>NW_024100826.1:3600000-3900000 GCF_016161935.1 Mauremys reevesii
CGGCTGGTGGAGCAGAGCAGCTAGCGGAGCAGAGCGGAGCTGAGCAGCTCGTGGGGTAGCCAGAAGCAGAACCCCACAAAGAGGCAGGGCAGTCAGCCCCTGACCACGTTAGGTGCCCCTTTCTACCCAGGCTGACAGGGGGAAAACCCCTGCAGATAGACTCTTGAACTCTGGGGCTGCACTGACCCAGGACAGAGACTTTTGGGTTGCAGGACTTTTGGGACTGTGGGTGATTTTTGGGTTGCTAGACTCTTGGGACATTTGAGGTATTGGACTTTGGAGTCTTGGGGTGATTTTGGGGTTGCTGGACTCAAAAGCCCAGGGGAAAGGACATGGCCTAGTTGAGGTGTTTTCCCAATTTAATGCTATGTTGTTTATCTCATGTTATTAAACATTTTCTGCTACACTGAGACTCTATGCTTGCGAGAGGGGAAATATTGCCTCTTTGAGGCGCCCAGGGGTGTGTGTAAGATTTTCCCAGGTCACTGGGTGGGGGCTCGAGCTGGTTTGCATTACGTTGTAGGGAAGGGACCCCTATGTATTGAACCCGGCCCTTGCTGCTATCAATTCGGCCTGGCAGAAGGGTTACATAACAAATGATGGTTTTCAGTATAAGAGAGTGTAGGCAAAGGCACTCTGTATTTACTAAGGAAAGCCTTTAGGAGTTCAGGGAGCTGTCCTGAATATTTGGATCCTGGTTCTTATGGAACCAGCTAGTTCTGCAACTGACTGAACTTTGTGGGGAAAACCTAGTTCATTATTTAGGACAGGTAACATCAAGTGTAGATCAAGGTTCATGCTTTAGGACTTTGTTTTGCGTTACAACCAGTTGTTTCCATCACCTTCTCTCTTTCCTGGATAAATCTTTGTTCTTTCTTAAATAAGCCTACATTTGTTTTTATGCTAAGTGTTCACAAGTGCTGTGTGGAGTACAGGAGCAGTGGCTAAGGTAACACTGATAAACTGGAGTACACAGCATCATTGGGTGCACAGATACTGGTAATTCTGTGAGTAGCCAGAGTCAGGGGCTGGATATAATAGGAGGCTGAATTAGGGATTCAGTGATTAAGGTGCCCCTCATGTCAGCCTGGAAGGCAAAGCTGGGGCTGGCATAGCCCAGAGGAGAGTGCTTGAGTGAGTGAAAGGCTGCTGAAGACTGGGAGCTGACACCCAGGTACTACTAGTAAGACCCCCCATTGGCTGTAGGCTGGGAGGTAACGAGGTGACTCTCAGTCCCCGAGAAATATCAGAGTGGAACAGAGAGAAAAAAAAATCTTCTCCTCCTCTCCACCGTCTCTCACTGTGTCAAGCACGTTACACAGAGGAGGCCAAATGTTACTTACAAGAGTCTCTGCAGTTTGCAGTTCGGGTGTTTCAGTCCCTCGCACAGCAGCTTCACACCGGCATCTCCCAGTTTATTACCACCCAGGTTGAGGTCTGTCAGACTCTGGATGGTTCTGAGAACAGCGGCAAGATCCCCGCAGGCAGCGTCTGTGAGACGACATTTCCACAAGCTGCAGGAGACAGAAACACAGAGAAGGGGGATCACAGTGTGAAGGTTCTAACAGGTGGACCTTCCCACCAGCCCCTCTCCCTGGCCAATCCACATGCTCCACCGACTCTCCCAAACCCCACCCTATTGCAATCAGGAACCAGTGCGGGGTGGAACTTCCTACCTAAGCTCCACCCCTTGCACTTCACTCTTGACCAATCAGCACTGTGAATGGCCCAAACACCCTAATCCTTAAACCTCTGCCATTGACCAATGAGGATTAAGGTTTAGGGTAAGATTTCCTCACACAGCACCGTCCTTCACCCTTTCCATTGACCAACCAGAATTCAAGGGGCAGCCGTCTGGGCACCTTAAGTCCCACCTACCCATATTTCAGCCAATCAGATTGGATTTGCCACTGATCAGACCCGCAATGGTGCGACCCAATCAGAGCAGCCCATTGCTACAGGGAGGCTGTAGGTGGAGCCCCCTTCCCAGGCAGCTGGGCCAGGCTCAGAGCAGCAGGAGCTGGGAGATCCTGCCCCTCCACGCCCCCAGCACTAGCTCTGCTGCTGCCCTGCAGGACGCAGACATCTCCTGTCTCTGACCCCAGCTCTGAGTCTCAGGCCTGGGGAGGGGAGGCAGCTGAGAGCCCAGCACTGGCAGCATCACACCCACCTTTCTCTGAGAGCAGAGACCAAAGGCTGGGGGGATTGGAAGACAAAGAAGGGAACAGCCCCACAACCAGGGGGATCCCCAAAGTTTGGGGAAGAAGAGCTCCTGAGAGGAGGGCGACCATGTGACCCTGTTGGCAGGGCCTGCTCCAGAAACACTGGTGGAATGTGAAACTATGGCAGCAGCCTGGCTGTGACCACTATTCCACCTCAGCCACCTTCCCACAAGCCGCAATGCCAGAATGGGTAGAGGTGCTCTGTGGGATACCTGCCCATAATGCACTGCTCCCAATGCCGCTGCAAGTGCTGCAAATGTGGCCACACCACTGTGCTTGCAGCTAACAGTGTGAACACTCGGCAGCGCTTTCCTTGCTGCGGTCTCCGAGGGCTGGTTTAACTCACAGCGCTCTACATCTGCAAGTGTAGCCATGCCCTAAATATTAACCAGAAGTGAATTATTGGAAGTCATTCAGAACAAGCAGATGAACAGTAACTATCTCCACACTGTAAAGCAAATTGTCTTAAGTTGGTTTAATTGGAGTAGGCAAAACTCTGTGGTAGCTGTATTCTGTATTAAAAAATAGAGAAAATAAAGGATATGAAGGGGGCGTGTATAAGTGGGAGATCAGAGCTGGAGGAGACTTGAGAAAAGAGAGAGGGAATCAGAGGGGCCCTCTGGGGTTCTGTGTAAATCCTTCACCTTTATCTCAAACCATCTGATGGTAATTTATCTCTGGGGTGGAGGGCTGAGGTCCCATATATGGAGAATGTACTTCTCTTGGATTGTTTCCCTTTTAGTTCAAGTGTTATTTGGAGAGTACAGGGTCTGAGGAAACCCCTGCCATTTGGGGACAGATTTATATGATATTTTGGTATTTTATTTTTGGAATTAAATGAAAGAGAATGCAGGAGCAGGGAGGGGAAATAATAAATGGGATAGGTGTGGAAGTCTACAAACTGAAATCATGCCATATCAAGGCACACCATTTTACACAATTAGAAATGGGAGAGCCATTTCCCACAACAGAATTCAATGCATCAGACAGCCTCTCTGCGGACAATCCTCAGTTATAAATTTGAGGAAAAGATTAGCTGGATTGCAATCTTTAGTGAAAAGAAAGAGTAAAAACTAAACAAAAACAACCCCCACCACCCAAAATTGTGCCAAGATTACCTGTGTCCACATCTTATAAACTATTGTAATAATCTTTCTCCAAAATATGTCTTGTGAGGTATCATTTGAGAACTCATGGTTTGCTGGTCATTATTGTCCTGGTAAAATGTGTGTGGCAACATCACATGTAAAATTATAAGATTCCACTGTACGGTGTTACTAACACATGTTCCAAACTGAGGTTGGCAAACAGGTCAGCCCCAGACACAGGAATGTGTGCTCTGTAGAATTTGTATTCAGGAAACAGTCATCAAGCAGGAAGGGGAGATAAAGGAGGGTCAAATGGGAGAGGGAAAAGCAGCAGGACACATCCTTCCCCACAGACGTTTTGTCTCCAAATCCCAACTGGAAACGCTTCTCAAAGGGAAGACAGGACTATTAAAAGGAGAGGCAGACATCACAGGGATACACGTCTCTCACTGCCCACTGAATTCATGGCACCTGGAAGACAAAGGAAGTAGCACTGGAATTGGTGGAGGGTTTCTGACCTAACAATTTGGTCAGTGATCTGCTGAAGCATGTGGTGGGAATCTTTGATTTCAATCTAATGTAGCTTGTTAAGTTGGCATTAGTAAATATTTTATATTTATTTTTCTTGTAACCATTTTTTTTACCTTTATGCCTCATTCCTTGTATTCACTTAAAATCTCTTTGTAGTTAATAAACTTGTTTCATTGTTTTATCTAATCCAGTGTGTTTAAATTGTAGTGTTTGAAATCGTAAACTGGCATATTATTTCTATGAAATAAATGACAGACTTTATATAATTTGTACTCTACAGAAGAGGGTTTGGCAGTACAGAACATACATTTTTTGGGGGAATCTGGGACTGGGGGTGTGTTGAGGTCACTCTGATATATAACCAAGACTGGTGAGAAGAAGAGGGTAACCCAAGTGCGGCTGGCAGGCTGCAGTTACACACAGACTCAGGGTGTAAGGTGGGTTTGGGGGGTATGATAGCAAATAAATATATTTGCATATTAACTTAGATAAAAGCATGCAGTGTAGCTAACGTTGCTTACTCGACAACTGGGTTGAGGGGAACAAGTACTGCAATAAATGAGTCTGTTTACTCAGATCTGCTTCTGGGTTCTTCCTTCTCCTTCTTTCCATCTCTAAAAGATTTCCATTTTAACAGAGCACATTTCTGAAACTGAGTGTGACGGTGCACCCCATAAGGCTTTTTGGAAATATGCTTATGAATGTGTATATATAACATAACTGGAATATGTTTCATGCTACATATGCCATGTAACGTATCTCTGTAAAGGTTACACCGTCACACAGAAAAACACAAGAATGATCACAGGTCTCTGCACAAGACAGTCCAGTTGTGTAGTTGAAGCCCTGGATCAGAACTCGGGAGATCTGTGTTCAGTTACTGGCTCTAACATACACTACCTGTGCAAATTCGGGCAAGTCATAACATCTTTTTGGGTCTCTATTTTTCATCTGAAAAATGTGAATTGTAATATTTCCTTCCCCTTCCCTTTGTCTGTCCTGGAATTGGATGGTCACGCAGCCTAAAGGGCTGTCTCCTCTTTCAGGGATCTCATCCCAATACCAAATTCCCAAGGAAAAACCTGCCACCAGAATAGACAGTAATCAGAGCGCAAAGCAGTCAGCAAACTCTCTGGCTGCTTGCACAGCTCCCTCCTTCCCAGGACTGCATCTCCACCAAATCTTGCAAATCCCAATACAACAAGCAAAACACGTATCGCCCCAAGACTAAAATCTTGCTTATGTGCTAAAAAGAACTTGGAAGACTATAACATAACTCCCTGGTGACACCTGCCATTACAACATGTCCAGTGCCTAACACGCTGAGGCCCTGATCATGGCTGAGGCACTTAAACAATACTGTAATACACTAATAATTAAATAATAAAAATCTTGTTTAATTCAGTGTTAAGGTTGCTCAGTGACAGCTTATGCCCTTCTCGCACTTCAGAAAACCAGGAAATACAGAGCGAAGGTAAACACCCATACAACCTTAACTCTGCCCCCTGGAGCTGGCAATAGCCACTGAGAATTAAGGGCATGCCCTCCAGATGCATTCACTGTGTTAGGTGTAACTGTACTGAATGGTGGAGGAATAAATTGTAGCATCTTGGAAGTGCTGTGATTGTGATATGAGGATATCTAGGGATTAGCATGAGGAGTATCATCATAGAGCTGTGACAGTGATATGAGGAGATCTGGGTCTGAGTTGCCTCTGTGTGTATTCTCAAAAGAGGGAGGAGCATGTGAACCATGAAGTTTCAATTTGCATTATTCCAGTATAGAATTGTGTAGGTTGTGTCAGTAGCAGGATACTGGGGTATTATGGCTATTGTCAGTAGTGAGGTGGAATATGAGAGCAGTCTGTGGATTTAATGGTGGGTAGAGGAAAGTAAAAGTTTAGGTGTTAACCTGTGTGCAAGTCTGAAGGGATTGTAAAAGGGTATGAACTGGCTGTTACATTTTACAGATGTGGCATTCTCTCAGGGGAGTAGGCTCTGTGTTTGAGTGTATGACAAGGGCAGGCAGCACCTGTCAAGCACAATGAAAAGGCAGAGTGCAAGTGTGTGTGTTATGGGCATTCTGAGACATCACTCAGAGAGGGCGGAGTTAAGATTGTGTGGGCATTTACCTTAAGCTTTTCCCAGACATTTACAGTGTATTCTCAAATTTCTACCTAAGGCGGGTTTCACACCTCAAAGTTGAAGGCTCAGAGGGGTGGTAAGTGGCCCATTCATCTCATGAGATGTTCTCAGCTGAAAGAGAATACCCCATGGAGGTGAAGACAGACTGAAAAAATAGCTCTGAGACATGTGAACTGCTCCATTCATTTCTGTGAGTGTTTTCTTCCCCCGTTAATGCTGGAGAGTTTCTGATGTGTGTCAAACATACCTGTCTCAGGAGTGTGTTCTTGGTGCATGCTCTGAGCATGCCTGTTCTAAGCTACAGGGCAGGGTTTCCCGAGATCCTGGTTCATATGTGATGTATAGAAACAGGCTCAGACACCCCCAACAGGCAAAGCTCCTGGTACCAGGCTCACTTGAAGGGGGGAAGGGATGAGGGTCAGCCTCCCATGGATGGGCAGTTGCTCCCAGAGCCAAGCACACAGAGGGAAGCGGGGGACAGGGAGCTGGTCTGAACATTAACTACAGCAGAGCTGTTGTTTTAATGTAATAAAAAATACAACTCATCATTCATTCATGCCCGTCACCACAACCGGGGTATGGGCCGCCAACAACAGATCTCCATAGTCTTCTATCCTGGGCCATTTGCTCTAGCTGGTTCCAGGTATAGCCCATTTTTTTGCTATCAACCTGAAGGTCGCGTCGCCAGGTATTTCTTGGGCGGCCTCTTTTCCGCTTGCCTTGGGGGTTCCACTGCAGTGCCTGTCTGGTGATGTTGGTTGGCTGCTTGCGTAGTGTATGTCCTATCCAGCCCCACCTTCTCCTTCTAATTTCTTCCTCTGCTGGGAGTTGATGGGTCCTCTCCAAGAGGTGGATGTTACTGATGGTGTCTGGCCAGCGGATCTGGAGAATCCTTCTGAGGCAGCTATTAATGAAGGTCTGGATCTTTCTGGTGGTTGTTTTGGTTGTCCTCCAGGTTTCAGCTCCATACAGTAAGACTGATTTCACGTTGGAGTTGAACAGTCGAATCTTTATTGCCAAAGACAGCTCTCTGGAGCTCCAGATGTTCTTGAGCTGTAAGAAGGCTGCTCTTGCCTTACCAATCCTTACTTTGATGTCTGCGTCTGTGCCACCCTGCTGGTCGATGATGCTACCTAGGTAGGTGAAGGACTGCACTTCTTCCAGGGGGCTTCCATTCAGTGTGACTGGGTCGTTGCTGATGGAATTGATCCTAAGGATCTTGGTCTTGTCCTTGTGGATGTTGAGGCCAACCTGTGATGACGTGGCTGCCACTACGTTGGTCTTCTCTTGCATCTGCTGTTTACTGTGCGAAAGGAGTGCAAGGTCGTCGGCAAAGTCCAGGTCATCAAGCTGGGTCCACAATGACCATTGGATTCCATTCCTACGCTTGTAAGTGGATGTCTTCATAATCCAATTGATGACGAGAAGAAAGAGAAGTGGTGACAACAAGCATCCTTGTCTGACTCCGGTTCGCACCTGGAAGCTGTTTGTGAGCTGCCCTCCATGGATCACTCTACAGTGTATGCCGTCGTATGAATTCTTGATCAGGTTGACCACCTTTGCTGGGATGCCATAGTGCCGAAGGAGCTTCCAGAGGGTCTCTCGATCCACGCTATCGAATGCTTTCTCATAGTCAACAAAGTTGATGTACAACGAGGAGTTCCACTCCATAGACTGCTCGACTATGATGCGGAGCGTTGCTATCTGGTCCGTGCATGATCTGTTCTGCCGGAAACCTGCCTGTTCATCTCGTAGCTGTGGATCGACGGTATCCTTCATTCTTTCTAAGAGGACTCGGTTGAAGACCTTCCCTGGCACTGACAGGAGTGTGATTCCTCTATAGTTGGCACAGTTGCTGAGGTCTCCTTTCTTGGGGATTTTGATGAGATATCCCTCTTTCCAGTCAGCCGGAATCACTTCTTCTTCCCATATTTTCTCAAAGAGGGGGTACAGCATTTCCACTGAGGCATCCAGGTCTGCTTTCAGGGCCTCTGCTGGGATATCGTCAGGTCCAGCCGCCTTCCTGTTCTTCATCATGGTGATGGCTTTTCTGATCTCGTCTCTGGTTGGTTTATCGCAATTGATTGGGAGGTCCTCGTTGGCTGGGTCGATGTCTGGTGGATTTGATGGTGCTGGTCTGTTCAGGAGTTCCTCAAAGTGCTCCGCCCATCTGTTCATCTGTAGTTCTATTCCTGTTATAGACTTTCCCTGCTTGTCTTTGACGGGACGTTCTGGCTTGCTGAACTTTCCAGACAGTCGCTTGGTAGTATCGTACAGCTGTTTCATGTTACCGCTGTATGCTGCCTGCTCTGCTTCTGCTGCCAGTCCATCCACATAATCTCTCTTGTCCTTCCTAATATTCCTCTTCACTGCTCTGTGGGCTTCAGCATACTCTTTTTGAGCTTTGGCCTTTGCTGCTCTAGTCCTGCTGTTGTTGACTGCTGCCTTCTTCTTCTTTCTGTCTTCTATCTTTGTCAAGGACTCTGCTGTGATCCACTCTTTCTGCTGGTGTTTCTTAATTCCAAGCACTTCCTGGCATGCTGACCTAAGTGTGTCTCTCACTTTCTGCCATCTGTTGAGTACACTGTCTTCCTCTTCCTCAGACCGATCCTGTAGTACTGAAAACTTATTCTTCAGCGTCAATCCAAAATCTTCCTTGGTCTTATGGTCCTTCAGAAGGTTGACGTTGTACTTCGCTCTTCTGTCTGACGCGTCTATCCAGTTCTTCTTCAGCTTCAGCTTCAATCTGGCCACCACTAAGTGATGGTCGGACGCCACGTCTGCTCCTCTTCTAACTCTAACGTCCTGCAAGGATCTTCTGAACTTCTTGCTAATGCAGACATGGTCGATCTGGTTTTCTGTCATGCCTGCTGGCGATACCCAGGTACTCTTGTGGATCCGCTTGTGAGGAAAGATGCTGCCTCCTATGACCAGATTGTTAAGTGCACACAGATCCACAAATCTCTCTCCATTCTCACTCATCTCTCCCAGAGCATGGGTCCCCATGACTTGTTCGTATCCTGTGTTATCAGGTCCAATTTTGGCATTAAAGTCTCCCATAAGGATGGTAATGTCTTTGTCTGAGAGAGTCTCTAATATTTTCTGGAGTCTGTTGTAAAAGTAGTCTTTGTCCTCCTCTTCACTGTCATTGGTTGGAGCGTAGCACTGAACAACATTCATCTTAATCCTCTTCATTTTAGTTCTGAAGGATGCTGTGATGATCCTGGGACCATGTGCCTCCCAACCAATCAGTGCTCTCTGTGCCTGCTTGGACAACATGAAGCCTACTCCCTGTGTGTGGTGTGCGTCGCTCTCTTCATGTCCTGAATACAGCAACAGCTCTCCTGTCAACAGTCGTCTCTGTCCAGCTTGCGTCCATCTTGTCTCGCTAATGCCTAGTAGGGTCAGGTTGTTGCTCCTCATCTCTGCTGCAATCTGCGCCGTCTTTCCTGACTCGTACATGGTCCTCACGTTCCATGTGCCGATGGTAATCCTCCTGGCTGCAAGAAGGGTGATCGGCTTAGTGGCTTCCTCGCGGCTTTCACCACCCAGCGTCATGCATCTTCGAGTTGAAGACCCTTCTTTTTCCAGGCTAAAAGTCTCTGTTAACTCTATTGTTGGCGTTTCTGTAGCAAGCTGATTTTTACAGGGTGGAGTTGCTAGCCCCACGCCCAACCCTCCTCCTTTACCCTGATTTGGGACAGGCAGATAGCCCCAAAGGACCTCTCTGGTGGAGTTAAAAAATACAACTATCTTAAACAAAATGGGGAATTTATTAGGCTAGCACCTGAGGTCCAGTATTTGCACGGGAAAGAATAAATTGGTGATAATTCACTTGGTGACAAGAGAAGCTCATTGGAGACACTTTTGTTTGAAACACTGGAACCCAAACAAGACACCTCCCCTCCACACATACGACAGTGGCTGATGAGCATCATTTGGACCATCGAACTACCATAAACCATGATTAAAGGACAAGCATATGGAGGTTCTGCTGACCAAATTAATGCTGTAACTGGTGGTGAACAGTGACATGCAGTGAGCCCCATAAAGTAGGTCTAAAATTGTGGAAGAGTTTCTGTAAAAGGGCCAAAGATGGTAGCTCAATGGCCAGAGTGTTTGGCTTCCAGTCAGAGTTGGTGAAAAAAGCTAAAAAATCCACTTCGCACAAACTTAAATCTTTGTTTTTAATCTTGACTTCAAAGCAGTAACGTCAACAAGCCAACCCGGCAGAAATAAGCCTACTGTCATGTTCTGCTTTTGCCTTAAACTTGAAATTACAAGTAAGTAGGGTGTAGAAAAAAAAAGTTTATAAAAAAAATCTTTAAGTCAGCTTTCATTGAAAGCAGAGTAGTATATACATTATATAGGTTTATATTTAAAAAGAAAATGTATTTAAAACTAAATTTGAAATTAAGACATCCCACACTAAGGCCTAAATGTACTATAATCTACATACATAATTTACATTACATTACTAAACAAGATCCAAGCAATACGTTTTTGCTGTTGATGTTCTAACAGAAAGTGAAACCACTGAATTGGAGAAGTCACTGGCTAATGATCTGGAAGCCCAGGGTACGCTGCTCTGGCTGGTGCTTGGCTTCAGGCTCTGCCGTAGGGACTGATTTTGCGTGCCAGTCATACATTTTAACATTTTTAGAAGGTCTCTTTCTATAAGTCTATAATATATAACTAAACTATTGTTGTATGTAAAGTAAATAAAGTTTTTAAAATGTTTAAGAAGCTTCGTTTAAAATTAAATTAAAATGCAGAGCTCCCCGGACCAGTGGCCAGGACCCAGGCAGTGTGAGTGCCACTGAAAATCAGCTCGCATGCCACCTTCGGCACGTGTGCCGTAGGTTGCCTACCCCGTTCTATCATCTGGAGGCCTTGCTTGAGGCCTAGCCATGGCTAAAAGTATGAACCATAGTAAGGCTGTGGACCAAAGTAGGCCATGTCAAAATAGTAACACTAGGTATCAGATAACCAAGCAAACCCATTCCTAGTCTGCGAGGATGGAACAGGAACCCAGAGACCCCTCTGAGATAAGGAGAGAATGACAGGATAATGGATGAGAAAGTTTTGTTTGAGCTATCAGGTACAAGGATGATAACTAAGAACATCTGGAGTGTAACATGCAACTTGTTTGTATCAAGGTATCAAAGGAGAAGTCATAAGAGGGGTAGCTTTGCCTAGAGGAGAACATTATGTTGATTGTCATGGGCATACATGTGTCAGTGTATCTGTAACCACTGAGTCGGGGCTCTGAAACTGCGCCTTGTCGACAATGAACCTGACCGAGCTTTTGCCAGAGAACTGAGCCTGTGGTCTTTCTTTATGATTAACACTGAGATCTGCTGAATCAGCAAGCTACAAGCTACGCTGGTGCAGTTAACACTGGAGCTCCACAAATGACACAGGAACAGCACAGACCCACAGCAGCACAGAACACCATCATCTGGTCTCCCTTTCTAGCAACCTGATTAGCTGGGGCACAGCTCTGTATAACTGACATCTTTAGGAATCTGGTTTGGAGTCTGGCATCTGTGATGCGCTGGTTAGTAGGTTCCCAGTTGATTAATGATTTTTCTGCAGAATCTGTCATAATGAGAACTACTCCCTCTGAGTGCTTGTTGTCACTATGCCTTGAGTAAATCATATGTTTCTTCTCTCGCCTGAAGCACTTCTTATCCACTGATGCCCAGGATTTCAAGTCTATACTTGTCCATAACTCTCATGATCTGCAAGATCTTTGATGTGTGAAACATTGTTCTCACATTCCAGCATTATCTTGCTGTCAACGTCCAACTTTACAAGGCCTTGGCTTCCAGAGACTGGCTTTCATCAGGAGCCTTCCTGAAGCACAAAGGGGCAGCAGTGTTCATTTTTACTGGAATGGTAGCCTGGTTCTTTTTCTATAACTGGTGAGCTGTTTTTATGAGTCTATGTGTTTAGCCTTGCACTCAACCCTCCACACTTTATCTGGGATTGGGACTGACAGACCCAGACACAAGATCCAGCAATGCAGAAGTGTATTAGTAACACAAATACCAGTATGGCATAGGTAGACAGCAAGTGCCAAGATGACCAAGACTTAGCCAACGATATTGCACTACTGAGCAAGAGCCCCAAAAAGTTACACATCTTACGGGATATTTATTCATCAAGTATAACATGTAATGTATCTACAGAACGCTGTGTTGTCTACCCTTGCTACATCCCAGAACATTCTATGGAAAAGCATGAAAGAACATGGCAAATGATCAAAACCACTTGGCGGTGAAAAGGAACATCACGAAAGGCAGAGGATTTCCCTGCTATGAATATAACAAATGAAGGTTTTCAGTATAACAGAGTGTAGGAAAAGGCACACTGTATTTAGTAAAGAAAGCCTTGAGGAGTTTGGGGGCTGTCCTGAATATTTGGATCCTGGTTCTTATAAAACCGGTTAGTTCTGCAATTGACTGAACTTTGTGGGGAAAACCTATTGTTAGATAGGAAGGGCAACTACTGACAAAGATAAACCCAGGTTCACACTTTAGGATCTTGTTTTGCTTTACTACCAATTGTTCCCATCACCTTCTGTCTTTCTTGGATAAATCTTTATTCTTTTATAAATAAACCTACTTCTGCTTTTATTGTAAGTGTTCACAAGTGCTGTGTGGAGAACAGGAGCAGTGATTGACAGTAACTCTGATAAATTGGGGTACACTACATCTTTGGGTGTAGAGATTCTGGTACTTCTGTGAGTAACCAGAGTCAGGGGCTGGATATCACAGGAGAATGAATCAGCGATTTAGTGATTAAGGTGCCCCTCTTGTCAGCCTGGAAGGCAAAACTGGGTCTAGCATAAGCCCAAAGGAGAGTGCTTGAGTGAGAGAAAGGCTGGTGGTGCTTGGGAGTTGACAACCAGCTACTACTACTTACTGTAGGCAGAGGGTAATGAGGTGACAGAGTTCGAGAAACATCAGAGTGTAAAAGAGAGGAAAATAATCTTTTACTTCCCTCCACCATCTCTCACTGTGGCAAGCACTTTACACAGAGGATATCTGTACATAGGCGGCAGGTTTGTATAATTTTTGGTGGGGCCCAAAATGGTGGTGCCCCCCCGCTCCCACCCTGTAAGCCGATATAAAATGAAGCTACAACGCGTCAGTGCCACAAGATTACAAGGGTCAATTAAAAGTGGAAAGTCAGAAGCAGCACTTGCCTACTTCAATATACAGTATTATATTTTGTTGCATCTGTTGTGATGAAGTGGGAATGTTCTTAATATTTTCTCTGAATACTGTGTGGGTGCCTCAGTTTCCCCTGCAAGATGCCAACTGAAGGTGTTGGGGACAAAGAGATCAGGTGGCCTCCTTGTCCAGAAGAGACACAGAGGCCAGAGGAGGGAGTGTCAGTTTGGAGCTGGCTGGGGAAATTGGGAGAGACCCAGAACTTGGTTCTGGGCTCCCCACCCCCCAAGATGGACCTGACAGAGGGGTTCTGTTTTCTGTACCAACAAGCTCTGTTTAAACTGTGTTCCCGTCATCTAATAAACCTTCTGTTTTACTGTCTGGCTGAGAGTCACATCTGACTGCGGAGTTGGGGTGCAGCGACCTCTGGTTGCCCCAGGACCAGCCTGGGCAGACTCGCTGTGGAAAGTGCATGACGTGGAAGGGCATGCTGAATGCTCCGAGGTCAGACCCAGGAAGGTGTAAGCTTCTTGCCCTGGAGACAGTATGCTCCAAGAGAGGAGGCTCCCCCAGAGTCCTGACTGGCTTTGTATGGAGATGTTCCAAAGCATCACAGCATTCCCTTCCACACCGTGCACTTCCCAGAAGTCCGCACAGGCACTGACACTCCCTCCTCCGGCCTTTGTCTCTTTTCCAGGCATTAGGAGGCCACCTGATCTCTCTGCTCTCCAACACCTTCAGTTGGCACCTTGCAGGGGAAACTGATTTGGGAGAAATGAAGTAAAAGCTGCCCAAACCGAGCTTGAGCACTCCTGAATTTTGAGGTGTTCAAATCTGGAAGGCAGGTGCTGGGGTGGGAGAGGGCTGTGGGCTCCATGGGGGAGCATGGCAGCAACTGTCTGGAGCTGCATGGAGCCAGATACGCTGGTCTGAGTGGCACAGTAAGCGGTTTGGGGGTTGGAGAAGAGGTAGGGAGTTCCGGGGGGCAGTCAAGGGACAAGGAGCAGGGGGAGTTGGATGGGGCAGAGGTTCGAAGGGGCAGTCAGGGGACAGGCAGCAATTGGATAGGCATGGGAGTCTAAGAGGTTTATCTGGGGCCAGGTAGGGGTGCGGTCCTGGGGAAGTTGGGTGGGGACTCCGGCGGGGGCAGTTGGGGACAAGGAGAAGGGAGGCTTAGATAGGGGCTGAGGTCCCAAGGGGCAGTTAGGAAAGGGGTCTCGGGAGGGGGTAATCGGGGAACAAGGACCATTGGGGCTTAGATAGGGGGTGGAGGTTCTGGGGGGCAGTTGGGGCAGAGTTCTGGGGAGGGGGCAATCAGCGGACAGAGGCTGGGATTCAAAGGGCTCTGGGCTGCTGGCAGCCGCGGGGATCCCAGAGCCCTTTAAATCCCAGCCCCGGCTGGGAGTCAGAGGACTCTGGGCTGCCTGCAACCGCGGGGAGCCCAGAGCCTTTTAAATCCCAGCCGGGGCCAGGAATCAGAGGGCTCTGGGCTGCCCACTGCGGCGGGGAGCCCAGAACCCTTTAAATCTCAGCCGCTGCTGGGATTTAAAGGGCTCTGGGCTGCCTGCAACCGCGGGGAGCCCAGAGCCTTTTAAATCCCAGCCGCGGCCGGGAACCAGAGAGCTCTGGGCTGCCCGCCGCGGCGGGGAGCTCAGAGCCTTTTAAATCCCAGCCGCGGCCGGGAATCAGAGGGCTCTGCGCTGCCCGCTGCGCGGCGGGAGCCCAGAGCCTTTAAATCTCACCCGCGGTTGGGACTTTAAGGTATCCGGGCGGCCTGCAACCGCGGGGAGCCCGCAGCCCTTAAAAACTCAGCTGCGGCAGGGATTTAAAGGGCTCTGGGCTGCCTGCAACCGGGGGGAGCGCAGAGCCTTTTAAATCCCAGCCGCGGCCGGGAATCACAGGGCTCAGGGCTGCCTGCAGCCGCAGGGAGCGCAGAGCCTTTTAAATCCCAGCCGCCGGATCAGAGGGCTCTGGGCTGCCTGCTGCGCGGGAGCGCAGAGCCTTTTAAATCCCAGCTGCCGCCGGGAATCAGAGGGCTCTGGGCTGTCTGCTGCAGCGGGGAGCCCAGAGCCTTTTAAATCCCAGCCGCGGCCGGGAATCAGAGGGCTCTGGGCTGCCTGCAGCCGCAGGGAGCTCAGAGCCTTTTAAATCCCAGCCGCAGCCGGGAATCAGAGGGCTCTGGGCTTCCCGCTGCGGCGGGGAGCCCAGAGCCCTTTAAATCTCAGCTGCGGCTGGGATTTAAAGGGCTCTGGGCTGCCTGCAACCGCGGGGAGCCCAGAGCCTTTTAAATCCCAGCCGCAGCCGTGAATCAGAGGGCTCCGGGCTCCCCGCCGCGGCAGGCAGCCCAGAGCCTTTTAAATCCCAGCCGGGGCCGGGAATCAGAGGGCTCTGGGCTGCCCGCTGCGGCGGGGAGCCCAGAACCCTTTAAATCTCAGCCGCGGCTGGGATTTAAAGGACTCTGGGCTGCCTGCAACCGCGGGGAGCCCAGAGCCCTTTAAATCCCATCCGCGGCCGGGAATCAGAGGGCTCTGGGCGGCCGGCTGCGGCGGGCCGCCCCGAGCCTATAACATCCCAGCCGCGGCGGGGAATCAGAGGGCTCGGGGCTCCCTGCCGCGGCAGGCAGCCCAGAGCCCTCTGTTTCCCTGCCGCGGCTGGGATTTAAAAGGCTCTGGGCTGCCAGCAGCGCACTGCAGGGGAGAAACGTAGCTCCAAATATTGCTGGAGCAGAGCCCCTGTCTGTGAATATTCCTGGGGCTAAAGCCCCAGGAGCCCATATAAGTCGGCGCCCATGTACCTGTAAGTACACAGAGGAGGCCAAATGTTACTTACTCCAGTGTCTGCAGTTTGCAGTTCGGGTGTTTCAGTCCCTCACACAGCAGCCGCACTCCAGCATCTCCCAGTTTATTATCAGGCAGTTTCAGCTCTGTCAGGCTCTGGCTGGTTCTGAGAATAGCGGCGAGAGTCCCGCACCCAGCGTCTGTGAGATGACCCCACTCCAAGCTGCAGGAGAGAAAAACGCAGAGGAGGGGGATTACATTGTTAACAGGGCCCGTTACAACTGTTCTGACAGGCAGTCCCGCCCACCAGCCAAGGTTCTGGGTCAGACTTCCTCACACAGCACCGCCCCTCATGCTTTCCACTGACCAACCAGAATTTAAGGGGCAGCCATCCGGGCACCCTAAGTCCCACCTACCCAGCTCTCATCCAATCAGATTGGACTTGGCACTGATCAGCCCCACAATGGTGTAACCTAATCAATGCAGGCTTCTCCCTGTACACCTGGGCCAGGTTCAGAGCAAGAGGAGCTGGGATATCCTGCCCCTCCACTGCCCCAACACTGGCTCTGCTGCTCCCCTGCAGGACACAGATGTTTCCTGTCTCTGCCTCCAGCTCTGAGCCTCAGGCCCGGGGAGGGGAGGCAGCTGTGAGGCCCAGCACTGGTAGCATCACACCCACCTTTCTATGAGACCAGGGAGCAAAGGCTGGGGGGGATATGAAGACAGAGAACAGCCCCACAACCAGGGGGATCCCTAAAGTTTGGGGAAGAAGAGCCCCTGAGAGGAGGGCAACCATGTGACCTGTTGGCAGGGCCTGTTCCAGAAACTCTGGTGCGGTTATTACAACAGAAATTTTCTACTGGATTCTGCATCCCCCTGCAGAGTCTGGGCTCCTGGGGGAGCTGCCAGCCAGCGGAGTGTGGAACTATGGCAGCAGCCTGGCTATGAACATGTGCATCTCAGTGACCAGCCCCCAGCATGGCTGTCACATACTGTCACTCCACCATCTGCCCTACCTCATGGGGAACCCTCTGCACCACCGACAGCTGCCAAATCTTGCACACATGTAGTGACACCCCTCCTATCTCAACAGTTACCTGCATGGCATCCTCCATCACTACAGTTGCCTTCCAAATATGGTTGCTCCACCAAATGGGGAGGGAAGTCCTAATGTTTGAGAGGGAAAAGGAGCCCTGAATTTGTATGAGGGAGAGAAGCCCCCACTCTCTGGGGGACTCCCAGGTTCATTCATCATGGTAGAGCAATGTGGGAAACTATGGAGATAAGCCCTAGTCTGGGGAGGTGGGGAGAGGGTGTTCTTGATAAAGCAACGTAGAAGAGCTCCACAAACTTTAAAGGTAATAACGGAGGGAAAGCAAATGAGAAGTTGAGGAGAAAAAGCCCCCAAACTGGGGAGAGGACACATGAAGGGAAAGAAGGACACAACTGGGATAAAAAAAGAGAGGCATCTCTCAAATGAAGAGTGGTGCCCAGGGTAAGCTTTGGGAAGGAGGTAGCTGTGCCAACAGTACAGGAGTTTATTCTTTGCTCTGGGTGCTGATTAGAGTCTATTCTGGAGGCAGAGTTTCTCTCTGGGAATTTGGTGCTGGGCTCAGATCTCTGGAAGAGACGCCTCTGCTGTGTGACCCTCTCATTCCAAAACAGGTGAATAAATGTAAATATGACAAGTTTCACTTAGAGTTTACCCAGACTCCCTGTCACCAATTTCTCCTCTGATCTGAAAGGTGCTGGATACCTGCCACCACTTGGCTGAGGGTAATGGTGGTGTCAAAACAGGACACTGGTTCTAGAAGAAGGAGCAACACTACATACAGACAGTCCCTGCCCTGAAGATCCTACAATCTAAATAGACCAGAAAGGTAAAAAGTAGAGAAAGGAAATATTATTATTGTCATTTTTCAAATGGAGAATTGAGACCCATAAGAGATTTAATGACTTCCCCAAGGTCACATAGAGACTCTGAGTTTTGTTCCAGCAATTTAATTACATGAGCATCCTTTCTCTTGCATAGAGCTGTGCTTAGTCCTTCGTGTTTCTCAGTATCAGAAGAGCACCCATATTTTTTAACCAACGTTTTAACCCTAACCCCCCGCCCTATTTTTCTCATGGTTGAGGTATAAAAGAAAGAATCAAAATTACTGTCTGTCTGTGTAAGGGCCTTCTCTTACTGTGACAGTCTAAGGCCTGGTTCTTAGGCTAAGGCCTTTGGCTATGCAGCAGAGACAGCCATAAACTGGGAAGTATATGGTCACATCCTCACGTTCCAAACTAGTCACATTGAAATAAGGTGCTATTGGGCTGTTAGGAATACAATCCTGTCCTGATATTCCTGTCACCTCCAGAGAAAGGGAAGAGCCTAGAAGATGTAAAAGGGAACTTAGTTTGATAGCATCCTGTCTGACAAGAACTTACTTATCAATAGCTGGGATGTGACGCTGTAGCTCACGAAAGCTCATGCTTAAATAAATTTGTTAGTCTTTAAGGTGCCACAAGTACTCCTGTTTTTTTCCCCTAATTTCTGTATTGTTCTATCACTGTCATCTCCACTTGCCTATTGTTTGTCTGTATAATCTCTGGTTCTGTGATTGTTTCTGTCTGCTGTATAATGAATTTTGTTGGGTGTAAACCAATTAAGGTGGTGGGATATAATTGGTTAAATAACCATGCTACAGTATGTTAGGATTGGTTAGTTAAATTTCAGTTATATGATTGGTTAAGGTATAGCTAAGCAGAACTCAAGTTTTACTAGATAGTCTGCAGTCAATCAGGAAGTAAGGGGGGAATGGGAACAGGGACTGGGGGTAGGGGAATTGGAATAGTGTTTTGCTAAGTGGGAATGGGAACAGGGACACAGGCAAGGTTCTGTGGTGTCAGAGCTGGGAAGGGGGACACTGAGGAATGAACTGGAATCATCCTTGCTGGAAGTTCACCCCAATAAACATTGAATTGTTTGCACCTTTGTATTTCGGGTATTGCTGCTTTCTGTTCATGCGAGAAGGACCAGGGAAGTGAGAGGGTGAAGGAATAAGCCCCCTAACACTAATTCCTAAGTTATTATCTGCCAAAAAAAATAAAAAAGAGTTTTCATGTGCCTAAGTAGCCCCTGGAATCATGGTTAAATTAGTCCCCTCCTCCACCAAAGTCAGAAATGGCCCCCTGTTCATTGACTTGGGGCAGCTTTATCACCACAAAATCAGCATGGACGCTACAGAGTCCCCTGTGGCCCAAGCCCATTCTGGAGCTAGTAGACAATCAATGGGTGCCACTTATCCTCTCTGGACCAGTGGCTGCAGAAACCGTTCCTCTCGAGGTTACTATCCAAGGGCATTGAGAGACCCTACACTTCAATGTCATCCATTCCCCACACTCCCCTCTGATCCTGGGAATCTCATAGCTGGCCCTCCTCAACCTCTTTCTCTGTTGGTGTGCACTAAACTCAGCTTTCACTCAGAATTCAGCCAGCAGCACAGCTTAATGGCAGGAAGTGGGCAGTGGACAGTAGTTCCCTGGTGGTCACAAAGTAGGGCATCTGGCCTGGCAGAGCCACCCACTGAACTGGTCCTCAACTTCCATCCAAATACAGTGACTACAATGATGTCTCTGGGGTAAAAATGCAGATGTCTTGCCCCACACAGCAGCCGATTGCCCACTCAAGTTACAGCCAGGGACAAACATTCCATTCAGGCATAAAAATGCCAGGCCTGAGCCTAAACGGGCCACACTGTGCACCCACCTTCAATAGAACCAAGTCAAGAACTTCTAAGTCCACCTCACCTGCTGGGGATCCATCCTCTTTGTTTAAAAAAAAATGGAAGGCTACACCTGTGTGCGACTATTGGGCCCTGAATCAGGTCACCATGAGAAACTGATACCCATTACCACTAATCTCTGAGCTAATGGACCATGTGAGCATGGCTTGAGTATATACAAAACTAGATCTCCAGGGGATATACAAACTATTATGAGTTAGAGCTGGGGATGAATGGAAGACTGCCTTTCAAACTCATTAGGGTCACAACAAGCATCTCATGATGCCCTTTGGTTTGACAAACACACCCGAAATGTTCCAACATTTTATTATTGACATACTTTGGGAGATTCTGGATCAATATGTGGTAGAACTCCTGGATAACATACTTTTTTTTTAAAACAATACCGAATACTGCACCATGTATGTCTGTTCCATCTTGAAGAGGCTATGCGAACATGGCCTCTATGCTAAGCTAGAATAATGTGCCTTGGTCAGTCCTTCATAGAATCCTTAAGGTTCATCCTAAATCCCCCTGGTATCAAAATGGACTCGCACAAGGTAAAGGGAGGCCTCAAGTGTGCAGCACCACAGAAAGAAAGATACAGCATCTTCCGCTTAAGGCAACAAAAACTGTTCTGAAGATGTATACGGGAGAAGCTGTGCCCATGTTGGGCACTACTGATGTTAAGGTGGAGCTCAATGGACAGGTCAGAGGGTATGGCTCTCAACAAGATACCCACACATGGACAGGCCAACTCATAATTGGACTACAAGTTCCTTTGACCCACCAAGATCCCTGGCAAATAAACACAGTCATCTTTCTACTTGACTTAACCTGTTACTTCCGAATACACCTGGTTTTCCATATACTTCTGGGAACTGGGGCAGGATGTTCACACTACTGACCTTGTAAACACCTTCCACAAAAACCACTCTGGAAAACCGAGACCACTACTGCCTGGGGTGGGGCATGCTAGGGGAGTGGGTGATCTGAGGGGACATGGTTCCCAAACCCTAGCCCATGGTTCCCAAGCAGTGTTCAGACCATGGCCACCACCCAGCAGCTCACCAGAGGAGATCTTGACAAACAATTTCACAGAGAGTCACTCAAGTATTTACTAATCAGCAGTTGAATATTGTTGAACAAGAATCCTGGACTCTATCCCTCACTCAGGGTGATGAATGTGGTTTATAGTGGTTAGAGATAGAATAAGCAAAACTGGTCTAGAGAACATGAGAGGCAGTATGCTTCAGTGGATGAAATTGGGGTGTGTTATGTTAGAGAGCTGGAGTCTGTCCTGGCAGTGACCCTGCATAATCTCTCTGCCAATTTCTTCAAACAATGGGGTGTGTTCAGCAGGTCTTTGGGAACTGCCTTCTAAGACTGGGGTTCATAGTGTTGGTCAATGAAAAGGGTAACGAATTGCATGAGAATATAATATAAGCAGCACTGAGAAGAGGTGAGGTTTGAACTCCTGGGATTCTGTTTCCCAGACTTCGGAAGTTTGCCCGATACTATAATGGCATTTGGTGAAAAATTCCCTCAGACTGAGTGTTGCCATTTGGGCAGTGGCAGATGCATTGGCACATTTGGATTGGTGCACAGATTTACTGTTATAATTAAACTGTTATAAAATGCTCCACAGACAAACAGGACCTACATATAACTGATACTAGCGCCCCAAAAATGTTGTTAATGCAGCGTTAAGGTTGCCCAGCTCTGCCTTGTCCCCTTGCAGAATGTGGAGAGTGTCTTAACTTAATCCCCTGTGTGACAGGGTTTGCTCCACAGCAGCCTCATGGCCCGCCAGAGCACTATGCACCCTGCCTCAGGACAAACAATGATCAGCCACTGCCTCTTGTGAGGTCCAGTGCAGTGGTGCTTAAGTCCTCTGGCTAAGCCACTCCCTCCACTGGCCTCATTTCCCCTTCCTTGTTTTCCCTCACCCCCCTTCACTTCCCACCTGCTCTACCGACTCCATCCCAATCTCCCCTCTCCTTTCACCAGCCCAAATAGATATAGGTTGCATATCCATAACTGTCTCCTGACTTCTGGTGATATCTGCCCTAACCTGGGCTCTCCCTCAATCCTCTCCTTCTCTGCCTCCCACACACATACCCCACCACCACATTGGCCCTTCTGCTGCCATCCCGCCTAACCTCATGCCCACCCTTCTGCTTTCCTACCATCACCTCCTCTTCTCTTGCTGCCTTCAGAACACTCACTCCATCTTTAAAAAGATCTCAGCCACCCATAAGCTCTTCATCTCTCATTCACTCTAGCTCCACACTCTAGCACTTCATAGAGTTTTACACTGGAGTGTAAGTGTGATGAAGTTGGGGTACATATTGCTTTTGGTAGTTATTGGGAATGGAGGTGAAAGCCAAATGGAGCACTGAAGCATTACTGACAATGTTTAGGCAACATCAAGGTAGAAATGAGTGCACAAGTCTTTCCCCTTAACTTCATATTTTCCATGCTTTTAAGGTCTGGGAGTGGATGTGGCATGGTCCTTCCCAGTCTTAAATGTTTGTCACTAAATTGAGTCACTTTTATGGTGGGTCATTTGGCCATTTGTGAGCTATGAAAACCCAAGGGGAAAAAAATCAATGTTTAAAAAAATAAGTTAAATATTTTTAGATCTCAGATAACACTCACCGAAGTGGCCACTTGCATAGTCCTGCAGAATCTTCATTCGGGTCTTCAGTTAGAAACCTACACTTCTCTATGTAAACTGACTTCAGATTACAGCAATTCTTTATACAGAATTGAAGAACAATTTGATCCATTTTGGTAAAGGTATGATGAGTAAATTTTAGCTCCGTGAAATGATTCATTGCACTCTGCACAAATTTGGTTTCTTGAATTTCATGCAAACAGTAAAAATAATCCAGATAGAAAATTATCTCCTCCTTATCAGAAAGCAATTTATCATAGTTGAACAATGACAAAAAGGGTTTTTCTTTAACCCACATTAGTAAATTATTTTTAATTTTGGATGAAAATTTGCAGCTAAGATTTTTCTCCATCTCCTCCATTCTCTTTTTATTTAAGAGACCAAACAGGAATTGCACTGTTAACATTAAATAATTCCTAGATTTTCCACACTTTTCAAACAATTTTTCCACAGGTTGTATAGCAGTTTCTGATTTTTTTGCTGTTTCTTCTTTCTCCAACACATAAAACAAAGCTGCAAAAAACTCTTGAAAACTCAGGTGAATGAAGCTGTAAACACGTTCACAGACAATGCCTTTTTGAAACATGTTCTCATTCAGAAAGAGGGAATCAGGTTTATCTAAGCCATGTCTCTTGACATCTTCTTCTTCAAACAGTATTTTCTGCCTCCATAGTCCATCTGCAGCCAAAGAGCAAAGTCCCTTCAAGTTATCTTGTACCTGTTGTTTCTCTGAATTGCTGCTGTGACCCTCTAATAAACTGAAGAGATAGAGCATGTAGATGCCAGTGATTGTATCGGAAGTTTGTGCAAGATCTTCACCTGCTTCCATCTGTTGTTTCAGAACTGTGCAGATGATCCAACACGCAATGGGGACAAAGCACATGGTGAACAGCATTTCATTGTCTTTTACAAAGTTAAAGGCTCTTCTTGCTTGTTCTTCATTCCCAAAGAACTTGTAGAAATATTCTTGTCTCTCATTTTCAGAAAATCCCAAGATCTCTGCATATGCACAACATTCATCTTTCAGAGACTGCCCAAGTTTCTCCAGGGCAGTTGGTCTTGTAGTAATTATTAAGTACAATTTGTGAAGCACTTCTTTCCTGAATAAACTGCTCAGTATGATTTCCACTGGCTGCTTCTTACAAGGATCCGAGCACAGATTACTTGTTGGTTGATTAAAGGAAAATCTCAGTTCATCAAAACCATCAATTATGAACAGGAGTTCATGCATTTAGTTGGTGCATTTTGATCAGGACAATTCTTTAAAATAAAATCTTCAACATTTCCCTGCTCACAGACCAAGTTTATTTCCCTGCAATTTATGTAGAAAACATAATCAAACCTGCTCTGATACAGTTCCTCATTTGCCCAGTCCAACATGATCTTTCTTGCTGTCAGTGTTTTTCCAATCCCTGCAGCTCCCTGGAGCACAACAATTTGTGGTGACTGTCCATCTTTATCAGAGTCAAATAAATTGGCTATGGTGATAGGACTAGCGCACTCAGCCATGATTTCTGCATGTCTCCGTCCCAAGGCCATTATTTCATGTTCTCTCTGCTTTTTGTGACGATGTTCATTTACAATGATGAGCTTTGTGTATCTGCTGTTTAGCTTCACATTCTCACCAAGACGAGAGTTCATGTCTTTTATTGTGGTGTATTTGTTTCGTACATGTTGTCTGTACTTCACTCTGTAAGCTGAGTTAGTGACAAGAAGCATTAGATATTGCAATGTTACAATAAAGCTATTTAAACAATAATACTGGTACTCTAAATTTATAGTGCACCTATCATCATAAAGTGTTCCCACATAAATTAACTATGGGCACAGTCCGTACTCATATCAGTGATCACATTGAAATCAGTGATGTGAGAGAAAAGTGTAGGCTAAGACCTTCTGTTTCCCTGGATTTGAGGGGTTTGTGTACCACAGGATACGATCAAGCCAATTGCAGCCATATTATGTGCATTCAGACACCATGAATTAATGAAATAGAACACCACATAGTTAAGAACATAAGAACATAAGAAAGGCCGTACAGGGTCAGACCAAAGGTCCATCTAGCCCAGTATCTGTCTACCGACAGTGGCCAATGCCAGGTGCCCCTGAGGGAGTGAACCTAACAGTCAATGATCAAGTGATCTCTCTCCTGCCATCCATCTCCATCCTCTGACGAACAGAGGCTAGGGACACCATTCTTACCCATCCTGGCTAATAGCCATTTATGGACTTAGCCACCATGAATTTATCCAGTCCCCTTTTAAACATTGTTATAGTCCTAGCCTTCACAACCTCCTCAGGTAAGGAGTTCCACAAGTTGACTGTGCGCTGCGTGAAGAAGAACTTTCTTTTATTTGTTTTAAACCTGCTGCCTATTAATTTCATTTGGTGACCCCTAGTTCTTGTATTATGGGAATAAGTAAATAACTTTTCCTTATCCACTTTCTCAACATCACTCATGATTTTATATACCTCTATCATGTCCCCCCTTAGTCTCCTCTTTTCCAAACTGAAGAGTCCTAGCCTCTTTAATCTTTCCTCATATGGGACCCTCTCTAAACCCCTAATCATTTTAGTTGCTCTTTTCTGAACCTTTTCTAGTGCTAGAATATCTTTTTTGAGGTGAGGAGACCACATCTGTACACAGTATTCGAGATGTGGGCGTACCATGGATTTATATAAGGGCAATAATATATTCTCAGTCTTATTCTCTATCCCCTTTTTAATGATTCCTAACATCCTGTTTGCTTTTTTGACCGCCTCTGCACACTGCGTGGACATCTTCAGAGAACTATCCACGATAACTCCAAGATCTTTTTCCTGACTCGTTTTAGCTAAATTAGCCCCCATCATGTTGTATGTATAGTTAGGGTTATTTTTTCCAATGTGCATTACTTTACATTTATCCACATTACATTTCATTTGCCATTTTGTTGCCCAATCACTTAGTTTTGTGAGATCTTTTTGAAGTTCTTCACAATCTGCTTTGGTCTTAACTATCTTGAGTAGTTTAGTGTCATCTGCAAACTTTGCCACCTCACTGTTTACCCCTTTCTCCAGATCATTTATGAATAAATTGAATAGGATTGGTCCGAGGACTGACCCTTGGGGAACACCACTAGTTACCCCTCTCCATTCTGAGAATTTACCATTAATTCCTACCCTTTGTTCCCTGTCCTTTAACCAGTTCTCAATCCATGAAAGGACCTTTCCTTTTATCCCATGACAGCTTAATTTACGTAAGAGCCTTTGGTGAGGGACATTGTCAAAGGCTTTCTGGAAATCTAAGTACACTATGTCCACCGGATCCCCCTTGTCCACATGTTTGTTGACCCCTTCAAAGAACTCTAATAGATTAGTAAGACATGATTTCCCTTTACAGAAACCATGTTGACTATTGCTCAAGAGTTTATGTTTTTCTATGTGTCTGACAATTTTATTCTGATTTGGAGACAGGCTTTTACAAGCAAAGTTAAAACTAGCTACAGTTTCTGCTAATCAGAATGGGAGGAGGGTAGAGACAAGTAAATATCTAGGACTGAAAACCTTGGTGGTTGGAAAGACATGAATCTAGAAACCTCTCATATTAGAAGTTTATTGAAAGTTAGGAAAAGTGTTGATTGAGTAGGAGTCATTAAGATCTATGTTTTTGCTGTTATAAAAGGTTAGCTAAAAGAGTGAACTTGGAAGCAATTCTCTGACGTCATCTTGAAAGACGTTTTCCTGACACCCTTTCTCCCCAGTGGGTGAACACTGGGCACTGCGAACCCTGCTGTTAATTACTCAATACCATTCCAGATGTCAGGTAAATATCTGGGATGTTCTAAACCTATTGCTTATGTTTGTGTGCTTAAATCTAATAAATTACTGTTTTAGATGAGGTACATGCAAGTAAGCGTGCTCTATCAGATGGAAGGGCTGTATTCCCGTTGATTTATTCCTTACACTGTCTGGAGTGAAATACCAGTAGTTAAGTTCTCCTGTTGAGGGTGCTGAAAACTCCAGATTAGACTTCTAAACATATAATAAGAAATCACTTCATCAGTTACTGAAATGCAGCCACCTCTAGGGTGAAACCTTTAACAATGCACAATGGCACTCTGTAACAAAGTAGGGCAAGAAGTGATAGAGAATGACAGGTATAATTGAAACAGTAATTGGAATTTAGGTGCAAAGAATATAACTAAATATAACCTAAAACTTGTCCAGGGCCTAGAAGTTTAAAAAAGTGCCACAGCACCTTCAGTGACCACAAATGCTGACCTCTAGTTATTTTGATTCATTTAAAAGATGGCATCCCTAGCAGGAGAGTGTCTTCCAGCATGATGCTGCTGCACTGGTTCAGTACTGCCTCTGAGACAACAGCTCCACCTACTCACCAGCACCATGTTCTGCAGCACCTGATTCTTTCCTGGAGATCTCTCCATTCATTTCCTCATCCCCCATCCTACCCTGCGTAACCTGTGTGATCTAGTGAGGCTGCACTCTGAGGTGTTACTTATTATTTCCACTAGTAAACCGAATGTCTGGCTGACCTAGCCTATTTCTGGTAATCACTAGTAATTATGCAATGCAATTCCTTATTGAATGCCACATACCATTTGCTGATGTTTCAGGTGTTTGCTGAGGACCCAAAGCTGAAAGAGAAATTTCACATGAATGTTAGTGCAACAAAAATCACAGAGTATCACGCAGTTCAGGACATTGAGACAAGTCATTCATTCAGGGTTCTCTGCAGTAATAAGCTCCCTAGTAAACCCACAGCTGAGGCAGGCAAAGAGCATTTCTTTGGAGACACTGGTTCAATGACTGATTCAAAATGTCCACCAGAAGCAATACTCTTATTTTTTTTAAACCACTGGAGTAGCCACTTAATGGTATTTCTACACAACAATGTAAGCCTGGGCTCAAGTCTAACCCCCATTGTGTCCATGCACCAATTGTGCTAACCTAGGGCTCAGATCTAGGGTTCCAGATCCTTGCAGGGCTGGAGGGTCTGAGCCCATGTTAAGCTGGGACCTAGGATCCAAGCCCTATTGCTTTCCTGTGTGCACGTAGCCCTGGCTTGACTTGGGTCCTGGAAGCTCTCTGGGTGTATCCCAGAGATCCTGGTGGCAGAGGAGCAGCGCTGCAGGCAGCCGGCCAAGCAGCCGGAAACACCATTCCTGCCTGGTCAAACACGATCCCTGTTCCTGCTCCTCTCCCAGTGGCAGCAGCTCCTCCTCCTCCTCGCTGCTGCACAGAGTTCCCCCAAGCCAAGGAGCAAAGCTTCCAGGCACGATGCAGCTCCCAGCCACTGGGATGCTGGGAGTCATCCCTCTCCTGGCCATGCTGAGCCGGGATCCCTGCTGCTCCCCTCCCTGCATGGCAGCCGCTTGGTCCCTACTCCACTCTCTGGCCCTTGACCCCAGCCCCTCTGGGGCTGCATATGCAGGGGTGCCTGGGCTGCATGCACTGTGAGAGGAATGAGTGGGGGTCAGCCCCCCAAATTCCCGCACAGTCTCCTTCAGTGGTGGCAGCTCCAGCTCCTCCTTGCTGCATGGCAGTTGCTTGTTCCCACTGTGCTCTCTGGCCCTTGCTCTCGGGCCCTCTGGAGCTGCGTGTGCAGGGGTGCCCCAGCTGAGGCACTGTCAGGGCGGCAAGTGGGAAGTAGCTACACACCTTCCCGACAGCCTCCTTGAATGGTGTGGCACTAACCTCTCAAGAGTGCCCCTTCTGGTCAGGTGTATCTTCAGTCTTAAAATAGCTCCAGCCCTGGTATCAGGCTGTAGCCCCAGGGCTTCTCCCTGGCAGCGATACTTCCTATCTGGGCCCATCTGGCCCCAGCTCTTCAGCCAGGCCACTATGTAGTTCAGGTCCCCTTTTTGGGAGTTATGGCTGTCCAATTATAGGCCACTTTCCTAGTGGCCTATGGGGGGTACTCAAGACCACCCATTACTGCAAGTCCCAGCCTAGGGACTCTAAGAACAGTGGCCACATGCCACTGTGTCCCTCTAACTAAGCTGCTTTCAGTTCCCCACAGCCCCAGCCTTCACCAGTGCTTCACCCTTAGCTCAGGGCTCTTCTATGTTCAGGGCCAGCAGCCAGCCAGGAGCTCTTTCTCACAGTCCCCGCTAGCACTGATCTGTTCATGGTGCTGCAGTTCCCTTTGGCCAACCAGGGACACCATCTGGACTCCTCTGGCTCCAGCAAGTAATTGCCTGTCTCTGGCTTTGCAGCTCCTTTCTATATGGCCTTCCTGTGCCCTAATTGGCTGTGTCCCCTGCAGCCACTCTCGGCTGCTTGGAGGACTCCTCTACTACTCCTTTCCTGGGACAAGAGTGGCAGGATCCTGAGGCCTCCAGCAGGGGGCCGTTGGGCCTAGCCCACCCCATCACACTCATATGGTGGTGGCAGCTTTGGCTCCAGCTCCTCCTTGCTGCTGTGGAGACAGGGCCGGCTCCAGACCCCAGCGCGCCAAGCGCGCGCTTGGGGCGGCATTTTGCCGGAAGGGCGGCAGGCGGCTCCGGTGGACCTCGTGCAGTCATGACTGTGGAGGGTTCGCTGGTCCCGCGGCTTGGGTGGACCTCCCGCAGGCATGCCTGCGGATGCTCCACTGGAGCCGTGGGACCAGCGCACCCTCCGCAGGCATGTCTGCAAGAGGTCCCCCGGAGCCGCGGGTCTGGCGACCGGCAGCGCACCCCCTGCAGCATGCCGCCGTGCTTGGGGCGGCCAAATTCATAGAGCCGCCCCTGTGTGCAGAGCTTGCCAGGAACAAAGCTGAGAAGTGGGAGACGGCTCCCAGCTGCCAGGATGCTCATAGTCATCCCTCTTCTGGCTGTGCTGAGCCAGGAACTCCGCTGCTCCCCTTCCCTGCAGGGCAGCCACTTGGTCCCACTCTACTCTCTGTCCCTTGCTCCCAGGCCCCTACTGCCCTCCCTGGGGCTGCATGTCTAGAGATGCCTGGGCAGCGTGCATTGTGAGGGCATTGAGTGGGAGCAGCCCCAAAATATTCCCAGAGACTCCAGGGATCCTTTATCTCTACCTCCCGGGTGCAGTGGGGGCAGGGATGAAGGATTCTTGTGGGGGTGAGGGGTGGAGCACACTTCACCCCAAACCCTGGGGAAACACTGCAGCACTCTGTAGCCGGCAGCAGCCAGCCTCGGGAGGGGTGGGGGTGTGTTTTTCCTCTGATACTGTCATTTTATGTCAAACTTCAAAACAGTAAAAAAAACCAGCTTAATTGAATAGCCCATTTTTAAAAATTAAGAATTGCAAAGTTGCATTTAATAATTTGGCAGCTCTGGAGACTGACATCCTAATTATCCAAAGAACAGGAGCACATGGGAATTTTCTTGCCAATGTGACAGCCTAGAGGTAGAGAACCCAACTCTCAGAATAGACAGTAGTTCAGTGTAAAGCCCTAACAAACTGCAGTCATTCTACTGAGACAGCCACCAAAGGTGCTAATTATGCAGTGAATGTGCTCATGTGCTCCTTATGAACAGCTGAATCCCATCAACAGCACCATCACAGTTAACAAATAGGGTGGGCATTAGTTTTTCCCCAAATGAAACGTATTCATAAGGCTAGAGTGGTGACACTAGGATAGGGGGCACCAGGCACTCTGGGATCCGGTTACTTTGACTCAGGTCTGTGCACTGCTGTGGGGAGGCTAGAACCCTAAGTTTAAGCACAGGTCAGACAATCCTTAACCTAGGGTTAAAATGCAATGAAAGTGCTCAAACCATTCCCTGACATGGGTCAGCTGATTCAAATCCCACTAACCCTAGACTTACATGTCGATGTACACATAGCCATAGCGTCTTTCTTAATGATATCTGAGCACTAAGATCTGCTAATGAAAAGCCCTATATTGGAGCTGGGTATTATTATAAAAAAACAATCTGAAAGGGTTGAAAGCAAACCTCCAAAGAACAAAACAAAAAATGTTAACAAAGTGGGGGTTTTCTTCTAAAAAAAAAAATTAGAAATTTCAGTACTGCTGCATTCAGTCATCCCCAATTTTGGCAGGGGTCTCACTGCAAGCCCAGATAAGTGGTGTGGAAGCTTTCTCAGTCCTATAATTAAAGGGGCATTAGTTCTGAAGAGATCTTTTCTTGCAACTCTATATCAGAAGCTTGAGTTGAACAAAAAAACACTTTAAATACTCAAGCCTTCTGTATATATAATAAAGCAGGACAGAATTTTTTTAAACAGACCTTTTTTCCCCCACAAGTAAGCAGCTCAAGAGAGTAAACATATTGATACTTCAGCCTTGACAAAAGCTAACAACTATTTCTGAGTATAGCTCAAATGATGAGATCCCAGCTGAGCTGAGGATTTATAGAGACAGAGCTCAAATCCTGCTACTAGCCCAAGTTTGGGGGTAGCATGTCATGGAATTTATTTTTAAAAAACTAGCCCCCCTTCCCTCCCACTGTTGTCACCCTCTTTGCCCTCATGGCACACTCGTGTCTTCATCCCTCCCAGCCTCTCCCTCCAATCTGAAGATAGGAAGTATCAACCTTGCATTTTTTTTAATTTAATTTTTAAGGCCAGGTTCAATGGCATACTCTGGCTGCTCTAACCCAAACTCAGAGCATGGAGTCCAGTTAGACTCGGTTAGCAGATGCTTTGCATCACCAGATTCACACAACACCATGCCAAAAGTTCCCTGCCTCTTTCACCTCCCAACATCCTCTCCATGCATATTCCAAATCCCTCTTTCTCTCTGTCCTCCATAGTCCCTTGCACACACTTGCTCCAGTTTCACCCTCCCTCCTGCTCCCCACATATTCCCTCTTTCTCTCTCTCTCTCACACACTCACTCATTTCCCCCCTCTTGTATCCTTCCACACACAGCTCTGTTTTCCCTTTACTCTCTCCTCTGTTGAGTAAATCTAGTGCAATAAGTAATATTTGAAAATAAATATTCTGGATTATTTTTTTCCTTTTTTCATAACTGAAAGTTTCTTCCAGCAGAGGCTGATGCATAACATTCTTCTCTATGGCTTTGTCTACACTTGAGGCATTAAAGTGTTGCTGTGGCAGTACTGTCAAAAAACCGACTTTCCAATGAGAGTGAGACCAACACCCATATTTGTTAAAAGCAGCTTGAAACTTCAGTCCCACTGGGAACAATGGGAAATAGATGCCTTTCTCAAAATAGCCACCTGACCGTGGGCTTGGACTTCAATCCTGATGGAGATAGCCATTTTGAAAGAGAGCAGTTCTTAGTGGACTTCTCAGTAGTAGAATATTATTGGTTGAGCTTGCGAAGGCCATACACTCACTTCAAAGGCATTTTTCTATTTGTCTGTCTGTGTGCATGCCGTATACCGCAGCCAATCCCAAAATTTCAGAAAATGCTTTTGGCATCAATTGCAGAACCCTATTGATTTCTGGGGAAACTAGGGGAAACACATGAAGTCCCTGCCATCTATTTAGTACTGCAACAGCTTGAAGAATCTCTAAAGTTGTCTCTACAGCAAACAATCAGTTGATGGAACCCTTTAATGCCTTCCAGCATAGCAACACCCTATTTCTTCTCTGCTCATACTCCCTATTGAGTGTAACCTGTTGACACCCTGAATGACCTATTGTGACATTGCATTCCATATTCTTTATGGAGATATGCTTATGAATATGATACAACTGGAATATGCTTTATGTGAGATAGTTCATGTGAGATATCATTGGATAGGTTATGTTTTACTGAATGTGTTTGTCCTACTTGTGTGAATATTTCATTTCTGTATCTAAAGTTAGGAATATTGGCCTGTGTATCTATTTAATATTTCCTGCTTTGGTTCACTTCCACTACTAACACTTCAGGTACAACAGTGGAAAAGCCAGACAGTGCTAATGGCCCATCAGCTAGCACAATGGACTATGAAAAGGCTTGCCTTCCTGTGGGTGCTCCATATTGCTGCTAATGCATGGACTCTGGAATACTACAATCAGGTGGTTTTGTCACCTGATACTGAACATTACCTGTGACTTCTTGTAACTTTCCACTGGAAAGGAAGTGTGTGTGTGTGTGTGGTTCAAGTTTGGGAGACAAAGGATTCCTGCCTTATGCAAATCCTATTTAAGGATGGGGAGTGAAGTAATCTGAGTGTCAGTTCTCCCCTGCTACGCCACTCAAGATGACTGCTGGAAACAACTAAGACTGAACAGGGGGAAATTGGGAAATGGCTTGTCTTTTCCAAATGTATTGCATTTCAGAGCATGCCTACTCTTAAAATGCCACGCTACTGTAGCTCTTTAATGAAGTGCTCTCCCCTCAGCTTAGTTAATCCACCTTCCGGAGCGGCAGTAGCTATGTCGGCTACCACTGCCATAGTGCTGTGTACATGGAGGGTTAGGTTGGTATGACCATGTTGCCAGGAGCGAGATAGTGACGTACCGATTTAAGGCTATAGTGTAGACCAGACCTTATATTTAAATTTAATTTAAAAAAATAAAAATATCAAAATGAAAACATTTCACAATTTTTAAATGAAGCATTTTTTTTAAACATTTCAATTCTTGAACTTCAAAATTTTAAGTTTCTGTCTCAGTTTGTGATGAAACAAAATTTCAAAATCTAATTTTTTTTATGAGATAGACCCATTTCCAACCAGTTTTAATAATTAGATTGTTGCTGTTCCTCCCGCACCCATTTCAGGGAATATTCAAAAGGGGGAAAGATTCAGAAGTTGCAGGAACATTAGGTTTTCTTACCTTTCTTTCTTGCCTCCTTGAGTTTAGCAGCAGAATCTCTGAGATTGATCTTTTCAAGGACCGATATAGCTACATTCACTGCATCATGTTCCTTGTAGTATTCACACAAGAGGTCTACAAGTTTCATCCGAGTGTCAGCTTCCTGCAGCCGACCTTTGGGGATTGGTGCTTTTTTTTCATAGTCAGCATTTTCTAAGCTGAATTTAAATCTTTCAAGATCTCCTTCCTTTTCCCCTGAGAGATTGTCCAGTATATCTAGAAGGATTTCTTTCAGATTTTTGTCTGTAGTCATCGCAGGATATTACCAATAACCTGAAAAATAAGTGGAGAATTAGAAGTCAATTATGTATGAATATCATAGTGTTGCTGAGGTGGTAATTCAGTACGCATACAGCTTTAGGTGTAGTGATGTCCTAATTGGAAAAAGAATCTCTACCTGCACGGAGAAACAAAAAAGTCCAACATCACAAGTTACACTGTAGCCTGTATTTCTCTGCCCTGAATGGCAGTGATCTCCATGTGATCAATAGTGTGACCACGTGAGAAATGACAGTGTGGTGCAGTGTAACATACAGTTCTTAGTGGCATGAGTTTGTGATGGACTTGCCACCCTAAGCTCACACTGCACCCAGGCATCAGCAATCACTGGGTTTGAGGCTGGAGGGCAGCTCGGGTTATGTGTCTCAGTTAAACAAGGGTTATTTTGTTGTTTAGTGTATTGTGTTACTGCTGGGGTTACAGGGTGATTTTTCTCATAGGGCTCTGTTAATGGTCCTTCTTATTAATTATGGTTTTGTCCCTGCCCAGAAAAAGAAATTGATATATATCTGAGTTCAGCATTTATTTTGGTGTAGATTCCTACATCCCTGAAGGCTATGGAAGAGAACCAATGGGTTGTGGCATAATGGGAGGCAAATGGGGGTTTCCATCCCAAGGCACGTGGGTTGGAATTTGGGGACAGCTGACTGAACCAGGGTGCCCCCACCCACCACACTTTGTATCCAGAGATGGTCTGCTTTTCTGCCCACTCTCTCTTTCACTGGCCTTCTCATTCACTTCCAGCTGTAGCAACAGGAGGCAGAAACCACTCAGATCCTAGTGATTCCCTTTGTGAAGGAAGAGAGATTTCACTCAGAGTGCCTAGCGCCAGCATCCCCAGCGGTGACAGCAGAAGCAGAATTGCCAACCTCAAGAGATCAGAAATAATTAGACTTTTAAAAGACATTATGTTATTTGGTCTGTCATTGGATTTCTGAACTCCCCCTGCCCACCCTCAGTGTGTGAGAGATAATTAGTGTTGCCCAGTCTCTCAGGTTGGGGTGAGGGACATGGCTCCAAGAGCTCTTCACCCACCCCTGTCCCTTCCTAGGCCAGATGCTCCCGGGAGGGAGGGGGAAGGAGTAGACGTGCCATCCATCCCACCCCCATTGCTCCCAGCCCTACGCTGCTGTGTTCTTTCTGCTCCCCCTGCTCCTATGAGAATGGCTTCCAGTTACTGAAGGGAGGGGCTGGGAGTGGAGAGACCTCTTCGAAAGCAGCTCTGATTGGCTGACTGCTCCACTTGCTGGCCATCTGGGGCAGAGCAACCAATCGCAGGGGGCTCTCCCCATGGCAGAACTCTGCTGAAGGGGCTGTCACCTGTCCTCCTTGGCAGGCTGGGTCTTCCCTCTTCATGACAAGCAGGGGTATCAGCAGGGGACCCTGCTTTCCCTTGGAAGCTGCTCAGGGGTCCCTCTCCCCCTCAGAAAAGCAAAAGCAGCATCAGAAGAACCCTCCAGTACTTCCCTCAGCTGGCAGGGTATATCCGGTTGGGTGGAGTATCTGGCCCTACCACAGGCTTCTCCTCCTGCCACATCGCAAGTGATTAGTGTACAAATCACTCCTCATACAAATCCAGCATATGAGAGTCCAGCACATTTCTAATTTGCAGTGCTTGTACTCTTATTGTTTGTGCCTCAGAAACTGAGGAAGGAGCTGGTCTCTTCTTACCCTCAGTTCTATCAGATGATGTTTGTCTCTTGCTGGGGCGAGGGGAGTGAGGGTCAGTAGACAACCTCGCCGAGGATGAGGATCTCTCTGGTCCGACGCAGGTCTATCTTCCAGTCTATCTTGCCAACCTGGTCAGCTAAACTTATGTCATCAATGGCTGCTTTACTCCAAAAATCACAAAATGTACAAGTTGTTCCATCCCTGAAGGACCAGTCACTTATCTCAGGGCAAGTCACACCTTAGACCTCACACCAAGGACAACACTGACAGACAATTCTATAGTAAACTAACTACAGATTTAATAACTAAGAAAAGAAATGCCAGAGTTATTTACAGACCATAGCTTATAAGGCTGTTTGTTGGCCTGAGAATGTCCATGCTGAGGTGTGGGCAGGGAGCTGGGACATTGTCTGTTGTTTCTGCTTGGCCAGATGGAATCGCTAGTATAATGGGAAGAGATAAGAGATGGAGCTGAAGTGTTACAAGTTATGGTGGAAGTGCAATATATGACCATAAACAGTTAGGAAGAGCAAAGTCGGGGAGGGGAGGCATAAGAAACACTAAAAGTGAAAGTAAAGCCTGGCCTTGGCCTAAGCACAACTTCACTCCTCACCCCTCCCATGGGATACAAAAGGGATACAGAGACTCATGATCCTCCAAAACAGAACATGACCATAAGTTGTAAGGAGTGGACTAGGGGCATGCACTGCAGATATATATGGGCTTGCTAAGAATGGGGGAGAGATGGCTGCCAAGGTAGGCAAAGTATTCTACACTTTCCAGTTCTTCTTTGTTAATATAGATCTTCCTTGCTGAGTCTGATGATTGACCGGGGACTGGCTGGTGGAGAACTTTTGTTTTGCTGATGTTCGGAGTTAGTCCTAGGCTTTTGTAAGCTTCAGAGAAGCAATTAAGGGCTGTTTGTAGATCCTCCTTGAATGGACGACTACAGTACAGTCATCTGTGTACTGGAGTTTGGTTAGTGTTGCTGATGTTACTTTAGTTCTGGCACGGAGACAAGAGAGGTTGAAGAGGTTGCTATCAGTCTGATATTTGATGCCAATGCCCTGTGGTAGACAGTCTTGTATTAGTATTTTCATAGCTGCTCAGAAAACGGAGTAAAGGGTGGATGTCAGTATACAGCCTTGTTTTATACCAGTTTGGTGACAAAGGGCTCAGAGGTAGAGCCATTGCACTGGATAGAGGCAGTCATCTGACATGGAGGAATCTAATAATGGTGATAAATTTGCTTGGACAGCCAAAATTTGACATGACTTTCCACAGAGACTCACGGTTGACAGAGTCTAAGGTGTCATAGGTCTCATCCCCACTCTGAACTTTAGGGTACAGATGTGGGGACTTGCATGGGTACTTCTAAGCTTAATTACCATCTTAGATCTGGTCTCGCTGCCAACATCCAGAATTTCTGAGTACCTGGATCACTCCCTTTCCCCCAAAAACCTTCCCCTCCCTGGGTAGCCTTGAGGGACTCCTCCACCAATTCCCAGGTGAGTCCAGATCCAATTCCCTTGGATCTCAAAAATAGGGAAAAAATCAATCAGGTTCTTAAAAAGAAGGCTTTTAACTAAAGAAAAGAAAAGTAAAAGAAAGAAAAAAAACCCTCTGGGAGACAGCATACCAGTGCATCTCGCAGACAATAGATTGAAAACACAGGATGTTCCCCTGGGCAGAAATCTTAATACACACAAGAATACCCAATTTGATAATTCCCCCATAATTGCACCAATACAAGTTACAAAAGAAAATAAACATAAACCTATTTATTCCTTTCTAAAACTTACTACTCTGATAAGAGGCTGGTTCCTTGATCTTTTTCACTCCGGCTGAAAACTGAAACTGACTAAACAAAGGAAACTTCCCTCCTGCCTTTTGAAACATCTTGTTCCCCGATTGGTTCCTCTGGTCAGGTGTCAGCTAGGCTAGGTGAACTTCTTAACCCTTTACAGGTAAAAGAGGTATTAACCCTTAACTATCTGTTTATGACAAAGGCTTTGGTCAGATCAATAAAGGCCATGTACAGCTCCTGGTGTTGTTCTTGACATTTTTCCTGGATCTGCCTGACTGCAAAAATCATGTCGGTGATGCCTCGCGATGGTCTGAAGCCACACTGGGACTCTGGAAGTACTTCCTCTGCAAGGGAGAGTAGGCAATTTAGTAAGATTCTAGCAAGAATATTCCCAGCAATGGAGAGGAGGGCAATAGTTGCCATAGTCAACTCAGCCCTGTCTCCCTTTTTGAAAACGGTGATGGTGTCAGCATTATGTAAATCAGCTATGATTTCTTCTGTGCACAGATTTTAAGGAGCAGCAAGTTAAGCTTGTTAGTCAATGTTTCTCCCCCCGCATTCAGTTCTTCAGAAGGTATGCCACGTCCTAGTGCTTTATTGTCCTTCATTTGTTTAATTTCTTTGCAGATCTCATCAGGTGTCTGTGGGTTGGCAAGAGTTTCCCAGATTGGGTGCTGAGGAATTGAGTCCATGGTGTTGTTAGATTTAGAAGCTTTTGCTAGTGTTCTTTCCAGTACTCTGATGGATTAATTATCTTTAAGAAGGGTACTATCATCTTCAGATCTCAGAGGTATGAGGCCACATGAGCGTGGTCCATTCAAGGTCTTTGTCTCACAAAAAAAGCTCCACATATCATGTCTGTCAGCAAATATTTGGATTTCTTTTGCTTTGTCCTCACACCATTTATTTCTTGGATCCTCCTTTGAACTTCAACTTTGAGCTGGTGGAAAGACTCTGCTTCTGACTTGATTGTGGTTGTTTTTTTGCCAGTCACAGAAAGCTTTCCTCTTCTGGTTCAAAAGGGCTGTAATCTCAATGTTGTTATTGTCAAACCAGTCCTGATAGTGATGGGTAGCAGGGCCAATGGATTTCACGCAAGCCTTGTAGATGGTCTATTTTAGGGTTTCTCAGTCTTCTTCAACATTTCTGTTGTCATTTCCAGGTATGCATATGGCCAAATGTTTCACTGAGGAGTATCTGGAAGTTCTCTTGGTGCAATGAGGATTGAAGTCTTTGGATATTGTAGTGCCATCTATGTGATTTGGATTGTTTTCAAAGTTTCAGTGCCATCCTGATGGATATGACTGACCTTGCCAAGCAGTGGTCAGTCCTACAATCATTGGCTTCTCTCATGACATGGGTGATTTGGACATCTCTTAGATTCTGTATTCTGACAATGACATAGTCTGAAGGTGCCACTGTTTTGAGTAGGAATGTTGCCATGTCATTTTGTACTTGTTGTTTTGTCGGAAGATTCTGTCTGTGATCACAAGGTCGTATTCTGCACATTTGCTGAGTAGAAGGATGCCATTCGAATTGGTCTTGCCCACTCCTTCCTTCCCAATGGTACTACTCCATACATTAGAATCTCAGCCAACTCTTGCGTTAAAGGCTCCTAAGAGGATTATCTTATCTGGTTTTGGAATGGATGAAAAATTGTATCAAAGACAGTGTAGAAGGATTCTTTCTGTTCTTCTTCAGCATTAAGTGTTGGTGCATATGCACTGATAATAGTGGCAAATAACTTATTGACCAATTGGATGCAGAGGGTGGTAAGGCTCATTGATGCTGATGGGGAGCTCAGTCACACAGTTGACTAGAAGGTTCTTGATTATGAAGCTGTCACCGTGTATTTGCCTAACACTTGCTGGTTTTCCTTTCGAAAAGAAAATGTAACTATCGCTCTTTTCCCTCAAGTGACCTTCATCTGCATGTCTTGTTTCACTGAGAACGACAATGTCAACGTTGTACCTTGAGAGTTCTCAGGCAACAATTGCTGTTCTGTGTTCTCCAAACAGCATTGCTCTTAGGGTCTTAAGTATATGCAAGTTTCTCCACCACGTCAAGGTGTCAGCCCAAGGAGAAGAATTGTAGTATATAGGAGTAGAGTAATACCCCTGTGATGGTATACCCCATAAGGCTTCATGGGAATATGCTTATGAATGTTTATATGATATAATTCAAATATGTTTTATGCTACACATGCCATGCAACATATTTCTGTAAAGATTATGATCTAGTGAATCTATTAATCCTATTTGTATGCATATATTATTTGTATATTCAAAATGATTAATATTGGTTGTGTACTGGCTTGATTTTTAAATAGCCTTTGTAAAGCATTTGTCCAGCTTCTTGAGAAAGGAATGTGCAAAGTAAAGGCCCAGTCAAGAAGCCCTTAAGGGACAATGAATCTTGGAAGGCTCCAATCCACATAAGAAGTCTACATGAGGACTTTCAAGGTAGCAGGTAAGCAATGGCTGCTGCCTGTAAAAACGGAGTCATGCATGGACATGTGACCTGCCCACGTGACTCCACAACTCCATTGTGGAGCTGGACTTTGCATAGGAGAGAGCAGAGGGTCTCCACCCACAAGACAAAGTCTATTTAAACCCCTGGGATACCCCTCCAGTTTGTCTTCAGCTGGCTAAAGAGAGAGCCTCTCCACCCCCCAGGATACCTGAAAGAAACTGGAACAAAGGACAGTAACTACAAGGGGTGTGAGTGATTGCCTGACCCAAACTGGAAGGAGAGTAGTCTGTAAACGGAAGCTTACTGGGTGAGGTTTTTAATCTGTATGCAGTTTTCTTAGACATAGACTTGCGTGTCCTATTTTATTTTGCTTGGTAATTCACTTTGTTCTGTCTGTTACTACTTGGAACGACTTAAATCCTACTTTCTGTATTTAATAAAATCACTTTTTACTTATTAACTTAGAGTATGTATTAATGCTGGGGGGTGGGGGAAACAGCTGTGCATATCTATCGGTGTTATAGAGGGCAAACAATTTATGAATTTGGCCTGTATAAACTTTATACAGGGTAAAATGGATTTATTTGGGGTTTGAAACCCATTGGGAGTTGGGCACCTGAGTGTTAAAGACAGGAACACATCTGTAAGCTGCTTTCAGTTAAGTCTGAAGCTTTGGGGCACATGGTTCAGACTCTGGGTCTGTGTTTGGAACAAACTGGCGTGTCTGGCTCAGCAAGACAGGGTGCTGGAGTCCCAAGCTGGCAGGGAAAGCAGGGGCAGTAGTAGTCATGGCACATCAGTTGGCAGTTCCTAAGGGGGTTTCTGTGATCCAGCCCATCACAACCCCTTTAAGTAGTTTGTGAGCTGTCTAGTGGTGATCACTGTTCTGTTTTAGAAGCCATCAGAAACTAGTCAGAGGAGCAGTGTGTATTAAACTAGGCCTTGTATGGCTGTATATAGTTAATAAACATGCTTATTTGGGAGCTATTGAAATGGATTATTAAGGGCCCATGGTTTGTCAGGCCTTTTCACCAGTACCAGTGAAAAGTCAAAATCCCTTATCTGCAATACAGAGCAGTTTATTTGAGAAAGAATTATACAAACGGTATACAGTTATACAAAATACATTCCCCCATAGTTAGCCTCTCTCCCACAAACATACACCCGCAGTAACTACGCTGGCCTAATGCAGTATCCTGATTGGCAAACATGGCAGATAGCCACCAGCTTTACAGATGGCTTCTCTTCTCTTCTTTGCTCTTCTCTTCACAGTCACCTGGTTTGTCTCAGATTCCCTCATAGCAAGTCTTTAGCTGCCTTGAGACCCTCTGGTTTCAGATCCTACTTGAACCCACGAAGCAGAGTCTCAGCTACTCTGTCTAACAGCATTATGAGCCTCTAATTAATAGTTCCCCTTCTTCCTTTGTGTAACAAGGTTGCACTCACTGCTGTGGCACCTCCTGCTGATCAGTCTGTAAATTAGCTCATTTCCAGAGCTGGAGCGCCCTCCTCTGGTGGTGTCTCATCTGCCGTTACCTAACCTTTTTGTCTCCACCATGCCAGGGCCTGCATCCATCCCAGACCATGGTGCTCCTTCCTCTGGGTATTGCTCCACAGGATAATCTAGGCAGCACCCATGGAGCAGAGCTTACTGCTCCCCCCGCCTAGGCGCCGGATCTGCTGGCAGCTGGCCACTTCTGACAGGCTGGGCACAACAGGCAAGGAGCCAGGCAGGGAGCCTGCCTGAGTGCCACTGACCCAGAGGCACACCAGGTCAGCCCCCACCCCAACCTCCAGCCCCCCTGTGCACTCCAAACCCCTTATCTCCAGCCCCACCCCAGAGCTCGCATCCCCAGCTGGAGCCCTCATCTCCTCCCGCACATCCTTGCCCCAGCCCAGACTCTCCCACACCCTGAACCCCTCATTCCTGGCCCCACCCTGGACCCCACACTGCCATTTAGAGCCCTCACTCCCTCCCAACCCCTGGGCTAGAGTGTTTGGTTTTTGTGCCAATAGAAAGTTGGCAACCCTCTGACCCATACAAAGCTGTACTGAGTTGAGTCACAGGAACAAAGAGTGTGATGCACTTATGGTGAGACAGGGGGAGGCCAGACAGAATTTGGGAGCCAGCTTCCTTTCTCTGCCTCTGTTTTCTAACTATTTAGACCAGGGGTAGGCATCTTATGGCACACGTGCTGAAGGCGGCACGCGAGCTGATTTTCAGTGGAACTCACGCTGCCCACGTCCTGGCCACCGGTCTTGGGGGCTCTGCATTTTAATTTAATTTTAAATGAAGCTTCTTAAACATTTAAAAAACCTTATTTACTTTACATACAACAATAGTTTAGTTATATATTATAGACTTACAGAAAGAGACCTTCTAAAAATGTTAAAATGTATTACTGGCACGCAAAATCTTAAATCAGAGTGAATAAACGAAGACTTGGCACAGCACTTCTGAAAGGTTGCTGACCTCTGATTTAGACCCACAAATAGAGACAAGATCCCAGCACCCAGAACCAGTGGTGATGGCTCCCTCTCACCCCACCTGCAGAGTCTGCACCGAGTGAGAAAAACTCACCTGTGAAAGGGAAATTCAGAGCAACCCACTCAGAGTGTTAACCCTTCCCTCACCTCAGTGCTGCCCTGTCCTCCGGGGGTTCAGATGAGCCTGGCTGTTACACAGGAGCACAGATCGGGAGGGACACAAGGCACTTCCCCTGCAATTTGTACAACTTGTTTTGTGTTTTAAGGGGTGGCTTCTGCTTTTTTGTGTTTTGGGTTGGGTTCCCCCCGCCCCCTGTCTCACCAGCGAGTTGCGCAATCCTCTTCTCTAGGTGAGAGTACACAACTGAAAAACAAGCTTGAAAGGCTGCTTCCTTCCCATGTTGATTTTCCCTTTCACCTTTTGGGTGGCTCGACTCAGCTGCATGTGTTCTTGGTGCTTGCTGGCTCCCTGCCTTACTTTCAATTCAGCCACCTCAGCACATGGCACTGGGTGTGTGTATGGGGGGGTTAAGAAGGAGGTGAACTGGAGGGCACTACCACTCTTAGCAGCAGCCCACGATTTGCCTGCCTTCAGCTGTGTAAGGCCAGGCACAATTGTAGTCCCTGCAGAGATTGCTCCCTCCAGGTCACCCCATGGAGGGGAGAAGGCAGGAGAGGTGGGGCAGTGACACCAGCCTGCAGAGAGAGACTGGCACACCCAGAGGGGGCAGCAGGTGCTGTGCTCCTTCTGCAAACCCAGAATTCCTCCCTGACCTCGCCTTTGACCTCCCCCAGCACGGGGCTGTACAGACACATGGGGAGGGGAGGTAGCAGCAGAGGTACATGAAGCATCACAGGTACAAAGAGCCACATGGGGATGGCAGATGGGAGGACTGACGGGTAAAAGGTGCACACCACACAGAGGGGGCCGGGGGTTGGGAGTCCTTGGAAGGATTCGGGGGGTCTCACTGGCAAAGTCCAGCCCACACCAGTGGGGGTGCAGTGGGGAGCTAGGAGCTCAGGGAAAGTGGGGATGTGGGTGGTGGGACTTGGGGGGAACCAGGCTGAGGGACCCCTTGATTGGGGCATATAGAGGGGCACTGGAGTGAGAAATTTTCTGGCCAGAGACAAGGGAATCAGGCATTAAACTTGGGAGACCAGATACTGGTGAGAGCCCGTGGGCTGCCTGGGGGACTAGGGAGATGGGGGTAAAGGTGGGAGCCAGGGGCTGGGCACTCACAGGGAAGGATAAGACTTGCACTGAACACATGGAAACCCCTCCTTCTCCAGGGCCAGGCCTCTGGCTGTGCTATCCCGCTCCGGTGTAGTTTGGGGGTTGGTTTGGTGGAGCCATGGAGGCAACTGCTGAGCTGCACCTGGAGGTGATGGGACATGTGCACAAGATGAATGGGGGTGATGTGTATCGGGTGACGTGGGCATGAAACAAGTGGGGCGATGTGTGCGCTGAATGGAGCGTGAATTGGTGTGTGCAGGTGCCACAAATGGCTATAAAACGGCTGGGGTGGGTATGCACAGTGATTGGCTCTGTCTGTGTCTGGGATGTGTGTGTGGGTGTAGGTGTGGTGTCTGGAGAGTTTGTGTGTAATGAGCATGTGGGTGGAAGAACAGGACGGAATGAAAGTGGGTGTGCAATGAATGCTCAGTTGGATGGATGGAAGGAATGCGCCAAGTGGGTGTGAGTAGGGCAAACAGGCAATATATCAATCTATACAGATGTATGCAAATATATGTAAATATTCATTTTTGTTTGTTAATGTTGGCAGGTCAACAGCGTATCTGAGCAACTCAATATTTTTAACATATTTCTTCTCTCAACTCCCCTTTGATGTAGGGCAGTGCTGTTATCCTGTTTTACAGATGGGGAAACTGAGGTACAGGGCAACTAAGTGACTTGCTCAAGATCATACAGGGAGTCTCTCACAGAGAAGATAATTGAAACCAGGCACCCAATGTCCAGGCCAGTGCACTGATCCTGCACCATCCTCCCTTTGTTAAAGCTAATTTAAGTTAAACTTGTGCAACTTCCCCATGGAAATGACCACTGAAATTGCACCATCATGATTCTCCAGGAGGTTTAAGACAAGAAAAATGCAGAAGTGCAAACAGAAGCTCCTTTGGGGAGCAGAAGGAGCCAAAGATCTGGGCCCTACAGTCACTCCCCTCCCGCACATCCCTCTGTTCCTTCCCAGTGTCTGCAGTAGCAGTGGGGACTTGTAATCCCGGAACCTATGGAATGTGAAGAGTAGCACAAAAGGGTGAGAGGGATCTGTTGGCTGCATGTGAAATTGTCCCAAACATTTCCCTACACAAATGCTGAATAAATCTGAATGAATCAACATGTCTCTAAGCAAAAGCTTTCATTCCCTGGCCACAGCCATGGGGAAGTCCTCTGGATCTGCACCACTGCAGAACTCACAGTTTAGCCTGCAAAGACCTTGCCTGCTTTTTACAAGCACTGGCTGGGATTTGAGGGTCCCCACTTTACCATCTGAGAAAACCTGTTCAGCTGCTTTGTGACTCTCCTGTCTCCCCACCTCCTGTTTGCACAAGGCCTCAGTGATTGTCACATGCTGCCTCCAATCAAACGTGGTCTCGGGTGACCCTCCACATTGCACAAAGGCAAAGAGATCCCCATGGCCATGGATTAATTACAAAAAGGCCGTCAGGGACAAGTGCATGAAAAAGGGAACAGAGCTCACTGGGGGGCATCTGGAGATGGACAGCCATGGAGCTGGGCACACACTCTATCCTTTACAAAATGCAGCTCGGGTCTCATCTTCTGTAGTGCCCCATGCTCTTTAGCTGCAGTTTGGAAGAAGAGCCCTCACCTCACCCCTTCTGATTCCATGGAACACAGAGCACCCTGGGGATGTTCTAACAGCCAGAGAATGAACTATCACACCCTCAACTCACTCTGGCTTCTGTTCAGAGTATGAAGAAAAAGCTATCGCCAGACTGAGCACCAAGCCAGCCCAGTCCCATCCCCAGAAAACAATGATGCTGGTAGGATGTGGAGGTTTCTCTGCAGGTTTCCCATGGGCTTTGGATCGGGCCCATAAAACCCACGTCTGCTCCACCAAACTCAATGGACGTTTTGCAGTTTACTCCAATGGCAGCAGTATTGGGCCTACAGAGTGGGGAAAATTCCCTAGTAAGGTTTAATATGCTCTTCACACCAGCTTTGCTCAGACACAGCTGTCTGGACATGGGGCTGTGCAGGGGAGACTCACCCAGAGTGTGTTAGGGGCAAATTCCACCTTGAGTTACCCCCGGTGCAGCCCTTTTGGCCTCTGCAGGAACCACCCTGTGCTACCAGGAAGATCCTGGGTCTTGTCCATGTGTCACTTCCATGGTTCAGTGGAGCAGCATGGACGTAACTGAGGGAAGAATTTGGCCCTTGTGGCCCAGCACCCTATTGGCTCCATCCTAGTTCTGGGAGAGAGGAATTACCATATAAACCAATCCAGGTTTAGCAGGACAAACTACTGCACGGCCTGCTTCCATCGCTATATACACATACAGTGCCAATTCATAACTCCTGAGTAAAGTTGCCCTAAGTATGGAAAGGAGCAAATGTACATTCCCTCAGAGAGCAAAAACACTTTTAACTCAGAAGGAAGATGCACTTCTCATTCCCCAGGAGAGATGAAGAGCATTTGGAAGAAGGCAGGTGACTCCTCTGCACTGTCTTTACTAGTCACTCCTCAGCCAGGCATTACTAATCACTCAGAGCACCTGGTAGCAGACAGAGCCTGTCAAAATCCACCTCCACATGCCTGAGAAGCTCAGATTTTATACCCAATAGCTTCTCCAATATTCCTGGGACTCTCCCTGAAACATTTCACCCTTCTATGACCTCAAGAAGAGATGTCTGTAAACCCAAAAGCTTGTCTCTCTCCACCAGAACTTGGTCCAATAAAAAATATTACTTCACCCACCCTGTATCACCCCTCTATAGTTGTGACACACTGTACCTCAAAATAACACTCTGTAACCCCCATATTCACCACTTGTGTATGGTTATGATATTTTGTACTCAGCTTGTCTTGAGAGGCATCACTTAAAAAGTCATGATTTGCTGAAACTCATTGTCCTGTTTAAATGTGTGTATCATCATGTATATGAAGTTATGCGATTTTGCTACATGTGTGTTACTGAGGCCTGTTCTGAGTCCATGGTCTAACCCCTTAGCAATAACAGAGACCATAAACAAAAGACCTGCATGTCATCCCCAGAGACACATCGGGCTGCATGTATACAGGAGGTGAAAGCAAGATTTTACCATTCGTATGAAGGATATTTGACAGCTCACACAGATAGTGGGGAAAAATCTTGCTGAAAAATCTGGGAGCCCATAGAGAACAGAAAACAAACAAACCTTCTCCCAGCTGCCCAAACTGTCCTTTTCCCTGCACAGGCTTCCAAAAGCATTATAGTAGCTCTTTCCAACTTGCTATTATAAGAAGAAAAGATGCTGGCCTTCTTAAGTAACAAACACTTACTGTGTTGTAGGGTTGCTAGCCTGTCTCCAAGTGCCCTAGCACTTGGAATCTCCATCCTTAGAGGTTTTTAAGGCCCAGCTTGACAAAGCCCTGGCTGGGATGATTTAGTTGGGGATGGTCCTGCTTTGAGCAGTGGGGTGGACTGGATGACCTGCTGAGGTCTCTTCCAACCCTAATCTTCTATGACTCTGTGTGTGCTTCTGATAAGACTCACTGCATAAAGATTCCCTCGTCTCCACCTCTGTACAACACTGTGGGTAACTTGGGTTCCTACTATCATTACAGTGTTGACCATAATGAATAGGAAATGGGAACAAAAACAAATGTCTGGGAACTATCCTTGAGGACTCCCCTAGCCCTGAGGAATGGGAGAATTCTTGTGCATTATGTGGCAAATTTCCTCCTCTCCTCTAGTAGGTCCTGCGCTTATTGGTGGATTTCTTCCCCTCAGGGGTTTTCCCCTTGGATGAAACCCATAGTCTGGATCAACTACTCCTATGTCTGATTAGGAGTAGCGGGGCTAGGGGGGGAACCCGGGCCCGCCCTCTGCTCCAGGTTCCAGCCCAGGGCCCTGTGAATTGCAGCAGTCTCTATAGTGCTACTTGTAACCGCTGCTTGACCGCTACAGCTCCCTGGGCTACTTCCCCATAGCCTCCTTCAAACACCTTCTTTATCCTCACCACAGGATCCTCCTGGTGTCTGATGCTGCTTGATTGTATAGTGTTCTCCTCAATCCTCCAGTAGTATCCCCTCTCAGTTCTTAGTTCCTTGTGTCTCTTGCTCCCAGCTCCTCATGCACACTTCTTTCCTCTGGCTCCTCCCCCTAGACTGGAGTGAGCTCCCCTTTTTATACCAGGTGCCTTGATTAGCCTGTCCTGATTGGAGCACCTGCAGCCAATCAATGTAGCTCTCTCCAGTGCCTTCTAGAAAGTTCTTAATTGGCCCCAGGTGCCTTGATTAGCCTGGAGCAACTGCCATTTTGGTTCCCATGGTACTAGGGATTTGCTTAGCCTGGAGCTAACATACCTGCTCAATACGTTCCTGTAGCCATCCGGCCTTGCTCCATCACAATTAGCACAAACTATGGCAAGAAATACAAACTCTGAAGGGCAACATTAGTTCTTGATTCATGATCTTTATGGCCCTCCAGCAAAACTGACACACAAATGGTACGTCCAGGATAAATGAACTTTTGGAAATGAATGCAGAAAATGCCACTATCATAGCTTTAGAACTGTGTAAAGCTATAAAGCCCCTTGTAAATATACAAATAATAGTGAATGAATCATTGTAGCAGAATGGAAATTCCCCAGTGGCTCCAAGGATGGTTCTTGAGTCTCCCCCCTGCACTGACAGAGACTGAGAAGGGAGGTTACAGACCCCTCTGTCTCATGATCTCACGTCTCTCCCTCCACCGGGCCCTGACCCCCTTCTTCCCTCCTGCTCATTCCCCCCACAAACCAGTGTCGGAGAAAAACTCAGTTCTTGCTTTTTCGTTTGGGTGCAGCAAAATCAAATACTTTATTATTTCTCCAGTAATTACAATGGAGGGAGAGAGTGCCATAGGACACAGGGTCGCCCCAGTCCCGGACAGGTCTCTCAACTGGTAAACAATTACAGCAAGCCTTTATACCTTTGTTGCAAACAATTTCTAGCAATAATACAGACGGTAAAAAGCAACAAATACATTTTGTTTATACATAATCCTTTCTGCTATCTTATTTGTCTCACTCCTAAAAGACGACAGTCTGCATATTTGGTTATCAGTTGCAAGGTCGTAATAACTTTTTACACAGTTCTTGACCTCTGCCTCACACTATCCTGCTTCTATAAATCTCACATCATTAGCTAGCCTAACTCTTGCTAACTGACTGACATGCATTGAAATCCCCTTCAAATCCTTATTAATTCTTTCCCTGCTTCCACACTCCCCCCTTTTGTACTTCTAGTACAACAAATATTTTCAAATCTATTTGCATTAATTCGTGGATTTCAGATTCTACATCAGATGTTTCAACCTTAGGGGTTTTGATTGGATGTAATGACTATGCATGATTAGCATGAACATGAAAGGTATTACTATCATTAAGTTATTTACAACAACAACATAATCCGAAGCTAACTAACAATACTACAAACAATAACATTCCCATAGGAATAATATAATGGGGCTGTTGTACAATTTTTGGTTACAAAGCACAAGACATCATACTTTGTACATAAAGTAGACACTCTAAGCTGTATGAAAGGCATTCTTTTCAGCTTGATATATATTCTGAAGCATGTGAATTTGCCCTTGCAATTCAGAGATTCTTTAAACCTCTGGTAACAATGAAAGCAAATTTTGAAATCGATCAGGCACTTCTCTAGTCCAATTAAAATATACCTGAAATCTAAGAGCTACTTGCAACATTCTATCTGCAGGCCAGTAAATGATACGATTGCCTGCAGCAGTGGTAAGATTTATATGTATATCTTGCAATGTGGTGGCTTTAACGTACACACAGCTATCATTAGCTTGAAAAAGTGGGTGTCCCGTCAGGGTAGTTCCTTGACCTCCACCCTCCCAGCAAATATTGTCATAAAGAGTGACAACTTCCCCTGGCTTCAGTTTATAGCTACACTGAGCTGTGGTGGTTCTAACGGCCAAAATGTCCATTGACTCTCTATTCTTATCCAAAATGTCAGGTGTTATTCTAGGGGTACTGTCTATAAATCAGTTAGGTATACCAGGTGGTCTAATTTCCCAGATGTCTCAGTAAATAATTCAGTCCCACATGCATCCTCCTCATGGACCCGGCAAGATTCGGTATGTAGGAGCCCACACCCCCTTAACCGGTCCATATGCTTGGAAGGAGCACTGTGAACGTCCACATTTCCATCCAGAAAGTGTCCAAGTATGTTTCCATGACCATAGATCAGATGGTTCCTGATGTGTCTGTAAGGGCAGTGGGCCAAGTCTGGTCTAGATCCCACTGCAATGCCTTCCCAGCCTCAGTGATATTCAATACTATCTCTCTCAATAACTTCTGGGTCATAGAACTAAGGGCGGAAATGACATGTAACTCACCAACTCCAGCCTGTACTTAAGATAGCTGAGCTTTAAAAATAAGGCTAGTGGCCTTTTCTAGTTGGCCCAATTTCTTATCATGTTCCTGGCTTTTAAGAATATTCCATATGGCTACTACATTATTGGCCCCAGCCCACAGGGATCTGGTCAATTCCCTTTTTGTCCAGAGGAAATAACCCAGGCTTTTTGTTGTGCTAATCCAATGGCAGCCCCTTGTGAGCAATCTGGGTATGTAGAAGTGATCTGAAAACTGGATAAGGGCAATGTCATTTAAAATCCAATTAGGGAGGGCAATACATACTGAAGGATTTATCCAAAACACAGGGCGCAGCCTGTAGAATAAACCCCAAAATCCAATCAATACCACATTCCCAAGCAAGGGTCCCACAAATTTTTTTTTCCTGCCAGTGTGTAATTATTTGTTTCTTCACCAGGGTCAGTTCTCAATGTCCTTTCTGGTCAGGAATTCCTGGACTTTGGCAATGTCAGTGGAGTGGGTGTTTCTTCTTTCCCAAAGCAGTCGTGGTTCAGCATCCTACAGGGGAGATTACCAGTACATCACCCTGTAATGGTTTTGCTTTTTCTAGAAAAGTTCAAAGGCACAGTAGGTCTGTCAGTGGACAAGGGAGAGGTTACGAGCATGTCACCGTGTCCTTTTTCCTGCTGTCCAGAAGGTACAGCAGGGCTAGAAGAAGGAGTACGCTGATCATCAGTAGGAGTGTCCTCCTGAGGTGGAGGGGTCTTTTGCAGTGCGATGCCTGGGTCCAGGCATGTAGTCCTTGACACTTCACAGCGGTGTTGGTAGTCAGCAGGACTTAAGGGCCTTTCCAGCATGGAGCCAAAGCAGTCTTTCGTTGATGGATCTTTATGTAGACCCAGTCTCCTGGTTCCAACGAGTGGCAAGGTTGCACAGGATCCTTCGGTAGTGCTTCCTTCACCTGTGTATAAAAAGACTTAACATTTAATTAGTGCCTGACAATACTTAAGCATTATGTTATCCATCAAATGAATGTCCATCTGAGCTGGGGTTAGTGGGGGTGCAGTTGGTAGTCGCGTTGGGTGTCCTGTCAAAATCTCATGAGGGCTGAGTCCAGTCTTTCGATTGGGAATGGCTCTCATACTCAGTGCCAAAGGAAGGGCATCTGGCCACTTTAAGTTTGTCTCAGCACAAATCTTGCCAGTTTATTCTTTAAAATCCGGTTCTGGCGTTCCACTGTCCCAGCAGACTGTGGGTGGTGAGGGCAGTGAGCTGCACATAACTCCTTTACAATCTGTCCAGTAAAATGAGTTCCACGATCACTGTTGATACTCACAGGGATGCCAAAACATGTATAAAAATCTTTAAGCAGAAGTTTCACAACAGTCCTGGCATCTGCTTTCCTGCAGGGAAAAGCTTCAACCCAATTGGTAAATACATCAACTAAAACTAATACATATTCATAACCACAACATTCAGATTGATTTTATTCAAATGACTAAATATTTACAAAAGGTCCCCAAGGGGGAGGGTGGGCTGCCCGCTTAGCTTTAACAGCTTTACCAATGTTGTGCTGTTGACAAATCACACAGTGTTGACAGTAGGAATGTGCTACAGAAGGGAAACTCGGTGCACACCAATCTATGTTAACTGCAGCAACCATCCCCCCTTTGTTCACGTGTGCCATTCCATGGCATATGCGAGCAAGATAGGGCAGTAACATCTTCGGTGCCACCAGGCGACCATCCAGGGCACACCAAAGATGATCAGTATGTAAAATGCATCCAGCAGCACTCCAAGAGTGTTTCTCAGTTCTTGATGCAGCCTCCTGGATCTTAGCCAGATCCTCAAGGGAGGCTAGTGAAGGCTGCCCAATTAGGACACAAGTATGTTCAGCCTGAGGTACGGAAAGGGCCGCTGCTTTGGCTGCAGAGTCTTCCAAAGCATTTCCACGGGTAACTTCATCATGAGGGGGGTCTTGTGAGCGGTACATTTAACAACAGCAATAGCTTCCTACCATCCCCAGCCCTCTGGCTAGAAATCTGAGGTAGCCAGAAGATCCTATGTACAATATGGGGAGTGGGTTAACTTTTCATGTCATTGCTTCCAAAGACCGTCGGTATGCAAATTTTAACAACAATTTGTAATTAAAAGATTAGGCCAATGTAGTTTCTCTCTCTTACTTAAGAAAATGTATTAGACTTTTAGTATATCACATTTTTCTGATGTATCCAAACACTTTGTATTCTAAGTTGAACAAAACAAGTATCTGCATTTCAATCCAACACTTCCGCTAGATTTCAAATCAGACCATCCCATGAAAATATTAAACACAACAATTCTGGCCACGAGACAAACACCACAAGACAGAACATAGAACACAAAACATAATTTTTACTCTGTCAGTAAATGCATGGTACGTTGAATGCTGTTCAGCTGGCATTAGTTTTGTTTGATTATCTGAAAGACAAAAACAGAGGTCTACCCCTTCTGGGCAGTCAATTACTTAAAATATACAAATACCCTTGTTGATTTCAGGCAAAAGAGGGGAATTACCCCATATTTCTTGTATGTGTTTCATAGGCAGCCCAGGTTTCAGTGCCTCTACCTTATCAGTTAGATAATTTGCATTAACACAGATGCTTTCTGGCTTGCTTTTTACTTTTTACTTTTGCTTTTAAACACTGAAAGAAAACATCACCACTTACAGTGCCCTTAGAGCCTAATACAATTTTCATTACATAGCACTGTATACATTCAACTAATTTAACAAAATAGTTCATAGCCAAATGATTGCAATCTAATAATTTCTTTGCCTGAATTTACAAACATTTTAAAGACACCAAAAACTTCTCTCTTTAGCATGTTTACAAAGTTCAACTGCTGTTCCCTCCAGCAACTACAGAGTCAACTTTTCACTTTCCTTTAAATTACCTGCTTTGTCTTCCAACAGCCACTTACCAAGTCAAATCACCATTCCAAATATCCTCCTGTTACTACCAGTTTAGCTAGGAGGGTGGGCTTCTCAACTAGCCCCCACCCTTCTGGTCTTTTCCCTAAAACATTTCTACTCACAAGACTACCCGAGTCCTCCCTAGTAAGGCTTGCCACCTGGGCAAAAATACATAGCCATTGGGTAAAGGCCATTTACTCAACACATAATCCAAACCCCTTTAGGGGGTCTACCCAGAGACCCACCCATTTGTCTGCTGACACTTAAACAGAAAAGAAAATTACACAGAAAGCAGAGAAAATTACAGTCTAAGCCAGATTTTTCTACTTCTATTACATTGTCCGTTACAGGGGGTGGGACAGAAGAATTTCAATACAACCTCAGAGCTTCATTGCACACATGGCTTCCACCCTGAGGAATTACGAACGAGAAGTTCAGTTCCGCCCACACACCTAACACCCAAATGAACAGAGCAGAAAAACAGTAACCGGTTAAACAGAACAGAACCAGATAGTGTTTCCTTATTCTATTAGGGCTCACCATTAATCATGCAATTCTTAACATATAAACACCAATAGTACCAAACAAAGCAAACATAAAATAACAAGGGTAAAACAGATAGATGGTGTAAATTCTGCAGGGCTCCCCCATTCTTAATTGCTCACCAAACTGTGACAAATATCTGTTACCAATTTATCCCTCGTGTCAGGTGATCAGGCTGACACTGCAGGAGGTTGGGGAAGAAAACACACCATATAACCAAATTTGAAAGCTTCATTAAAAATAATAAAACAATGGAGAGTGTTGGGAACGCTCCCACATCACTTGGGAAAAATATGAATGCTCCAAGCCTTAAGCCACTTTAATACTCACACATGTCCAGACTGGCCACGTCTGTGTATAACGTTCAGAGAAGGGAAATAGGTGGATGGGAGATTATCCTGTATACAGCCTGTTCAGAATTTCCAACATGCTTCCACTCTTGGGACGGCTGTTCTTTTACACCCTGGAATCTCCTGCGGTGTCTCCTTCAGAGATTCCAGTCCAGGTCAACTGCCTGTGGCTTTTCCCGTGTCACCAAGCCACACCAGCTACAGGGTCGCAGAAGCACACTGCTGGATCTCACTGGAAAGTTAAGCTTTGCAAATGTAATTTCAGTTCTGTAACTTGTATTGCTTTTGGTTTGCCTCTGTCTCTATTTTTCCACAACCAGCTGGGGCTGAAAGCAGTTTTTCTTTGCACTTAGCATAGTCTGTGCTGATTCTTGACCTTGAACACAAAGCAACTTCTCTTTATCTCTGGGCTAAGCTGAATTTCAAATTAACCCGTTCCTAGACAAATTGCTCACACTGTGTCAGAGGCTTTTCTTTGGTGATTAAAAGCTCCTCTGAGATATATGATCTTATCTAGATTGAAGGTACCTTCTAATGGGCATTGTTTAAATGAATTTTCACATGTGTACAGATTCCAATCATTTAAATACCTGCAGGTTTTAGGACCATAATGTACGTACATGTAATATGCTGGGGTACCCTTAGGGGGTAAGGTGGAAAGTTTAGACTGTCCCTTACCCATTTTCCACTTACACACACAGAGAGGGTGCCCTGTCTGCGCTAGCAGCTCAGAAACGAAGGATCTCTCCCTACAGGGTACTCACACGGGAGAGACTAAAGAGGATGACTACGACTCTCCTACACCTCCCTTCAGCAAAGAGCATCAGCTAGTCTCTGGGAGACGGCGCCGCTTACTCTGATTGCATCCAGTGAGATGATCAGACTGTCAGTAGCCCACATGGAAAGGAAAGGGGAGGGAAGATGGGTTCACACACTCCTAGACCCAGGCAGCTTCCTCGTCAGACTATGCCAGGCCAAGTCAGCCCACCGTGGGTCGGATCTCCTAAAGATCCGCTAGTTACTGGGCTTGCATTAGAGTAGTCCTGATCACTAGCTTCCACTTCACAGGGTACTCTGGGCGTCTTCCGATAACAATCACTCACACTGGTGTACACACACACACACACACCCCAAGGCCTTTTTTTTAAACCTTTTTTTAAATCTCTTCTTTACCTTTTTAATTTTTTTTTTAAACCATGATGCATCTTTACCTGGTCCGGACCAATACCATGAGGCGGTATGACAACCCCTCTTGAGGCGGTAAAAACCCCTCAGCACCGGTGCATTCTAATGCATTTACCTATGCATTACCTTGTTGGCCAACTCAGCAGTTCCCAATACTGCTATAAACTAACCTTGTTGGGGCCTTTCCCCAATACCACTCTGCATCTGATCTTGCTGCACAGTCAATAAGTTCAGATGGCGTGAGGCCCAACAGAGACAGACGTCCTCACGGATAGTCCTCCTCCGATACCCCACTAGAGATTTCAAAAGGTCTCATACCTCTCATGTGGCGCCATGGGGTTCGAAGGGGAATGATCCGTAGTAGCTGTCTGTGGGTCCGTGGGCGTTGCCATCCCGGACGAGCCCCCAAATTGTCAGAGAAAAACTCAGTTCTCGCTTTTTTGTTTGGGTGCAGCAAAATCAAATACTTATTATTTCTCCAGTAATTACAATGGAGGGAGAGAGTGCCATAGGACACAGGGTCACCCCAGTCCTGGACAGGTCTCTCAACTGGTAAACAATTACAGCAAGCCTTTATACCTTTTTTACAAACAATTTCTAGCAATAATACAGATGGTAAAAAGCAACAAATACATTTTGTTTATACATAAGCCTTTCTGCTATCTTATTTGTCTCACTCCTAAAAGACGACAGTCTGCATATTTTGTTATCAGTTACAAGGTCGTAATAACTTTTTACACAGTTCTTGTCCTCTGCCTCACACTATCCTGCTTCTATAAATCTCACGTCATTAGGGTCACAGCTAGCCTAACTCTTGCTAACTGACTGACATGCATTAAAATCCCCTTCAAATCTTTATTAATTCTTTCCCTGCTTCCACACCAGCTACCACCTCCAAGGTCAGCCCAGTAGTGGAGCAAACCCAGCTCCTAGTCCTGTGTCTCTCACCCTGAGGCAGGCGGGTTGGCCCTGACAATCACTACCCAGCTCCCCTACCACAGCCGCTCAAATATGTTGACAAAGTCCCTGGTAATGGTGCAGTTGCTCTTAGAAGGGGCAGGTGTTGCCCACCCCACAGCTGCTGTCCTGGCTAGTGGCAGGGCAGCCAGGCTGCAGCCATGTTGGTGCAGGGTTGGCACCCACCAGCTGCATCAAATCTCTATGACCAGATCAGGTTTTATGTTTTTCACAGCATTCAGCTCTGGCCGGGTTTCGTTGTTTACACTGTGATAGTCCAACCTGAAGGGGAAATAAGGAAAGAAAACAAGGTGTTAATTGTCTCTCAGACGTGATGCCTGAGCCCACAGTCCCTCTGAGGCCCAGTGCGCTGCACACCACTGGCTTTAGTATTATTGCTCCTTGTATTGTGGTGGTGCCTAGGAGCCCCTGTCATGGGCCAGGACCCCATTGTGCTGGGTGCTGCACAACCACAGAACACAAAGATGGATCCTGCCCCAAAGAGCTCACAGTCCCAGCTGCCTGCCAGAGTCCCCGGATCTGTGTCACTGTCACTTCTCTGCCTGATGAGCTCACTGCCAGCAGATGCTTTTCACCAAGGAAGAGGAGAAGAAGCGCTGGTGCAGTCTGTAACCTGGCCTGTTCCCCTCACACTCCACTCACCTTGTCAGCTCTGGGCAGGGACAGCAATGTCCTTTCTGCAAGTAAAGGGCTGGATTGTGCAGCCCTTGCTCAGGGCGGTGAGCACTTACTGACACGGACAGTCCCACTGATCGCTGTGGGACTACTCAGCACTCACAGGCAGCAGGGGCTGCAAAATCCTTGGAAGCAACATGATCTCAACTCTCATTGCTGCAGGGGCTCCTTACACCCCCTCCCCACAGGGCTTTGGTAACACAGATCTAGAAGGGGGTGAGGTTTCAGCAGCTGTTGTGGGGCTGCAGACTTGGTTTAACTCCAGAAAACCAAGACCCAGATCTAGCCAAGGCCACAGGCATTAGCTAAGAACCAACAAACTCAGAGCTGGAAACCAAACCCGCTCACCTGTATGTTTATTTTGAAGAAAACTGGTATTAGTCTTATAAGAATGTATTTAGTGTTTAGACCAGGGGTAGGTAACTTATGGCACAGGTGCCAAAGGCAGCATATGAGCTGATTTTCAGTGGCACTCCCACTGCCCAGATCCTGGCTACCGGTCCAGAGGGCTCTGCATTTTAATTTAATTTTAAATGAAGCTTCTTAAACATTTTGAAACTTTATTAACTTTACATACAACAATAGTTTAGTAGTATATTAGAGACTTCTAGAAAGAGACCTAAAAACGTTAAAATGTATTACTGGCAAGCAAAACCTTAAATCAGAGTGACTAAATGAAGACTCGGCACAGCACTTCTGAAAGGTTGCCAACCCCTGGTTTAGACTCTATGAAACGCTTGTCAGTAGCTGCATGCATTGATTCCCTGGCAATGTCTGTATTCCATGCTATAAAGAAATATGTAGCTTTGCTTTATAAATCAGGGGCACCAGAATGGGAGGGGAGGGCCAGACGGCCAGGGCCCCATCACTTTTAAAAGTGGGAGAGCTTTGCCCTCTCACTTTTTACCAGCCTTAAGGGCGAGCAATGGGGAGGAGGGGGCAGAGAGGAGCGTGCAGGGGGCAGGGCCTTGGGGAGAAGAGGAGGCGCAAGGGCGGGGCCTCAAGGGGCAAGGGTGGCATGGGGGCAGGGCCACAGTTCAGGCGCTGGTGACCCCCGCCCACACACTTCTAGGGAGTTTCCAGCATTCTTGTTTTAACTGAAAATCTTTGCTCTGAATTTATGGACCCAGACATGGGAATCGACCCTCTCACCTCCCCTGTCAGGAGGCCTAGCAACAGTAAATGAACCATTGAGGAACATCACAATACAAAGGATTGGTGAATGGCTCTATCACATCTTTGCAATGCTACAGGCAAGGGAGTTCCTCTCATGGACTGGAAGGCCAAATGTAAAAAATAAAACAGGGTCAACAAGAAAATACTTTAGCTAATACTCTTCTTTGTGTCCTTTCACTCTTCCTTTCTTTTTCTCTTTCTGTTTGTCTCTCTTTTAGTCTTTATCCCAGGATTTATTGTGGTAATAGTGGCAAATTAGCTGAGTGAAAGAAGGATCCTTAAAGTTCTCAGTACTCCTTACTGAAGAAAATAACTTCATGTTCTAACATGACAATACCCTGCTTTAGAGTGCACTAAAATACACCATATTATCCAACTTCTAAATAAGTAAACTACATCAGTATAGCAGTGGGAGAAGAATGAGAGCTATTTCTTGGGTTGTGGTGTGATGCTGTATGATTAAAGATGACCATTTATATAATTGATATTACCACTGTTATAAAATCACAACAAATTTTGTATGAAGTGTTTTCACATAAGCTGTAATTGGAAAAGTTACAATCTATCAAGTATGATTACCCTGGTTAAATTGATGCATCATCTTTGTATCTAAAGTTATGAATATTGGCTATGATTTGTCTCTCAAACGTGTTTTGTTCCTAAAACCCCCTAGATAGATTTACATCACAGCGAGACACAGATTTGCTGGACAGCTATGTGTTGATGGCCCACTAAGGACACTCCACTCTCACAATGGGCCATTGAAGAAACCTATCCCACCCAGACAGCTCTTTCTGCAGATGCCTCAGACAGCAAGGTGCCAATGCCTGCCCAACTGCATCTTACCACAATTTCTGCAGTTTGCATTCTGGATGTTTCAGTCCCTCACACAACAGCTACACTCCAGAATGTTCCAGCTTTTCCTCCGTCAGGTCCAGCTCGGTCAGGGTCCAGCTGGTGCTGAGAGCAGAGGACAGCTCCCCACAACACCCAGCTGTGAAATTGCAACCTATAGGTACGGAGAGGAAGCTGTGCTGATCTTTGCTCCCTTCACTGATGTCAGTGTTGTCTATAAGGAGTTTCTTTACTCTGGACATGCACAGATACATCACAATGCTCCCATTGGCATGACAGCCGCTGTGGGGTATTCCTTTCCATGGGCACTTCTTCCCCCAGAAACTAGAACTTCTCTCCCCACCATTCCCCTACAGATACTAGGACCTCTCCCCACTCCCCTCCCTGTCTCTGGCCAAGGGGGGCTACCCCTCTTCATTGCACCCCTGACCCTCCACCCCCAAAATGAGAGAAAGGGAAGATTGGTGCTAGGAAAGCTGCCCTCCTATGCCACCTAGGGCCCTTAATTGCCTTGGCCAGTCCTGAGCCTGGGCCCGGGCCCGGGCCCTTCCTGGGATGAGCCTCTTCCTCTTCTCTCTCCTCTGGCCTGTTCCCTTTCTCCTCCTCCACCACTGCCTCCTCCTGCCCTCCAGCTTCTCCCCCACACACGGTGCAGTTAGGGTCTGACAGGAGGCAAGTCGCAGCTGTTGTCGGGGGGTCTGGTGTGTTGGATTCAACACCGAAGCAACATGCTGCGCGTGGTGCCCTTACGTCCTGTGTGGGCCCTGTTGCCCACATGATCTTTGTACCTAGAGCGTGTTTACATGGTCCAGCAGGGTCCCCATGGAGTAGTTACAGCTCAACACACAGCCAGCGGTTTGGGCAGTGACTCCATCAGTGCCCTGAACTTTGTTCAACATTGCCACAGCTTGTGTCTGATCAGATGCTCACCGTGCAGTCCGGGAACTGCCAGGGCCAGTGCACGGATGTTTTGTGCCCTAGGCTAAACTTCCATCTTGCGCCCTCCCCCGTCCCCCAGCTCCTGCCCTGGGGTGCCCCCCCCGCGGCAACTCCCCTCCACCCTGAGGTGCCCCCTCTGCAGCAGCTTCCCACCCCCCACCCTCTGCCCTGAGGGACCCCCCCGTGCCCCAGCTCACCCCTGCTCCGCCTCCTCCCCGAGCACACGGCGGCTGCTTCACTTTTCCCGCCTCCCAGGTTTGCGGCACCAATCAGCTTAGGCGCCGCAAGCCTGGGAGGTGGGAGAAGTGAAGCAGCCATGGCGTGCTCGGGGAGGAGGCGGAGCAGGGGTGAGTGTGCCGCCCCCCACCCCCTTATTTGCTGCAGGCAGCCCACCCCGCACTCCCCTGCCCCAGCTCCCTCCACCTAAATGCCGGTGATGATTGGGGCGGCCAAAGATCCAGCTACTGCAGTCACTACCAAAGAAAATGCCACCCTCCAAATGCCAGTGCCCTAGGCGATCACCTAGGTTGCCTAAATGGTTGCACCAGCCCTAGGCACTGCCACAGGGGTGGTGTAAAAATGTAAAAATTGGGAGGATTATTAAAAATGAGGGAGAGTTGGCATCTCTGCTTCCACCAAGAGTTCAGCTGAGGTACCGGATGCAGGGCAGACATCTACAAATAGGGCCTCAGTGTCTCCTCTACTCAGTTATGCTCGGCCACACCAGGCTCTCAGGCTTCATCTGCTCTTTCAGCTGGGGGTGCAGGTCCCAGTGGTAGGAGACACACCCAGGCTAGCTCTAATTGAGCCGGCACACAGAAAATAAGGGCAATGACTGCAACTAAAACAGAATACCTCAAATGGTGGAGAATTGGAAAGATGCTCTGAGTGTCCTTGTCAAACATTCATCCCTGGATTGAAAAACTTGTGTCTACAAGACAGGCACAAAAACAGCTCATTAACAGTATATTTGAAACAATGTTTAAAAATAGGTTAACATATTCATATCACATGACTAGTTGAATTGGACTTTATTTTAACAAACAAACAGAATTGGAGTAGTGTTCCTGTGTTGGTAAGCAAGTAATAAATGCCTTACATGCAGATAGTACAAAAAAGAAATGCCTGGCAATGCTGAAAAAACAGCAGGAAATACAAGTGAAACGCTGTTGTTGTTTTTCTCTCAAGCAGTCCATGACTGTTTAGGAAAGTAGCAAGTTGTTCCCTGGTCTCAGAAAAGTGGAGAAACACTGTTATAGATAACCTAAACAGTGTAGAAGTGAGCAGTAGTGGTCTTAACTAAGTCCTATGGAACTGAAGAAAGTATTTATTTACAGTACTTAAAATACACCATATAAGAAATTATTTCTTTAATAGAGCAATATTTTAATAAAAACAAACTCACTTCAAGGACAGGCAAATTAATGACTATTAATACTTTTCACTTTCAAATTAAATCCCTTATTTTTCTTATCTAATCTTGCTAAAGCAAACAATTTCTTCACTACAAGAATGTTGTCTAACCAGTTTGGGTGTTTAACTAGTAGTACCTTAAGTTACAATGTCATTTTAATATCCCATTAAAATTGTTTCAGGAATAGCTTTAATTGTAATCTTTTGGCAATGCTTTGGCAAAAATAAAATTATGCTTGAGGCTCATGACATTCTTTTGTAGCAGTGGTGTTGGTTTACTTGTTGTTTTCTCATTTTGTTGTTGTTGCTGCTTGCCGGCAGATGTGTTAACTTAAAGGTGTGAGATGCAATGATGTGGTTGTGAGTGCTGAAAGAGAGAGATTGGAGTTGAAACAGAGTAAGTGGAATCCTGGCTTCATTGAAGTCAGTGACAAAACTGCCATTGACTTTGGTGGGACCAGGATTTCACCCAGAAAGTCTCAGTTCAGTTCATAGAATTATAGGTACCAAGGCCAGAAGGGACAATTAGATCATCTGAGCTCATATATAACATAAGCCATAGAATTTCACCCACTTCCCCCTGTATTGAGTCCAATAGGTTGTATTTGGCTAAAGCATTTCTTTCAGAAAGGCATCCAGTCTGGATTTGAAAACAGCAAGAAATGGGGAATCCACCACTTCCCTTGGTAGTTTGTTCCTTTCCAGTTTTTCAACATCTTTTTTAAAATGTGGACATCAGAACTGGACACAACATTCCAGTATCAGTTTCACCAATTAACGCATGTAAAAACCCCACTGAGGAAGACTGAAGAGGGGGTGGATTGATATTTATGATTCTTGTTGTCTTTGTTGGTTGCTCCATATTAAGTGGCAGGACAAGTTCAGCAATGAGACTATTCATTGCTGAACCCATCAACCACTTCCATCAGCACTGGTTTGGTTTTGACCGCTTTCTTGGCATGGACACATTACCGGGATGGAAGATTAATTCCACAACATGTTTAGCAAGGAATGCTGCTACATGGTCAGTGGTCACGTGGATGCCAAAAGTTTTGGTGGTACAATAAGGATGTCAATAATGGATGTAGACTGAGAATCCAGCCAGACCATCATAAGGTCCTAGGTAGAGACTGAGCTGCAAGGAGGCAGAGTCCCTTTGGGATTTGCCCTGATAATGATAATCTAGCATTATTTCTTATACAGATGCTGCCTCAAGATTAACTTGCCCCATTACGCTCTTTGGTGTCAGGATCTAATAAGCCACCATTTCTGGTTAGTTAAGGGGATGTCATTTCAGAAAGTGTAACATCAGTTACACATCGCTGAGTGATACTTACTATTTTAAGCAAATACTCATCTTTTTGGTATTTGCTTTAGTGAGTAAATTAAAGTCAACTCTCTGGGTTAGATAAACACAATCATTCCTATTGTAGCTCAAGAACTAGTTTTAAAAAAAATGACTGACCAGACAAAAGTGTAAAACCACTGGATATATTCCCATTGGTGAGAGTTTTTAGGACTGCATGTGAATGCTCAGAGTAATACTGCAAACGGGCTACTCACTGCCGCGGTGCCTCCCGCTGGTTTTTCTGCAGAATTAGCTCTTTTTCAGCCCGGAGCGCCCTCTGCTGGCCAGTGGCCTGCCTGTTCTCTTATCAGCCCTGTGTCCCTCCCAGGACCCTGGTGCCCCTTTAACTGGGTTTCCCCCTCCCCGGGGAACCCCCACCCTGGTTTCCCCGCTTTGCCTCAGAATGGCTACTGCCCAGTCATGGTCTAGCCCCAGCTCCTGGGACAGACTGCAGTATCCACCTTCTCCTCACAAGCAAAGGGGTTTGGACCTGGTGCTCTTCCTACCCCTGGGTCACCCCTTGCAACCCCCAGTACCTGTGGCCTACCGCTAGGCTGCAGCCTGGGGTTTTTCTGGCTCGAGCTCCCCAGCTCCCTAGTCTGTTCGCAGCCCTGCTTCACCCAGGTACTTTAGCTCTGCTCATAAACAGCCAGGCCCATCCCTCTCTGAAGGCAGAGAGAGACTGTCTGGGCTCTGGCTTCCCTGCCTTCTTATAAGCCCCAGGGCTTCAGTTTGGGGCGTGGCCCCAGCTGTGGCCACTTCCTTACTCAGCCCAGCTTCCAGAGCCACCCCTCTCAAGCCCTGGTAGGCAGCTTTTCAAAGCCCCTCCGGGCAGGAACAGGGTCCACCCTGCTCCAAGGAGCACTCTGCCTGCTTGGGCTGCCCTGCTGGCTGGAGTGCCCCCCCTTCTCTGGCTGCCCTGCTGGCTGGAGTGTTCCCCCTTCTCTGGCTGCCTTGCTGGCTGGAGCCCCTTCTCCCTTCCTGGGCTGCTGCTGCTGGCTGGAGTGCTTCTTCCCAGGACTGCTGCTCCTGCTACAACTGCTGCTGAGTGGGTGAGTGAGGGGTGGGGGGGGCCTTGCTGGCCAGCCCCCACTCCCCCACCTCTGGAGGGAGAAGCCAGGACCCCACCACCACCACCACTACAGCTACCACCTGGGGGGGTCCTTCCTGCCTGGCCACCAGGGCTGCTGGAGGAGGAGAGGCTGCTGCTGCTGCTGGAGTTGTGTTTGTCCTGGGGAGCTGCTGGAGCCTGGAGGAGGACTGAGAAGACCACCGGCTGCTGGGAAGTGCACAGGACTCTGGAGACCACTGTGGAGGGGGCCTTAAAAACTGAGTAACTTTTTGACTGTGCTCTAGTGGTGGGGGTTTAGACTGTGTTTGTGGGGACACGGGGGTGTGGCGTGGAGCCTGCCCCCTGGTCCATCTGTGTCCCCCCCCAACCCCCACCACCACCGCTGCCCCCTCCACCACCCCTGCTGGCCCCTTACCATCTGCCTCAGTTCCTGCCTCTGGGACTCAGCTGCTCGCCTGGCCTGCCACGCCCTATTGCCACCGTTTGGGCCTCCAGCGGCAGCCAGCTAGCCATTGACTGTGCACAAGTGCTTGTGGGTGCACGCACCCCCCCTTCCCCTGGACTGACCCCTTCCCCTCTGCAACAGGCCCCCTAGCTTTGCCCCTTGTTGCCTGCCCCGTTTGCCCCTTGTAGCCTTCCCCCCTGCCCCACCCAGCCCAGCTTCAGTTTGTTTGCCAGCCCCGCCCGTCTCCCTTTGCAGCTCTGTTTGTCCTGCCCCGGCCCTGAAGCCAGCCCCTTGGTCCCTCTGGCCCACTCCCAGCCTGGTTGCTCCCCTCCCTCTGCGGTCCCTTGCCCTGATTAGCCCCTCCCCTCGTGCACCCATAGCTCCATCAGTGCGCTTGTGCCTCTCCCCTGTTTGAGTTGCCCATCCTGCACTGCACCCCCCATTGCTCTTGTTTCCCCCGCCCCCTCCCCTAGTGCAGCTAGAGGAGCCGGACTTCAACCCTCTGTCGGTGACTAACCCCCCCCCGAAGTCCTCGATAGTCCCCGTATCTGCCCCCCTCTCTAGTGTTGGCACCCTCCTCCCTGCCCACAGCCTAGCAGGGCGGAGTGGGTGACCTGTTTTCCCGCCCCCTTTCTCTGGTGTTTTGCCCTCCCTCCCCATTCAGCATGGCGGGAGGCGCGGCGGGTGGGATTCCCGGGACGACGTCTGTCCCCCCTCCCTCGCCTGCTCCCCCCAAACGCCTCCCGGTCTCGACCTCACCCGCCGCTGCCGGACCACCTGCCACCGCTCCCGCTGAGGCGCCGGCAGCGGCGACCGACGGGGTGCCTTCTGCTGCTGCCACGTCCCTCGCCCCTTCCGCCTCTGGGGGAGCCCCCCCGGCCGGCGGAAAGGGTCGGGGCAAAAGAAGGAAAGGGCCCTGCTAGAAAGACTAAGCCCTCCATGGCGGAGCCTACCCCCGCTGCCGCGGCCCCGCCACCGGCCGCGGCGTCCCTCCCCGCTGTTCCCTCCACCAGCTCTGCGGGTGTCCCTCCCTTGGCCCCCAGAGCGTACGCCCAGGTGGCGGCGGCCCCCCCGCCCGCCGCTACGTCATCTCCCCCGACCGCCGCCTCCGCTACCATCTACAGCGGCCGGGGCCCCTTCCCCACCTTGACCCGGAAGCACGGCGTCCGTTGCCTCCTGGTGCCCGCCTCGCCCCACGTGGAGACCTACGTGCGGGCGTTGGCGAGGGTGGTGGGGCCCACGGCCATCGTGGCGGCCTCCAAAATGTACGGCAAGGCGGTCTTCTTCCTTGCCTCGGAGGCCGCCGCCCAGGAGGCGGTGGAGAAGGGCCTGGCGGTGGGGGGCGTGTTCGTCCCCCTGGAACCGCTGGAGGACCTGGGTGTCCGAGTGGTCCTGACCTCCGTCCCTCCCTTCCTGCCCAATGTCGCCCTGTTACCCGCCCTCTCTACTTTGGGGAAGCCCATCTCCGTGGTGAGCCCTCTCCCCTTGGGCTGCAAAGACCCCGCCCTCCGTCACGTCCTCTCGTTCCGCCGGCAGGTGCAGCTTCAACTGTCGCCGGCGGCGCGTGGCGGAGAGGCGCTCGAGGGGTCTTTCCTGGTCCCCTATCAGGGGGCCCAGTACCGGGTGCATTACTCCATGGGGGAGGCCCGGTGTTACCTCTGCCAGGCGACGGGGCACGTCCGGAGGGACTGCCCCTTGGCCCGGCACGGGGGAGCGCCCGGGACCCCCGAGCCCCGGCAGGGTGCCGGCCCCATCATCGCCAGCGCCCCTGGCAACCCGGTGCCCAGAGTCGCCCCTCCTCCTCCTCAGCCCATCACCGCTCCCGCTCGGGCCTCAGGGGTACGTCTTCCAGGGCGCCCAGCCGAGCGGGAGAGCCCTGCCTCTGCTGCCTGCACTCTGGCGGGGCCTGTGGAGGAGGGTGCGGCAGGGGTACTGCTGGGCGTGGGAGAGGGCTCTCCCCAGGGAGACTCTTCCCTTTCTCCTGCTGTCCCCCCAGTGCCTCTCCGAGCCCCCGAACTGGCATCCTTGCCCCCCGACCCAACCCCTGTCGACCGGCCCAACGATGATGCCATGGAGGGCTGGACCCGGGTAGAGGGTAAGCGGGGCAAGCGGAAGGCTCGAGCTCCGCCCGTGCCACCTGAGGCGGAAGCCCCCCGTAAGACCAGAAAGGGGGCCGCCGACACCGAGCCTTCCGCCGTGCCCCAGGGGTTGACCCATCTGCCGATGACGGCTAGGGCAGACGTGGCAGCACCGGAAGGTACCACCATCCCTCCTCCGCAGTCCCTTCTTGCGGAGGCCTCCGCTGAAGCCCCTCCTGTTCCCTTGCCCCCCGCAATACCCGAGGTGAGCGTCGCCTCGGGTGCGAGTGGGGAGGACCCCGGGGTGGTGGAAGGTGAGCTCCCCTCCATCTTTGCAGAGATCGAGGCCCTGGGTCTGACCCCGGTCACCCCGGGGGAAGATGACCCTCTGCCAACGGGCCTCGACCTGGCCGACCTCACCCCAGCTCCCCCTTCCCCTTGCTCCACCATCCCTCCTGCTACGTCCGCTCCCGCCTCCGCGGGTCCCCTGGACTCCTCAACCTGCCCGGCTGCGGATGGCTCCCCGCTACTGGCCGCCGAGCCTGTTGAGGTGACGGCCGGTGCCTCGTGGCAGGGAGATGGGCTACCGGGGGTGTCCCTCGGTGGTGTGGGGCAATCGAGTTCCTTCCCGGGTGGGGGCCCCTCTGAGGGTTCTGCATCTCTCTGCGCCGAGGCTGCTCTACCTGCCGTTGAGCCTGAGCCCGGTGTCACTGGGGACCCCCTCCCTACCCCTCCAACTCCCGTACCTGGCCGCGAGGAGCCACTTGCTGATGGTTCAGCTCCTGCGGCCCAGGGCCCCGTCTCTCTCCCTCCCCCCACCCCTGCTCCTGACCCCAGCCCTGCCCCCTCCACCTCCCATGATGTTATTGCCGCCCCTGGGGCTGTCTCCTTCCCTTTCCCAGAGGATGACTCCCAGGGAGCGGCCTTTGAATTCCACAGTCCCGACCCACTAGGGGCTGCAATCTTCCCTCCGCCGCCCCCCACTGAGCCGGGGTCCGTCCCTCGCTTGCCCGTCCCAGTAGGCCACGGGGCTGCGCCAGAGGCCCCATCCCCCCATACGCTGAGAGAGGAGTTGCAGGAGTTCCTGGAGGACGTCCGGGGCTCCCGCAACAAGATCCCGCTTGCTCTCCAGCGCTGGGGGGACTTTCACAAGATCCTCCTGGCCACGAGGGCCCTCATGGGGGAGGGAAAGAGGACCGGGAAGCAGGGTGCCGCGGCTTACCATCGGGTGCGCAAATTCCGTGACTCCTTGCTCACCTTTGGGGTGGGCCACGGTTTGTTGCGCGGCCCAACGGGGGCCGTGAGCGCCCCTGCCAACGAGGATCCCCCCCCAGCCCTCCTCATGGCACTCGTCACCTTCGCCACACTGAACACCCGGGGCTGTAGGGTGGGCTTCCGCAGGAGCCAGGTGCTCTCCTTCCTTCGGGAGGGGGGGTACTCTGTGGTTTTCCTGCAGGAGACCCACACGGATCCGGCCGCCGAAGCTAGCTGGCGGCTGGAGTGGGGGGACGAGGTCTACTTCAGCCATCTCACAACCCGTCGGGCTGGAGTGGCTACCCTGTTCTCCCCCGACCTACGGCCTGAGGTGCTGGGGGTCGCCGAGGCTGTGCCGGGCCGCCTGCTGCACCTCCGGGTCCGCATGGAGGGGCTCGTGGTCAACCTCGTCAATGTCTATGCCCCGACATCGCCCCCGGAGCGGCTGCAGTTCTATCAGCAGGCGTCCGCCTTCCTCGGCTCCTTGGATCCTCGTGAGTGCCTGGTCCTGGGCGGGGACTTCAACACCGTTCTAGAGGAGCGGGACCGCTCGGGGACCGAGCAGAGCCCAGCCGCCGCGGATGTCCTCCGGGAGATTGTCACCCATCACTCCCTGGTGGACGTCTGGCGCGACCACCACCCGGACGATGCCTCCACGTTCACCTATGTCCGGGTGGAAGCCCATCGGTCGTGCCGCTCCCGGTTGGACCGCATCTATTTGTCACGGTTCCATCTCTCACGGGCCCAGTCCTCCAGCATCCGGCCGGCCCCTTTTTCGGACCACCACCTCGCCACCGTGACGGCCTCTCTCTGTGCGGAGAGGCCGGGGCCGGCCTATTGGCACTTTAACAACAGCTTGCTGGAGGATGAGGGCTTCGTAGCGTCCTTCCGGGAGTTCTGGCTGGCCTGGCGAGGGCAGCGGCGTGCCTTTCCCTCGGCGCGGCGGTGGTGGGATGTGGGGAAGGTGCGCGCCCGGCTCTTCTGCCGCGACTACACCCGGGGCGCCAGCCGACGGAGGGATGCGGCGATAGGGCAGTTGGAGCGGGAGGTCTTAGAGCTGGAGGCGTCTGGCCGCCAGCCGAGATCCATCCCTTTGCGGGGCGTGCCGGGAGAAGCGGGAGGAGCTCCGGGTCCTCGAAGACTATCGGGCCCGGGGCGCCTTTGTTCGATCCCGCATCCGCCTCCTTCGGGAGATGGATCGCGGCTCCCGCTTCTTCTACGCCCTGGAGAAAAGGAGGGGGGCCAAGAAGCACGTCACCTGCCTTCTGGCGGAGGACGGCTCCCCCCTCACGGATCCGGCGGAGATGTGCGAGAGGGCCCGGACCTTCTACGCGCGCCTTTTCTCCCCGGATCCGACCGATCCTGCCGCTTGCAGAGTGCTCTGGGACAGGCTCCCGACGGTCAGCGCGGGCGACCGAGACCGGCTAGAGCTGCCTCTCACTCTGGCCGAGTTCTCGGAAGCCCTCCGCCGCATGCCCACCAACAAGTCTCCGGGCATGGACGGGCTGACCGTGGAGTTCTACCGCGTGTTCTGGGACGTCCTCGGCCCGGACCTGGTCAGCGTCTGGGCCGAGTCCTTGCGGAGCGGGGTCCTCCCTCTCTCGTGCAGGCGAGCCGTGCTCGCCTTACTGCCGAAGAAGGGGGACCTCCGCGACTTACGGAATTGGCGTCCCGTCTCGCTCCTCAGCACGGACTACAAGATCGTAGCCAAGGCCATCTCGCTGCGGCTGGGGGCCGTGCTGGAGGACGTGATCCACCCAGACCAGACCTACACCGTCCCGGGCCGTAGCATCTTCGACAACCTGTATCTGGTCCGGGATCTCCTGGAGCTTGGGTGCAGGGATGGTCTGTCGTTCGCCCTCCTGTCCCTGGATCAGGAGAAGGCGTTCGACAGGGTGGACCACGGGTATCTCCTGGGCACTCTGCAGGCGTTAGGCTTCGGACCCCAGTTTGTGGGTTTTCTCCAGGTGCTGTACGCTTCCGCAGAGTGTCTGGTCAGGCTCAACTGGACCCTGACCGAGCCGGTCAGCTTCGGGCGGGGAGTGCGGCAGGGGTGCCCCCTCTCGGGCCAGCTGTACGCCCTGGCAATCGAGCCCTTCCTCTGTCTCCTCCGCAGGAGGTTGACGGGGTTGGTGCTTCGGGAGCTGGAGCTGCGGCTGGTCCTGTTGGCGTACGCCGACGATGTGCTCCTCGTGGTCCAGGACCCGGGCGACTTGGCGCGGGTGGAGGCCTGCCAGGCCGTGTACTCGGCGGCCTCCTCCGCCCGGGTCAACTGGGTCAAGAGCTCTGGCCTGGTGGTCGGGGATGGGTGGCAGGCGAGCTCCCTCCCACCCGCGCTTCAGGCCATCCGGTGGAGCGCGGGCCCGCTGCTCTATCTTGGCGTTTACCTTTCTGCCACGCATCCCTCTCCGCCGGAGAACTGGCAAGGTTTGCAGGGCAGGGTGGCGGAGCGGCTCCGGAAATGGACAGGACTCCTCCGGTGCCTTTCCCTCTGAGGGAGGGCACTGGTGCTCAATCAACTGGTCCTGTCCATGCTCTGGTACCGGCTCAACACCCTGGTCCCGGCCCCGGGGTTCCTGACCGAACTCCGGACGGTGGTTCTGGAGTTCTTTTGGCCAGGACTGCACTGGGTCCCTGCAGGGGTGCTCCACCTGCCCCTGGAGGAGGGAGGGCAGGGCCTGAAGTGCCTGCGCACTCAGGTCCACGTCTTCCGCCTCCAGGCACTGCAGAGGCTCCTTTATGGTGTGGGTAGTCCGGCATTGAGAGCTCTGGCACATGCCTTCCTGCGCCGCTTCCGAGGGCTCCGATACGACTGGCAGCTCCTTTATCTCAACCTGAGGGGCCTTCCGCGAGACCTCTCCGGGCTGCCGGTCTTCTACCAGGACCTCCTCCGGACCTGGAAGCTGTTCTCTGCGACCAGGTCCGTGGCGGCCACCGAGGGGGCAGATCTCCTCGCGGAGCCCCTGCTACACAACCCCCAGCTCCGTGTGCAGGTGGCGGAGTCCCCCGCGGTGCGCCAGAGGTTGGTCCTGGCGGAAGCTACCAGGGTCGGAGACCTCCTGGACTATGACCGGGGAGACTGGCTGGATCCCCTGACGCTCGCTCGGCGGATGGGGCTCTCCAGACCTTGTACTCCCCGGCTCATACTACAGGAGGTGAAGGCCGCTTTGCCGCCCGCTGCTCGGGCCTACCTTGACCGGGTCCTGCGTGAGAGCACGCCCCGCCCACCCCCCACTCCGAGCCCTCCGGACCTCTTCATCGGGCCCCTGCCCCGTGGACCCGACCGGCCCCCCCGCCCCTTCTCCGCCAGCCGGCTGCACGATCTGCAGCCGGTCCGTTTCCAAACCGTGCCACGGAAGAAGCTCTATGCGCTCGTGCTCCACACCCTTCACTTCCTTACCCTCGTGTCCCGCCCCGACACCAAGTGGCGGGACCTCCTGCCACCTGTGGAGGGTGAGGAGCCCCGGTGGGCCAGCCTGTACTCCACCCTGGTCCCGAGGCCCGTCGGCGACATCAGTTGGCGGCTCCTCCACGGGGCCGTGAGCACGGGCGTGTGCCAGCGCGGTTACCCCTGTCCCGGACACCTGCCCCTTCTGCGGCGTGAGAGAGACCCTGGCGCACATTTACATAGAGTGCGCCAGGCTGCAGCCCCTCTACCGGCTCCTCACTAATATCCTCTTGCGTTTCTGGCTGCACTTTTCCCCCCACCTCCTTCTCCATGCACTCCCTATCCGTGGCCCCACGAAGTCGCGGGACCTCCTGGTCAACCTCCTCCTCACCCTGGCAAAAATGGCCATCTACGCGACCAGGGAGAGGCGGTTGGCCGATGGAGACTCCTGCGACTGTGGGGCTTGTTTCCGGTCCCTCGTCCGCTCACGTCTCCGGGCGGAGTTCCTCTGGGAGACGTCCGCTGGCTCCCTTGACGCCTTCGAGGAGCAGTGGGCGCTGTCCGGGGTTCTCTGCTCGGTGTCACCATCAGGCTCCCTTCTTATGACCCTTTGACCACACTCCTGTCCCTGTTCTTTTATTAGTTGTCCCCCGCAATTAGTGGGTTTCTGAGGCTCTGTGGCACCTCCCCTTAGGCTGGGGGGGGGTTCTGTTAGCATGGGGCGGGCTCGCCCGCCCCATTTCCTGGAAACCCAATAGATCCAGGGAGCGCTCTGTCTGCTTGGGCTGCCCTGCTGGCTGGAGTGCTCCCCCTTCTCTGGCTGCCTTGCTGGCTGGAGCTCCTTCTCCCTTCCTGGGCTGCTGCTGGCTGGAGGACTCCTTCCTGGACTGCTACTGCTGCTGCTGAGCAAGTGAGTGAGGGGTGGGGGGGGCCTTGCTGGCCAGCCCCCACTCCTCCACCTCTGGAGGGAGAAGCCAGGACCCCACCACTACAGCTACCACCTGGGGGGGTCCTTCCTGCCTGGCCACCAGGGCTGCTGGAGGAGGAGAGGCTGCTGCTGCTGCTGGAGTTGTGTTTGTCCCGGGGAGCTGCTGGAGCCTGGAGGAGGACTGAGAAGACCACCGGCTGCTGGGAAGTGCACAGGACTCTGAAGACCACTGTGGAGGGGGCCTTAAAAACTGAGTAACTTTTTGACTGTGCTCTAGTGGTGGGGGTTTAGACTGTGTTTGTGGGGACACGGGGGTGTGGCGTGGAGCCTGCCCCCTGGTCCATCTGTGTCCCCCCCCAACCCCCACCACCACCGCTGCCCCCTCCACCACCCCTGCAGTCCCTTACCATCTGCCTCAGTTCCTGCCTCTGGGACTCAGCTGCTCGCCTGGCCTGCCAAGCCCTATTGCCACCGTTGGGCCTCCAGCGGCAGCCAGCTAGCCATTGACTGTGCACAAGTGCTTGTGGGTGCACGCACCCCCCCCCTTTCCCCTGGACTGACCCCTTCCCCTCTGCAACAGGCCCCCTAGCTTTGCCCCTTGTTGCCTGCCCCGTTCGCCCCTAGTAGCCTTCCCCCCCCACCCCCCTGCCCAGCTTCAGTTTGTTTGCCTGCCCCGCCCGTCTCCCTTTGAAGCTTTGTTTGTCCTGCCCCGGCCCTGAAGCCAGCCCCTTGGTCCCTCTGCCCCACTCCCAGCCTGGTTGCTCCCCTCCCTCCGCGGCCCCTCACCCTGATTAGCCCCTCCCCTCGTGCGCCCATAGTCCCATCAGTGCGCTTGTGCCTCTCCCCTGTTTACGTTGCCCCTCCTGCACTGCACCCCCCATTGCTCTTGTTTCCCCCGCCCCCTCCCTTAGTGCAGCTAGAGGAGCCGGATTTTGCTCCTGTGTCGGTGACTAACGCCCCCCCCCGAAGTCCTCGATAGTCCCCGTATCTGCCCCCCTCTCTATTGTTGGCACCTTCCTCCCTGCCCACAGCCTAGCAGGGCGGAGTGGGTGACCTGTTTTCCCCCCCGCCCCCTTTCTCCGGTGTTTTGCCCTCCCTCCCCATTCATCATGGCGGGAGGCGTGGCGGGTGGGATTCCCGGGACGACGTCTGTCCCCCCTCCCTCGCCTGCTCCCCCCAAACGCCTCCCAGTCTCGACCTCACCCACCGCTGCCAGGCCACCTGCCACCGCTCCCGCTGAGGCGCCGGCAGCGGCGACCGACGGGGTGCGTTCTGCTGCTGCCACGTCCCTCGCCCCTTCCGCCTCTGGGGGAGCCACCGGCCGCGGCGTCCCTCCCCGCTGTTCCCTCCACCAGCTCTGCGGGTGTCCCTCCCTCGGCCCCCAGAGCGTACGCCCAGGTGGCGGCGGCCCCCCCGCCCGCCGCTACGTCATCTCCCCCGACCGCCGCCTCCGCTACCATCTACAGCGGCCGGGGCCCCTTCCCCACCTTGACCCGGAAGCACGGCGTCCGTTGCCTCCTGGTGCCCGCCTCGCCCCACGTGGAGACCTATGTGCGGGCGTTGGCGAGGGTGGTGGGGCCCACGGCCATCATGGCGGCCTCCAAAATGTACGGCAAGGCGGTCTTCTTCCTTGCCTCGGAGGCCGCCGCCCAGGAGGCGGTGGAGAAGGGCCTGGCGGTGGGGGGCGTGTTCGTCCCCCTGGAACCGCTGGAGGACCTGGGTGTCCGAGTGGTCCTGACCTCCGTCCCTCCCTTCCTGCCCAATGTCGCCCTGTTACCCGCCCTCTCTACCTTGGGGAAGCCCATCTCCGTGGTGAGCCCTCTCCCCTTGGGCTGCAAAGACCCCGCCCTCCGTCACGTCCTCTCGTTCCGCCGGCAGGTGCAGCTTCAACTGTCGCCGGCGGCGCATGGAGGAGAGGCGCTCGAGGTCTTTCCTGGTCCCCTATCAGGGGCCCAGTACCGGTGCATTACTCCACGGGGAGGCCCGGTGTTACCTCTGCCAGGCGGCGGGCACGTCCGGAGGGACTGCCCCTTGGCCCGGCACGGGGGAGCGCCCGGGACCCCCGAGCCCCGGCAGGGTGCCGGCCCCGTCATCGCCAGCGCCCCTGGCCACCCGGTGCCCAGAGTCGCCCCTCCTCCTCCTCAGCCCATCACCGCTCCCGCTCGGGCCTCAGGGGTACGTCTTCCAGGGCGCCCAGCCGAGCGGGAGAGCCCTGCCTGTGCTGCCTGCACTCTGGCGGGGCCTGTGGAGGAGGGTGCGGCAGGGGTACTGCCGGGCGTGGGAGAGGGCTCTCCCCAGGGGGACTCTTCCCTCTCTCCTGCTGTCCCCCCAGTGCCTCTCAGAGCCCCTGAACTGGCATCCTTGCCCCCCGACCCAACCCCTGTCGACCAGCCCAACGATGATGCCATGGAGGGCTGGACCCGGGTAGAGGGTAAGCGGGGCAAGCGGAAGGCTCGAGCTCCGCCCGTGCCACCTGAGGCGGAAGCCCCCCGTAAGACCAGTAAGGGGGCCGCCGACACCGAGCCTTCCACCGTGCCCCAGGGGTTGACCCATCTGCCGATGACGGCTAGGGCAGACGTGGCAGCACCGGAAGGTACCACCATCCCTTCTCCGCAGTCCCTTCTTGTGGAGGCCTCCGCTGAAGCCCCTCCTGTTCCCTTGCCCCCCGCAATACCCGAGGTGAGCGTCGCCTCGGGTGCGAGTGGGGAGGACCCCGGGGTGGTGGGAGGTGAGCTCCCCTCCATCTTCGCGGAGATCGAGGCCCTGGGTCTGACCCCGGTCACCCCGGGGGAGGAAGACCCTCTGCCCACGGGCCTCGACTTAGCCGACCTCACCCCAGCTTCCCCTTCCCCGTGCTCCACCGACCCTCCCGCTGCGTCCGCTCCCGCCTCTGCGGGTCCCCTGGACTCCTCAGCCTGCCCGGCTGCAGACGGCACCCTGCTGCTGGCTGCTGAGCCTGCTGTAGCAACGGCCGGTGCCTCGTGGCAGGGAGATGGGCTACCGGGGGTGTCCCTCGGTGGTGCGGAGCAATCGAGTCCCTTCCCGGGTGGGGGCCCCTCTGAGGGTTCTGCATCTCTCTGCGCCGAGGCTGCTCTACCTGCCGTTGAGCCTGAGCCCGGTGTCACTGGGGACCCCCTCCCTACCCCTCCAACTCCCGTACCTGGCCGCGAGGAGCCACTTACTGATGGTTCAGCTCCTGCGGCCCAGGGTCCCGTCTCTCTCCCTCCCCCCACCCCTGCTCCTGACCCCAGCCCTGCCCCCTCCACCTCCCATGATGTTATTGCCGCCCCTGGGGCTGTCTCCTTCCCTTTCCCAGAGGATGACTCCCAGGGAGCGGCCTTTGAATTTCACAGTCCCGACCCGCTCGGGGCTGTACTCTTCCCTCCGCCGCCCCCCACTGAGCCAGGGCCCGCCCCTTGCTTGCCCGTCCCGGTGGGCCACGGGGCTGCGCCAGAGGTGCCACCGGTGGACCCCCGGAGGCCAGTGACCCCGCCCCCCCATACGCTGCGAGAGGAATTGCGGGAGTTCTTGGAGGACGTCCGGGGCTCCCGCAACAAGGTCGTGCTTGCTCTCCAGCGCTGGGGGGACTTCCACCGGATCCTCCTGGCCACGCGGGCCCTCATAGGGGAGGGCAAGGGGACCGGGAAGCAGAATGTCGCGGCTTACCACCGGGCGCGCGGCTTCCGTGACTCCCTGCTCGCCTTCGGGGTGGGCCACGGTTTGCTGCGCGGCCCAACGGGGGTCGTGAGCGCCCCTGCTGACGTGGATCCCCCCCAGCCCTCCTCATGGCAGTCATCACCTTTGCCACACTAAACGCCCGGAGCTGTAGGGTGGGTTTCCGCAGGAGCCAGGTGCTCTCCTTCCTTCGGGAGGGGGGGTACTCCGTGGTTTTCCTGCAGGAGACCCACACGGATCCGGCCGCCGAAGCTAACTGGCGGCTGGAGTGGGGGGACGGGGTCTACTTCAGCCATCTCACCACCCATCAGGCTGGAGTGGCTACCCTGTTCTCCCCCGACCTACGGCCAGAGGTGCTGGGGGTCGCCGAGGCTGTGCCGGGCCGCCTGCTGCACCTCCGGGTCCGCATGGCGGGGCTTGTGGTCAACCTCATCAACATCTATGCCCCAGCATTTGCCCCGGAGCGGCTGCAGTTCTATCGGCAGGCGTCCGCCTTCCTCGGCTCCCTGGATCCTCGCGAGTGCCTGGTCCTGGGTGGGGACTTTAACACCGTCCTCGAGGAGCGGGACCGCTCGGGGACCGAGCAGAGCCCGGCTGCCGCGGACGTCCTCAGGGAGATCGTCGCCCATCATTCCCTGGTGGACGTCTGGCGCGACCACCACCCGGACGACGCCTCCACGTACACCTATGTCCGGGTGGGAGCCCATCGGTCGTGCCACTCCCGGTTGGACCGTATCTATCTGTCCCAGTTCCATCTCTCACGGGCCCAGTCCTCCAGCATCCGGCCGGCCCCTTTTTCGGACCACCACCTCGTCACCGTGACGGCCTCTCTATGCGCGGAGAGGCCGGGGCCGGCCTATTGGCACTTCAACAACAGCTTGCTGGAGGATGGGGGCTTCGTGGCATCCTTCCGGGAGTTCTGGCTGGCCTGGCGAGGGCAGCGGCGCGCCTTTCCCTCGGCGCGGCGGTGGTGGGATGTGGGGAAGGTGCGCGCCCAGCTCTTCTGCCGTGACTACACCCGGGGCGCCAGCCGACGGAGGGATGCGGCGATAGGGCAGTTGGAGCGGGAGGTCTTAGAGCTGGAGAGGCGTCTGGCCGCCAGCCCCAAGGATCCATCCCTTTGCGGAGCGTGCCGGGAGAAGCGGGAGGAGCTCCGGGTCCTCGAAGACTATCGGGCCCGGGGCGCCTTTGTTCGATCCCGCATCCGCCTCCTTCGGGAGATGGATCGCGGCTCCCGCTTCTTCTACGCCCTGGAGAAACGGAGGGGGGCCAAGAAGCATGTCACCTGACTCCTGGCGGAGGACGGCTCCCCCCCTCACGGATCCGGCGGAGATGTGCGAGAGGGCCCGGACCTTCTACGCGCGCCTTTTGTCCCCGGATCCGACCGATCCTGCCGCTTGCAAAGTGCTCTGGGACGGACTCCCGATGGTCAGCGCGGGCGACCGGGACCGGCTAGAGCTGCCTCTCACTCTGGCCGAGTTCTCGGAAGCCCTCCGTCGCATGCCCACCAATAAATCCCCGGGCATGGACGGGCTGACCGTGGAGTTCTACCGCGTGTTCTGGGACGTCCTCGGCCCAGACCTAGTCACCGTCTGGGCCGAGTCCTTGCGGAGCGGGGTCCTCCCTCTCTCGTGCAGGCGAGCCGTGCTCGCTTTATTGCCGAAGAGGGGGGACCTCCGCGATTTACGGAATTGGCGTCCCATCTCGCTCCTCAGTACGGACTATAAAATTGTTGCGAAGGCCATTTCGATTCGGCTAGGGTCCGTGCTGGAGGACGTGATCCACCCAGACCAGACCTACACCGTCCCGGGCCGTACCATCTTCGATAACCTGTATCTGGTCCGGGATCTCTTGGAGCTTGGGTGCAGGGATGGTCTGTCGTTCGCCCTCCTGTCCCTGGATCAGGAGAAGGCGTTTGACAGGGTGGACCACGGGTATCTCCTGGGCACTCTGCAGGCGTTAGGCTTCGGACCCCAGTTTGTGGGTTTTCTCCAGGTGCTGTACGCTTCCGCAGAGTGTCTGGTCAGGCTCAACTGGACCCTGACCGAGCCGGTCAGCTTCGGGCGGGGAGTGCGGCAGGGGTGCCCCCTCTCGGGCCAGCTGTACGCCCTGGCGATCGAGCCCTTCCTCTGTCTCCTCTGCAGGAGGTTGACGGGGTTGGTGCTTCGGGAGCCGGAGCTGCGGCTGGTCCTGTCGGCGTACGCCGACGATGTGCTCCTCGTGGTCCAGGACCCGGGCGACTTGGCGCGGGTGGAGGCCTGCCAAGCCGTGTACTCGGCGGCCTCCTCCGCCCAGGTCAACTGGGTCAAGAGCTCTGGCCTGGTGGTCGGGGACGGGTGGCAGGCGAGCTCCCTCCCACCCGCGCTTCAGGCCATCCGGTGGAGCGCGGGTCCGCTGCTCTATCTCGGCGTTTACCTTTCTGCCACGCATCCCTCTCCGCCAGAGAACTGGCAAGGTTTGCAGGGTAGGGTGGCGGAGCGGCTCCGGAAATGGACAGGACTCCTCCGGTGCCTTTCCCTCCGAGGGAGGGCACTGGTGCTCAATCAACTGGTCCTGTCCATGCTCTGGTACTAGCTCAACACCCTGGTCCCGGCCCCGGTGTTCCTGACCGACCTCCGGAGGGTGGTGCTGGAGTTCTTTTGGCCAGGACTGCACTGGGTCCCTGCAGGGGTACTCCACCTGCCCCTGGAGGAGGGAGGGCAGGGCCTGAAGTGCCTGCGCACTCAGGTCCACGTCTTCCGCCTCCAGGCACTGCAGAGGCTCCTTTATGGTGTGGGTAGTCCGGCATGGATAGCCCTGGCGCACACCTTCCTGCGCCGCTTCCGAGGGCTCCGATACGACCGGCAGCTCCTTTACCTCGACCCGAGGGGCCTTCCGCGAGACCTCTCCGGGCTGCCGGTCTTCTACCAGGACCTCCTCCGGACCTGGAAGCTGTTCTCTGCGACCAGGTCCGTGGCGGCCACCGAGGGGGCAGACCTCCTCGCGCAGCCCCTGCTACACAACCCTCAGCTCCGTGTGCAGGTGGCGGAGTCCCCCGCGGTGCGCCAGAGGTTGGTCCTGGCAGATGCCACCAGGGTCGGAGACCTCCTGGACTACGACCGGGGAGACTGGCTGGATCCCCTGATGCTCGCTCGGCGGATGGGGCTCTCCAGACCTTGTACTCCCCGGCGCGTACTACAGGAGGTGAAGGCCGCTTTGCTGCCCGCTGCTCGGGCTTATCTCGACCGGGTCCTGCGTGAGGGCACGCCCCGCCCACCCCCCACCCCGAGCCCTCCGGACCTCTTCATCGGGCCCCTGCCCGTGGACCCGACCGGCCCCCGCCCCTTCTCCGCCAGCCGGCTGCACGATCTGCAGCCGGTCCGTTTCAAACGCGCCAAGGAAACAACTCTACGCGCTCGTGCTCCATACCGTTCACTTCCTCACCCTCGTGTCCCGCCCCGACACCAAGTGGCAGGACCTCTTGCCACCTGTGGAGGGTGAGGAACCCCGGTGGGCCAGCCTGTACTCCACCCTGGTCCCGAGGCCCGCCGGGGATATCAGCTGGCGGCTCCTTCACGGGGCCGTGAGCACGGGTGTGTACTTGGCGCGGTTCACCCCTGTCCCGGACACCTGCCCCTTCTGCGGCGTGAGGGAGACCCTGGCGCATGTTTACCTAGAGTGCGCCAGGTTGCAGCCCCTATACCGGCTCCTCACCGACATTCTGTTACGTTTCTGGCTGCACTTTTCCCCTCACCTCCTTATCCATGCACTCCCTATCCGTGGCCCCACAAAGTCGCGGGACCTCCTGGTCAACCTCCTCCTCGCCCTGGCTAAAAAGGCCATCCACGCGACCAGGGAGAGGAGGCTGGCCGACGGAGACTCCTGCGACTGTGGGGCTTGTTTCCGGTCCCTCATCCGCTCACGTCTCCGGGCGGAGTTCCTCTGGGCGGCGTCCGCTGGCTCCCTTGACGCCTTCGAGGAGCAGTGGGCGCTGTCCGGGGTTCTCTGCTCAGTGTCCCCATCAGGCTCCCTCCTTATGACCCTTTGACCTCACTCCTGTCCCTGTTCTTTTATTAGTTGTCCCCCGCACTTAGTGGGTTTCCGTGGCCCTGTGGATCCTCCCCTTAGGCTGGGGCGGGGGATCCGTTAGCATGGGTCGGGCTTCCGCCCGCCCCCTCTCCCGGATAACCCAATAGTACAAATACAAATTCAAAAAATGAATAGGTTACACTTAGTGGAACCTATTCTGTTTGACTCTGTGTATTTAAAGTACATCTTAATGTACTGGATATATTTTTGGTTTGAAGGATTTTGGTATGAATGTAATGAATTGAAATGCCAGAATAACTCAAACACTGCATATGATCATCCCATGCAAGAGTCTATTTTAATGTTCAGGATATATAATTAAATTTGTTTCCAGAGAACAACATAGAAAATGTCCATTCTCTCTTTTCAGGGAACAAAATCAGGATGAGCCACATCATTCACCTATTTACTTGCTCTGTCACGCATTGAAGGATCCAAACTGTAAATTAAAGAAACTAAAGTAAGAAATTGTTCCTTCCTTTTATAACCTCCCATCTTTACTGCTATTATCCCAGAAATTCTACAGCCATTCAGATCTTCCCCAGGGCTGCCCAGGAATTTGTTTAGCTGTCCAGTCCATGGGGCAGATACTCAGCTGCTGTAAACTGTCCTAGCTCCATTGAAGTCAGGTTACACCAGCTGAGTGTTTTCTGGAACACATGCTGGGCTGACATATGTCAGCCTAGCAGTTCAACAACATTTATCCCAACTCCCATAGCAAGAGGTGAGCAGGAGAGACAGAGTGAAGCAGTGTGGCCAGGGTGTGGCTTGAGGTCAGGAAAGACTCAGGAGTCTGGAGAGAATATTGTGGGTATTTTACTCTTAGGTATTTCTAAGGAGCCTGTCACCGTGGTGTCTGAGCCCTGTATGTGTTTCTTTGTTTAATGTTCATGTATTCTCATCAGATCTTATTTCTCCCTGATTCAAAGGTGACGATTTGCGGGAAGCTGTGGATGGTTTCTCTTTTTCTCTGTCCCACTGTGACAGTTCTCGGGGCATCCAGGACTGAGAGTCACCTTGTTTCCTCTGCCTCCAGAGGGAGTCTTACTTGTAATAGCTGGTCATCAACTTCCTGACACCACCAGCCCTCACTCCCTCAAGTACTCTCCTCTGGGCTTATGCCTGCCCCAGTTTTGCCTTGCAGGTTAACAAGAGGGACACCCCAATTGCTGAGTCCCTTTAAATCATTCCTCTGTTATACCCAGCTCCTGACACTAGCTACTCACAGCACTATCAGATTCTATGCACCCAAAGGTGCCATGTACCCCAGTTTACCGGATTTACCTAAAATCACCACTCCGGTGTAGCATGCAGCACTTGTGAATACTTGTAATAAAACAAATGTAGGTTTATTTTAAAAAAGTATAAAGATTTATCTAGAAATGAGAGACAGTGATGGAAACAACTGGTTACAACAGAAAACAAAATCATAAAATGCGAACCTGGGTCTGTACTTGTCTGTAGTTACCTGTCTCATCTAACGAATTAGGTTTCCCCACAAAGTTCAATCTGTTGCAGAACTAGCTGGTTTCACAAGAACCAGGATCCAAATATTCAGGACAGCCCCCTGCCCTTGCTCCTGAAGGGGTTTCCTCGTGAATGAATACAGAGTGCCTTTCCCTACACTCTGTTATACTGAAAATAGTCTTTTTCTTTATTCATAGCCAGGGCAATTCCCTGCCTGCTGTAAGGTTCCTTTTCATCCCAAAGTGGTTTTGATTATTTGCAATTGTCTTGGATGGTTTTCAATTGACTGTTTTGGGATTTGGCTAGAGTAGACAACTCACACAGCCTTACATTAGCTAGCAGGCTGACTAGGGAGGGATGACAAATCCCTCTTACTTGAATGGGTCATCACCAGGACACATTACTCCGGTGACTAATTTTTATTGTAAGTCCATAAAGCATACTTTCAGTATATATACATTGTTCCATAAGTATTATCCATACATGTCTCTTTCAGTGATTGAGTCTTGACAAGTTATAAGCTTTCTGTAGATACATTACATGTTATACTTGATGGAGAAATATCCTGTATGATGTGTTTGGTGTATTGAGCTTGTCAGGTCTGAGGCAAGAGCTGTTTGCAAAGAAGAGGGGACCCTTTTCCAAGGGCTCTCTGTGTCAGACCCACCCCAGTTTCTTTTCTCTTATTCTCTTTATTCCCTCTTATTACACCCACTCCATCACATGCTGACCCTGGGGTTGTTCCTGGAAAAGGCTTTAGCATAGAGGTGATCTTGTATTTTGCTTTGACCATGGCCAGGCAGCACTCAGCTTGATGCCCACTAAGAAGCAGTTCTACATCTGAGTTGTAGCTGTTGAGAACACTCTGCTCCAATGCCTCAGAGTCTGAACCTGGTCATCTCCAGTTGGATTGTCCTTGTGGAGCACAGTTGTGCTGCTGGGTGCTGGATGGATAAACCAGTCTGTGAGACTATGTGTGCTAGAAAACTTTGGCCTTGGCAGCAACAGCACATCTCCCTACCGTACCAGTAACACTGCACAGCCACACACAGACATGTGCAAGGCAGTGTACCTGGGATCACATCACCTCTGGTATTTAGTCTGCTCAAAGCAAATGCAATCATATGTTGTCCAGCATCTTGTCCCTCCTCATTGTTTCAACACAACCACTGTCAGAGCAGCTGCAGTGGTGCAGTGAGTCTCCTCCCCAGTGCAGTTCCACACTGGCCCTTCTCATCCTTCCATGACCGCGTTGATAACCCAGAATCACTGAGCTCAACACGTGGGTATTTGGGTGAAATGTAATGGCCAGTGACGTGCAGGAGGTCAGACTAGAGGATCTAATGGTCTCTTCTGGCCTTAAACTCTATGAAGCTGATTCTGTCACCTGTCTAGCTGCTCACTGGTCCATTAGAAATTCTTGTGCAAAACATAAAAGTCTAAGTCAGTAGTTAGTCAGCACTGCCATGGTGCATGTGCATGGACACAGACACCCCACAAGGCACAATGCCTGTCTGTTGACAGCATCCTCAGCAATTTCCACACTCCTGAGATCTTCTAAGGAGAACACAGAGCAGGGTAATTGGTTAAAAAATTTAACATCCGGATGAACCCTACCCTCTGCACTCCCACCCACCAACTAAATCCTCTTTTCCATGGTTCTCCAGCATCCACTGATTGCTCCCATCCCTCCAGCCCCAAGGCACTCCGGTGGGGGAGAACTTCAGTAAGCATTCTCCAGGCTTTGGGCCCAGAGCCCTCACATCTCTAGCTCCTAAGGGAAAGCACAGGAGAGAGAGAGAAACTGAGTTCAGCTACAAAGACTCCTGTGGCACCTTATAGACTAACAGAACTGTAGCGGGGTGGACCCTCGCTCCTGCCCTGAAGGGCTTAAAACAGCCCAGGTGAGGGCTGTGACTGGGTCAAGAAGCCTGGGCTATTGGGAAAAGTAGGCTTGGATGTGGCCATGCCCCAATCAGGCCTAGCTGGCCCCTATAAGAGGCTGTGAGCCAGAAGCCCAGGCAGTCTCCCTCTTCCTGTAGAAGGAGAAGGGCCTGGCTGCAGGGAGCTAGAGACAAAGTACCTGAGGGGAGCAGGGCTAGGGAAAGGCAGAGGAGCTGGGGAGCTCCTGCCTGGAAAGCCCCAGGCTGCGGTCTAACATTGGACTAACAGGTACTGGGGGTTGCAGAGGGCAGCCCAGGGGTAGGCCAAGGCAGCAGGTCCAAACTCTCCTTGCCAGTGATGAATAGGCTGATACTGCAGCCTGCCCCAGGGTGTGGGGGCTAGACGATGACTGGCAGTAGCCTTATACTGAGGCGAGATGGGAATAGTGGGTGGGGGTTCCCCGGGGAGGGGAGACCCTAAGACTGAGGGGTTACTGGCAGGGGCAGCACCCCAGGTAAAAGGGCACTGGGTCCAGGGAGGGACACAGGGGCCAGAGGACAGGTGGACCACCAGCCTGCAGAGGGCTCTCCAGAGCTGGAACTGAGCTAATTCCCAGAAGTCACCAGCAGGAGGCGCTGCAGGGGTGAATCCACTCATCTACAAGAAACTATTGGAGCATAAGCTTTCATGGGTGGATGGCCATTTCTTCAGATGCACACCACCACACACAGAGATATGGACACACCCAGCTGCAGTAACACACAGAGATGCTGAGATCAGCTCTGTATGGGAAGGCTTCAGCTAAGGAACTGCCCAGATACTCAGGTGCACATCCCCCTCTGGAGGATAAACCCAAAATTATATTGCCTTATGCTGCACAGAGAACTATACAATGTAAACTCATTAAAATTCTCCCCCTCCCTCAGCGTGGAGGAAGATATGCTCACCTTTTTGCCCCCCTTCCCCGCCCCCCGCCAGTTATGAATTCCACAGACTGTCTTTAGAGAAAATAAAAACAAGTTTATTAACTACAAAAGATAGATTTTAAGTGATTATAAGGATTAGCAAACAGATAAAAGCTGTATCAGAGGGATAGCTGTGTTAGTCTGGATCTGTAAAAGCAGCAAAGAGTCCTGTGGCACCTTATAGACTAACAGACTTATTGGAGCATGAGCTTTCATGGGTGAATACCCACTTCATTGGATGCAACCGACGAAGTGGGTATTCACCCACGAAAGCTCATGCTCCAATGCATCTGTTAGTCTATAAAGTGCCACAGGACTCTTTGCTGCTTTTACAGATAAAAGCAGATTACCTAGCAAAAGAAACAAACACGCAAGATAAGCTTAAATACTAAAGATACTGAGGAGGCTGGTGGCACCTTAATAAGTAGTAATTTCTCAACCAAGATATTGTTTTAGGCAGATTGCAGAGATTCTTGAAGGTCAACTGTACTTGCCTGCAGCTTAAAACCTCAGATATTTCATTCACATGCTACTCCACCTATTAGCCTGGGCTCAGCTTTTCTTCCCCCCACTTCACCCCCCAGTCTTTGTTTAAATGTTTACAGCAGTCATTGTAGGCAAGGAGCCAGTGAAGAACAAACTCCCCTGCCGTAAATAGGTTTTATGTATGGTAGGAATCCTTTGTCTCCCAGTGTGATTCCCACCCTGGGTAAATGGAAAAGTACTAATATTGTCATGGTGTCCAATATCAGGTGACTTGCACACATGACCCTAGTCTGGTTGCAGCACTGCCAGAACCCATGTCAGTATGTTGCGGCCAGGATCCCACTGACTCAGCATTGGGTCTTCTTCTGCTGCTAGGGCCCCGGGCTGAGACATAGTGGAGCAGGAGGGCCTGCATCCCCCCTGCCACCCAACTCATGGGTTGCAGTCTCCCCCTCTCCCGGGTCATTTGGATGCAAGGGCCTGGGCTTATTGTTATATATTATTGTTGCTCAGACTCTGTCTGAGGGCTCTGTGTTGCTTGATAACTTGTCTCTCTCACCAACAGAAGTTGGCCCAATAAAAAAATATTACTTCATCTATCTTGTAGCTCTAAAATGCTGGGACCGACATGGCTACAGCTATACTGCATTGTAGAGAGGTCAGCCAGGGCTCACCTCTCTCCAGGGCGGCGGGGAACCACACCACCAGTCTCACTGGTTGAGAGTTGAGTGGGTGGGACTTAAGGGATGTTGTACCCATCCTGAAATCTGGCTGGTCAGTGGAAAGAGCTGGGCGGTGTTTAGAGAGGAAGTCTTACCACAAATCTTATTCCTCATTTGGTCAATGGCATTGGCAGAGGTTTGGGTTTTGAAACGTCTGGGCCATTCTCAATTGCCCAACACTGGTCTTCCATTGGCCAAGGGGTGGGGCTTGGAACAGGGCCTACGGTAGAACTTATGGCTCAGTCTCAATGCTGATTGGTCAGGGACAGGGGCTGGTAGGTAGGGCCACCTGTCAGATCAGCTATGACAAGTCCTGTTCACACCGTGATTGCTCTTCCCTGTGTTTCTCTCTCCTGCAATTTTCAAGGTTGTTGTCTCACAGATGCTGGCTGTGGGGATTTCTGTTCTCAGAACCAACCAGAGCTTGACAGAGCTGAAGCTGAGTGATAATAATCTGGGAGATGCTGGCATGCAACTGCTGTGTGAGGGACCGAAACAAAACTGCAAATTACAGAGTCTGCAATGTGTAATATTTACCTTCCTCTGTGTGTTTACAGATGTCCTCTATGTAAAGATGTGACAGGGTGTATGGCTGGTGTCTGCTCCCTGCAGCTACATGGAGAAGCTGGGAATTCAGTGTCTCCAGAACCTGTGTCAGTAGTTCACAACATGCCCCAGCCTGCCCTGTTTGTAAAATGAAAACTTTAACTACAGCTGAGCTCACACTGGACAACTAACGCCTCAGCTCTCTGGTGTTTGGGGAACACACACACACACATACACACATTAAAAGTTGGTATCTGTGTATTAAAAAGAGCTCACTCTTACCCTTCAGTTAGCAGTCTATTTTACAGATCATTTTAATAGTTTTGACACCTTGATATTTTCATCTATAACTAATAGAATGATTCTAAACCTCCCCATGTGAGCAGAAATGGTCAACTTGAGTTTACGCTTCAGCCCCAGCCATGGTGGCTTCTCCCTTTGGTGTTCCCAGAGTTGGGGCAAAATGTGCTCCCAGCTGAGAGCCAGCACCAGTTTGAAGAAACACCCTTTGAAGTGCAGCATGTTGGGGATGGGGAGGTGTGTTTACAGTCATAAATAGGGCAGGTGAGAGTAGGTACCAATTGTACTCATTATACAAAAACTGAGGCTTTTCCTTTTTCTTTTTCAATACATTTCTGTTCTTTTCCTTCTTTCTAGGTAGAAGCCCCATCCCAGGCCTCCGAGATTCTGGGGAAGTTATGGGACTTGAGGCCAGATTTTCAAAAGAACTCAGCACCCAGCAGCTCCAATTGTGACATTTCCAATCAGATTTTCAAAACACCTGCACATTGGATCCTGAGCCCTCTTGAAAATCTGCCCCAAAAGCACCAGCAAAATGAACCGCAAAATCAACCTCCTTTTGCACCAGCTGCTGTCTGTCATTGGAGGTTTGGTGTTAATGCCACTAACCCCCAATTCAGGTTCCCCTTTACTCTCCCCAAGAGACCAGATCCATTGCCTGGAGGGCAGAAGTGCTTCTGTCCCCATCTATTCCCAACAGGCTTCATGCAAGACCTTCAAAACTCTGCCTGTTAGTATGTAGATGGACAGGACTCATCTCAGGCCTGTCTGTTTTCTCCTTTAATTCTGATAATCAGTGATGTTTATCCTTCAAAGTATGGGTCTGTGGGTAGGACAGTGGAAGCTCACAAACTGTCTGCATTACCTATTCTTTGTTGAACAAAAACCCATGCTGTGCCAATGACACTCACTGAACTGTCTGCAGCTATAAAAAATAGCCTTGGGAGAGATCTTGCTATAACGATCTGTAGTTTCCGCATCGGAGTGTTCCCTTTTTAAGACTTCTGAAATCATGCTCCACACCTCGTCTCTCTCAGATTTTGGAAAGCACTTCAGATTCTTAAAACTTGGCTGGAGAAATCTCACACTGGTGCCTTCATTACATTTTGTTAAATTTGCTGTGAAAATATTCTTAATGTTAGCATCCGAGACTGCTATAACATGAAATATAGGGCCATTATCTTTGAAAATTCATGGCGATTGTGGGAGGTCCCAGACAATTGGAAAAAGTCAAAGTCAAAAGTCAAATATAGTGCCAATCTTTTAAAAAGGGAAGAAGGAGAATCCGGGGAACTACAGACTGGTCAGCTTCACCTCAGTCCCTGGAAAAATTATAGAGCAGGTCCTCAAGGAATCCATTTTGAAGCATTTGGAGGAGAGGAAGGTGATCAGGAACAGTCAACATGGATTCACTAGGGGCAAGTCATGCCTGACCAACCTGATTGCCTTCAATGATGAGATAATTGGCTCTGTGGATATGGGGAAAGCAGTGGACATAATATACCTTGACTTTAGCAAAGCTTTTGATATGGTCTCCCACACAATTCTTGCCAGCAAGTTAAAAAAGTATGGATTGGATGAATGGACTATAAAGTGGATAGAAGGCTGGCTGGATCATTGGGTTCAATGGGTAGTGATCAACGGCTTGATGTCTAGTTGGCAGCCGGTAGCAAGCGGAGTTCCCCAGGGATCAGTCCTAGGGCTGGTTTTGTTCAACATCATTATTAATGATCTGGATGATGGGATGGATTGCACCCTCATCAAATTCACAGATGACACTAAACTGTGGAGAGGGAGGGAGATATGCTGGAGAGTAGGGATAGAGTCCAGAATGACCTAGACAAATTGAAGGATTGGGCCAAAAGAAATCTGATGAGGTTCATCAAGGATAAGTGAAGAGTCCTGAACTTAGGATGGAAGAATCCCATGCACTGCTACAGGCTGGGGACCGATTGGCTAAGCAACAGTTCTGCAAAAAAGGACCTGGGGATTATAGTGGACAAGAAGCTGGATATGAGTCAACAGTTGTCAAGAAGGCTAACGGCATATTGGGCTGTATTAGTACGACAATTTCCAGGAGATTGAGGGAAGTGATTATTCCTCTCTTCGACACTGGTGAGGCCACATATGGAGCATTGCATCCAGTTTTGATCCCCCCACTACATAAAGCATGTGGACAAATTGGAGAGGGTCCAGTGGAAGGCAACAAAAATGATTAGGGGGCTGGGCCACATGACTTATGAGGAGAGACTGAGGGAACTGGGCTTATATAGTCTAAAGAAGAGAAGAGTGAGGGGGGATTTGATAGCAACCTTCACCTACCTGAAGGGGGGTTCCAAAGAGGAAGGAGTGAGGCTGTTCTCAGTGGTGGAAGATGACAGAACAAGGAGTAATGGTCTCAAATTGCAGTGGGGAAGGTCTAGGTTGGATATTAGGAAACACTATTTCACCAGGAAGGTGGTGAAACACTGAAATGGTTATCTAGGGAGGTGGTAGAATCTCCATCCTTAGAGGTTTTTAAGGCCTGGCTTGAAAAAGCCCTGGCTGGGATTACTTAGTTGTGGTTGGTCCTGCTTTGAGCAGGGGGTTGGACTACATGACCTCCTGAGGTCTTGTCCAACCCTGATCTTCTATGATTCTATCTGAACGACTTGAATCCTGGCACGGGGGTGTTCTAGGTGAATGGACAGAGATCCTCTAAAGACATTTTGTGAGTCACTCTGGACACCATCAGAATTGGCATAATTTTTTGCAGGATTCATGTAACACAGGTTAATTGAGCTTTGAGATCATAATCAAATGCTAATCAAAATTTGATCTAGAGAGTTTTAAGGGTTAAAGATCAGGTACAATCATATGAGAATCTGAACACAAAAGAACTTAAAGCTTTATATAAAGATAGGGGGATAACTATTAAGAAAGACATCTCAGCTCTGGAACTGAGAACTTTGGTCATGGACTGTGACCAAAAAGCACGGTCTCAGTCTCCCCATGTGCCAGATGCAAAAGCGATCCGAAGGCAGGTCCTGGCATCGGAGAAACTACATGAGCATGAATCGAAGATGGTGGAACTCTGAATGAAGGAGAGGAAAGATGCCATGGAAGCTAAGGCTGAGGAGAAAGCCCACCAAAGGCACCTAGCTGATGCTGAGATGGAGAGGGAAGCTCATCTAAGGTGTATGCAGCAACTGGAAGCTGAGAATGAAGCAAACCAGATACAGGTAGAGGCTAACACATTGCAGCTTCAAATCCTGGACAGGCAAATGGATCCGAAGAAGTGAGCTTTAGCTCACGAAAGCTCATGCTGAAATAAATTTGTTAGTCTCTAAGGTGCCACAAGTACTCCTGTTTTTTTTGCGGATACAGACTAACACGGCTGCTACTCTGAAACCAGCAAATGGATGAGCCACCTCAGCCAGGAGCTCTCTTGATACATTCTGACAGGTTGCAATGCTCAGAATCTTGGATTTATACAACAACTACTTAAGTACTGCATATTAATATTTGCTGCATTTAGTATGTATCATGTTAATGTGTATATCTTGGGTAAGAAATATATTCTAAGCCAAACTTTTCTTGAGCTAAAGATATTTACTGGGTTGCAACAGGCCACCAAGGTTTACAAATGGGTCCTGAGACCAAAAAGGTTGAAAACCATTCTTTTAGCTCAGCCATGGCTCCCAGGGCTTCTAGACTCTTGGCTCCCTGTCAGCTCTAGTATGCTGACAGGGAATCAGGAACCTAGAGGCCCTGGGAACAGTGACTGAGCCAGGAGCCTTACAGGTAGGGAGCTGGGGCTTCCAGAGTTTCCAGCTCTGCGGCAGGGAGCCAGAAGCCGATCCCTCTCTCGAGCTGGTGTTCTCAGGGCTTCCAGGTGCTCAGCTGATGATTTACATTAGTTCAGCAGGAAACACGCACTTCTTAAATATCATTTTGTTTAATTTCAGTTATTCAAATAGATTATAGTAGGAGTCCTGCACTTAGGATGGAAGAATCCCATGTACTGCTACAGACTAGGGACTGAGTGGCTAGGCAGCAGTTCTGCAGAAAAGGACCTAGGGGTTACAGTGGATGAGAAGCTGGATTTGAGTCAACAGTGTGCCCTTGTTGCCAAGAAGACTAACAGCATTTCGGGCTATATAAGTAGGAGCATTGCCAGCAGATCGAGGGATGTGATCGTTCCCCTCTATTCAGCAGTGGTGAGGCATCATCTGGAGTACTGAGTCCAGTTTTGGGCCCCACACTACAAGAAGGATGTGGAAAAACTGGAAAGAGTCCAGCGGAGGGCAACAAAAATGATTAGGGGGCTGGAGCACATGAGTTATGAGGAGAGGCTGAGGGAACTGGGATTGTTTAGTCTGTAGAAGAGAAGAATGAGGGGGGATTTGATAGCTGCTTTCAACTACCTGAAAGGGGGTTCCAAAGAGGATGAATCTAGACTGTTCTCAGTGGTAGCAGATGACAGAACAAGGAGTAATGGTATCAAGTTGCAGTGGGGGAGGTTTAGGTTGGATATTAGGAAAAACTATTTCACCAGGAGGGTGGTGAAGCACTGGAATGGGTTACCTAGGGAGGTGGTGGAATCTCCTTCCTTGGAGGTTTTTAAGATCAGGCTTGACAATGCCCTGGCTGGGATGATTTAGTTGGGGATTGGTCCTGCTTTGAGTAGATGACCTCCTGAGGTCCCTTCCAATCCAGATATTCTATGATTCTATAAGTTTGTCTTACTATAGGATGCATAATTTCAAATTTAATTTTAAATGCATTTATTTTTAAAAGCAAAATATTTTTAATTTAAATAAAAATTCAGTTTAAATTAATCTGATTTAAGTTACAAACAGTGTCTTTGATTCTTTTATTAAAAGAAACATCATTTTTTCTCCACCCTGCTTACTCTCAATATCCAGTGTGAGGAATGAGCCAAAGCAGAACATGACAAAAGGTGTATTTCTGCAGATATTACTTATTTATGTTCCCACTTTCAAGTAAGAAAGTAAGAGCATAAGAATGGCCATACTGGATCAGACCAAAGGTCCATCCAGCCCAGTATCCTGTGTGCTGACAGCAGCCAATGCCAGGTGCCCCAGAGGGAGTGAACCTAACAGGTAATGATCAAGTGATCTCTCTCCTGCCGTCTATCACCACCCTCTGACAAATAGAGGCTAGGGACACTATTCCTTACCCATGTAAAAGTAAAGACTAAAAATAAAGATTTAAGTTTGCATGACAGGGATTTTTTAGTTTACAGGTGAAAAAAATTGCATGAGGAGGTATTTCACCAAATCTTTGATTGGAAGCCAAAAACTCTGGCCATTGAGCTACCAAATTTGGCACATTTACAGAAATACTTGAACAACTTACCCATGAACAGGCTCTGTGCATCTCACGGTTGAGCACTAAATACAGTATTGATTTGTTAAACAGATGTTCTGTGTGTTTGTTCTTTAGTCATGGTTCGTGACCCACCAATTTAATAGTCCAGGTGATGCTCATTAGCCACCACTATGCTGGTTGTGGTGATGGTAGTGGGGAGGTGGTCTCCTGTTTGGGTTCCAATGTATCAATGAAAAGTTGCTCCAATGAGGTCCTTTGTTCATCCAGCCAACCATCAACAACTCAGGTGGTGGCAGAATGAATTCCACATAGTTTACAGTAGTTATAGTATTATCTATTAGTGAATTGCAGTAGTGGTAAAATGCCTTGACGGAGATCAGAGTCTCACTGTGCTAGGCACTGGACATGCTGTTATGGCAGATGCCCCCAGATGGTGCTGTTACAGGTGTCCAAGTTCTTTTTGTTTAGGATATAAAAAGCTTTTTATTTGGGGGAGATGTGTAATGTTTACGTTATGCAGGGTTTTCTGTAAAGGCGGCTTTGGAAAAGAGGGAGCTGCGGGAGTAGCAGGAGAGTTACAGGTACACTTTGAGTGCACCCAGATGCCTTGTCACTGATTTCTTCTCTGATCTGCAAGGCCCTGGACACTTACTATTGCTCAGCAGAGGGGTTGTTAAATAACTGTAATCAAGTGAGGGAAGACTGGTGTGTCTCTCCTCCTCCACCCCCTGTACAACCAGTTGCCACAAATGTAGCCCCTGTATGATTGTTTCAGGATCTCCCTCTCTTCCCCACCCCATTTACTGAGTTTTTTGCCTTTCTCTCTCCTGCAGCTTGTGGGGGTGTGGTGTCTCAGACGCTTGCTGTGGGGATCTTGCCGCTGTTCTCAGAACCAGCCAAAGTCAAACAGTGCTGGAACTGGGTGATATCAAACTAAGATATTCAGGAGTCCAGCTGCTGTGTGAGGAACTGAAACATCCAAACTGCAAATTACAGAGGTTGGGGTAGGTGACATTTGGCCTCCTTTATGCATTTACTTTATGTAAATCAGTGGTTCCCAAACTTTTTGGCATCACGCCCCCTTTTTAATTTTCAAGAAACCCTCACCCCCCACACTTCCCCTTTACCACCACCCCTGATTTTTGTCCCCTGACAACCCCCTCCCAGGACCCCCCCCCAACTACCTCCTCCCGGGACCCCACCTCCTATCCAATGCCCCCTGCTCCCTGACCCCTGACTGCCGCTGCTCCGGGACCTCCTGCCTCTTATCCAACTCCCACTTCCCCTTCTCCCTTACCAGGCCACTCAAAGTGGCAGGACTGGCTTATTGGAAAGCCTAGGAGGTGGGTGGGCACAAACCGTGCTGCTGTGGCGTGGCTGCGGAGGAGGGTGGACAGGAGGGGAGGGGCCGGGGACTAGCCTCCCCGGCCGGGAGCTCAAGGGCTGGGTAGTCTCACGCCCTCCTTGGAATTTCTTCACGCCCCCACAGTGGGGTGCACCCCCCCAGTTTGGGAACCAATTATGTAAATGCTCAACAGGGTGTGTAGCTGGTATCTTCCCTCTGCAGATACGTCTCCTTCCCATCCCATTAAGCCATTGGTTGGGACTGTAGAAGCCATTAATGTGTTGGAAGTTTCTCCTTTGCTGTCTCCTGCCCTATGCTGCTGCATGCACATATCACAGGCAGCAGTTTACTGGAGGGCTGCACACTCCCTTTGTTACACAGTCCAAACCGCACACAGAGCTGGGCCCCTCACTCCCACTACCCACCTCTAGCCATGTCCCAGCTCCAAATTCTACACAATTAGAATAATCAGAGCATTCCTGGTGTTCATGTGGAGTTCTGCACTAGGATAACTTGTGGATAATATGTGTCAAATTACATATTAATATAGAAGTGCATCAAAACCATAAGACTCCCAAATATATATGATTATTTGTCAAGAGATGCATACACAACTGTATTCTAAAACCCAGCATCAACTTGAGTTGATGGGGTAATGTGTGGAGAGGCATAAGCAGCTCCATGATTAAGTTTGCATTCAGATTACAGTTAAATCAGGGCTGAAAACCCTTTATTTTACACTTAAAATTTTGTTAAAAAGAAAAATCTGGTTATTCCTGCCGCTAATCTCAGGAATGATGGACTCAAATGCCCTCTACCATTCTCAGTCAGACCTCAGAGACCCATTACCCTAGAGCATCATGTTGTGACATATACAATGTTGCCACATTGCAGTTTTATCACAAATCTCTTGATATTTGATGTTTTTGTAAAGCCCTAGCTCCCAGAGTCATGTGACAAAGTAAGACTTTCCATTAAAAAAAAAAGCTAAGTTTCTACTCTTGTGGTTACAGAGACAGCCTGAGAGTATGAACCCTAAAATCTGAAAAACCAGAAGACACACAAAAGGAATTTAGTGTATCATTTTTTAAAAAAAAATCTCATGATTTTTAAGACAGTCACACGACTTTACTCAGTTTAAGATTCTGAGGCCTGACTCATGATTTTTAACATTTGGCAACATACAGTGAATGTGTATCTAAGCGCTACATTTTGGCATCAAACTTACTATAAAATAATAACAAAAAAAACCTGTGTGCCATTCTGTCTCCCCCTCTTTTTAATTTTATTTATTCTTTTGTTTTACTCTTTGCTCAGATATTTTCTTCTTTCTCCTGTTCTCTTTGCCAGTCTCTTTTTTTCCTTCAGTCTTTTGCATATCTGTGTTTACTCTGCAGTTTAACCCTTTTCTTTTTCCTGACATTCTCCCCCAAAACTCTCCCTCCATCTTTTCCTTTTTCCTCTCTTTCTGGCTTGCCCTAGAAACTTCTTCTATACTTCATTAATTCTTTCTCTTTTGCCCCTCTATCTTTATTAATTCTCCTCTGTCCCCATATTACTTCCCAGGGTGCCCCTCTTTCCTTTAGGGTCTTTCCCCACTTTCAGTGCTCTTCCTTGGAGGTCTCTCTTGATTTCCTTACTCCATTTTAGCCTTATGTCTTCCATTGAAGATATCATGGGGTCTCTTTCTCTTCACCTTCTCAGGTATCTTCTAATATTTTTAGCCTTTCAATCTTGTGGGGTTCTTCTCTTTGACTTCAGCTTGAATGTCCTCTTTTCTTCACCCTCCCCCCCCAAAAAAATTAGGGTTTATCCCTTCAGATTCCCACAAACACTTTCGAGGTTTTTTCCTCCCCCTGTTCAACCCAGCCTTACAATCTCCGCCCACCCCCATTGCAGGCGCCTCTCTTCCTGCCTCCATAATATTTTGGTCTCTACTAACTCTTACAGAATCTGGGGGGTGCTGCAAGGCATGGGGAGGGGTTCTCTCCCTTGTACAAAATTAGGGGCTTTTTTCCTCTCCCATATGTTGGGGTTCCCCTCCCATTTGGCAGAGTAACAATATTTTTAAGGCAGTTGAGGTGCAGGTGACAGTTCTGGTGGGAGAAATGTCTCCACATGTGCAAGATTTAGCAGCTGGTTGGGGAGGGGACCCATACTTGGGTGTGCAGGGGGCTCACTGTGAAGCCTTGAAGGAGGACAAACAGGTGGTCTGGAGGTGCACATGGTCATAGCCAGCCTGCTGCCATGGTTACCCACTCAGCTGTCTGGCAGCTTTATCAGGAGCCCAGACTCTGCAGGGGGATTAGGGAAACCAGCAGAACTTCTGCTCTTATAACCCCACCAGAGACTCTGAAAGAGGTCCTGCCAACAAGGTCACACAGTTACCTTCCTTTCGGGGGCTCTTCCCTCCCCCAGCCCTGGGGAACCCCCTGCCATTCGGGGTCTTCCTCTCTTTGTCTCACCCCCTTTGGTCCCTGATCTCAGAGGAAGACGGGGGTGATGTAGCCAGTGCTGCATCCTGCCGGGGAGCAGCAGAGCGGTTCGCGAGGGGCAGGATTTATAGATTCATAGATTCTAGGACTGGAAGGGACCTCGAGAGGTCATTGAGTCCAGTCCCCTGCCCTCATGGCAGGACCAAATGTCTAGACCATCCCTGATAGACATTTATCTAACCTACTCTTAAATAACTCTAGAGATGGAGATTCCACAACTTCCCTAGGCAGTTTATTCCAACGTTTAACCACCCTGACAGTTAGGAACTTTTTCCTAATGTCCAACCTAAACCTCCCTTGCTGCAGTTTAAGCCCATTGCTTCTTGTTCTATCCTTAGGGGCTAAGATGAACAAGTTTTCTCCCACCTCCTTATGACACCCTTTTAGATACCTGAAAACTGCTATCATGTCCCCTCTCAGTCTTCTCTTTTCCAAACTAAACAAACCCAATTCTTTCTGCCTTCCTTCATAGGTCATGTTCTCTAGACCTCTAATCATTCTTGTTGCTCTTCTCTGGACCCTCTCCAATTTCTCCACATCTTTCTTGAAATGTGGTGCCCAGAACTGGACACAATACTCCAGCTGAGGCCTGTCCAACGCAGAGTAGGGCGGAAGAATGACTTCTCATATCTTGCTCACAACACACCTGTTAATGCATCCCAGAATCATGTTCGGTTTTTTTTTTGTTTGCAACAGCATCACACTGTTGACTCATATTTAGCTTGTGGTCCACTATAACCCCTAGGTCCCTTTCTGCCATACTCCTTCCTAGACTGTCTCTTCTAATTCTGTATGTGTGAAACTGATTGTTCCTTCCTAAGCGAAGCACTTTGCATTTGTCTTTTTTAAACTTCATCCTGTTTACCTCAGACCATTTCTCCAATTTGTCCAGGTCATTTTGAATTTTGACCCTATCCTCCAAAGCAGTTACAATGCCTCCCAGTTTGGTATCATCTGCAAACTTAACAAACGTACTTTCTATGCCAATATTTAAGTTGTTGATGAAGATATTGAACAGAGCCGGTCCCAAAACAGACCCCTGTGGAACCCCACTTGTTATACATTTCCAGCAGGATTGGGAACCATTAGTAACTACTCTCTGAATATGGTTATCCAGCCAGTTATGCACCCACCTTATAGTAGCCCCATCTAAGTTGAATTTGCCTAGTTTATCGATAAGAATATCATGTGAGATCATATCAAATGCCTTACTAATGTCTAGGTATACCACATCCAGCACTTCTCCCCTATCCATAAGACTTGTCATCCTAACAAAGAAAACTATCAGATTAGTTTGATATGATTTGTTCTTTACAAATCCATGCTGGCTATTCCCTATCACCTTACCACCTTCTAAGTGTTTGCAGATGATTTCCTTAGGGCTTGGCTACACTTGAGAGTTGCAGCGCTGGTGAAGGTTTTCCAGCACTGCAATTTAGTAACTGTCCACACCTGCAAGGCACATCCAGCGCTGCAACTTCCTGGCTGCAGCGCTGGCTGTACACCTGGTCTGCTTGGGGAATAACGAGTGCAGCGCTGGTGATGCAGCGCTGCTCGTCAAGTGTGGCCACACACCAGCGCTGTTATTGGCCTCCAGGGTATTAGGAGATATCCCAGAATTCCTGTTCAGCCACTCTGCTCATCAGTTTGCACTCTACTGCCCTGGCCTCAGGTGACCCGCCCTTTAAATGCCCCAGGAATTTAAAAAATCCCCTTCCTGTTTGCTCAGCCAGGTGTGGAGTGCAATCAGTGAATCTTTCCAGGTGACCATGCCTCCGCGCGCCAAACGAGCCCCAGCATGGAGCAATGGCGAGTTGCTGGCCCTCATTAGTGTTTGGGGGGAGGAATCTGTGCAGTCCCAGCTGCGCTCCAGACGTAGGAATTATGATACCTTTGGCCAGGTAGCAAAGGCCATGCTGGAAAGGGGCCATGACCGGGATGCGCTGCAATTCAGGGTTAAAGTAAAGGAGCTGCGGAGTGCCTATTACAAAGCCCGCAAGGGAAACCGCCGCTCCGGCGCTGGCCCCACGACCTGCCGTTTTTACAGGGAGATGGACGCGATACTTGGGGGTGACCCCACTGCCAATCCGACTACCACAATGGACATTTCTGAGCGGGGTGGGGGACAGGAGAGGAGGAGGAGGAGAGAGGCGGGATCCAGGAAACCGAGACTGAAGGTACTGGGGTGGGGGAAGACACCCCAGAGTCCCAGAAGGCATGCAGCCAGGAGCTCTTCTCAAGCCAGGAGGAAGGTAGCGAATCGCAGCAGCCAGTACTTGGTGAAGGACAAGCAGAGGAGCGGGTTACTGGTAAGCGGCTTTTATTTTCAGGATGGAAATATTTCGGAAGAGGAGGGGGGTTAAGGCTGCATGCATGCATGCCTAGATGTGGAATAGCCCATTGATGTGGTATATCACATCGCGGTAATCTGCTGCGGTAATCTCCTCAAAAGTTTCAGCCAGAGTGTGGGCAATGCACCTGCGCAAGTTTATAGGGAGAGCCATTGTGGTCCTTGTCCCAGTCAGGCTAACGCGTCCGTGCCACTGTGCCGCGAGGGGTGGGGGGACCATTGCTGCATACAGACAAGCTGCATAGGGGCCAGGGCGGAATCCACATTGCTGTAGAAGACCTTCCCGCTCTTCCCTGGTGACCCGCAGCAGCGAGATATCTTCCAGGATTAACTCCTGTGGAAAATGTTGGGAGACTGTTCAGTGCAGATGCCCCCTGTAGCTGTTTGCAGTCCCCAACGCACAGAAACCCCTGCACAGCCCTGAAGCAATCAGTCCCCCTTACTCACCATTTCATGGCTCCTGTTGGGTTATGTGTGCTCTGTTTGGTATGGGAAAAGTATGCTAAAGTGAAGACTGTAAACTCGTTCAGTGTGTGGGAATTACTGTCTGGATGAGATTATGAACAATGCTACCCCTGTTAACTGTTGCCATTTTTGCCTTTCCAAAAGCGACCTTGACTGCTGGACTGCCTGTCTCCTTGACTGCACAGAGACTACAAAACCTCAGAAAGAAGCCGCAAAAAACCAAGGAAGACATGCTGAAAGCGGTTATGGATCAGTCTGCTAGAGAGAGTAAAAACCTGCAGGACTGGAGAGAAAGGGAAAGCAGGATCCGCCAGAGAAACGCAGTGGCCAGGAGGAAAAGCACAAAGCAGCTGCTAAGAATCCTGGCACACCAAGCAGACTCTATCCAGTCACTCGTAGCCATGCAGGCAGAGCACTACCGTGCTGCCCCCCTACCCCCCCATCCCAAAGCTTTTTCCCTTGTGCCCCAATGTCAGCTCCAAACCCCCTTCCCCAGCATCCAGGTTCTTACCTCCACCAGCTGCCTCCAACACCTGTACGTTCACCAACCAGCCCTGAGAACTACGACCCTTACCCTCTGCACTCAACCCCCATCACCATGCAGTATATGCACCCTGAAGTGCAGCAGTCATTGCACAGCACTCCAGACAGGACATATTCAAACCTGTGACTGTACAGTTCACCAACCCACCCCCCTGCCCTTTTAGGTTCCCAAAATGTTGTGTGTCTGTCAAGGAAGTTATTTTCTTTTCAATAAAAGAATTCTTGGCTTTGAAAATAGTCTTTATTATTGCAGAAAGTGAAAGATACCTTAGCCCAGTAAAGAAACAGGCACTGCAAATCATTTTAGGGAAAATTGAATCCTACTAACAGTGTAACCACTGCACTTCACTCCCGTGCAAGGCAGTAAACCTTACTGTTGGCTTTCAGCCTCAAATTCCTCCCTGAAGGCATCCCTAATCCTTGTAGCCCTGTGCTTGGCCTCTCTAGTAGCCCTGCTCTCTGGCTGTGCAAATTCAGCCTCCAGGACTTGAACCTCGGTGGTCCATGCCTGACTGAATGTTTCACCCTTCCCTTCACAAATATTATGGAGGGTACAGCATGCGGATATAACTGCGGGGATGCTGCTTTCCCCCAAGTCTAGCTTCCCATATAGAGACCTCCAGCGGGCTTTTAAACGGCCAAAAGCACACTCCACAGTCATTCAGCACCGGCTCAGCCTGTAGTTGAACCGGTCCTTGCTCCTGTCAAGCTTCCCTGTATAGGGTTTCATGAGCCAAGGCAGTAACGGGTAAGCGGGGTCTCCAAGGATCACAATGGGCATTTCGACGTCCCCTACTGTGATCTTCCTGTCTGGGAAAAAAGTCCCTGCCTGCATCTTCCTGAACAGGCCACTGTTCCGAAAGATGCATGCATCAAGCACCTTTCCAGGCCAGCCTGTGTTAATGTCAATGAAACGCCCACGGTGATCCACAAGCGCCTGGAGAACCATAGAGAAATACCCCTTCCAATTAACGTACTCTGATGCTAGGTGGGGGGGTGCCAGAATAGGAATATGCGTCCCATCTATCGCCCCTCCACAGTTAGGGAAACCCATTTGTGCAAAGCCATTCACAATGTCCTGCACGTTCCCCAGAGTAACGGTTCTTCTTAGCAGGATGCGATTAATGGCCCCACAAACTTGCATCAACACGATTCCAACAGTCGACTTTCCCACTCCAAACTGGTTCCCGACTGACCGGTAGCTGTCTGGAGTTGCCAGCTGCCAGATTGCAATAGCCACCCACTTTTCCACCGTCAGGGCAGCTCTCAATCTTGTGTCCTTGCACCGCAGGGTGGGGGCGAGCTCAGCACACAGTCCCATGAAAGTGGCTTTTCTCATCCGAAAGTTCTGCAGCCACTGCTCATCATCCCAGACTTCCATGACGATGTGATCCCACCACTCAGTGCTTGTTTCCCGAGCCCAAAAGCGGCGTTCCACAGTGCTGAGCATTTCCGTGAATGCCACAAGCAATGTAGTGTCACATGCGTCAGGCGACTCGCTATTATCGTCGAACTCCTCACTGTCACTTTGGAGCTGAAGGAATAGCTCAACTGCCAAACGTGATGTGCTGGCGACACTCATCAGCACAGTCCTCAGCAGCTCAGGCTCCATTTCCCACAGAAATCGCGCTTCACAGAGAGAGAGTAAAACACAGCAAGAGACTCACAATGGCGCCAGACGTGGCCGGAAAAACTGTGACTGCTGGGATGTGAAGCGATGCACCACGGGGCGTTGGGACAGGAAGCAGAATGACCCGCACCCTTCCGTCCCCTTCCCACAACCCACAGCGCCAAAATGGGATGAGGTGCTCTGTGGGATAGCTGTCCACAATGCACCTCTCAATACAGTGCTGCAAATGCTGCAAGTGTGGCCACAATGCAGCGCTGTTAGCTGTCAGTGTGGCCACACACCAGCGCTGTCCCTACACAGCTGTACGACCAGTGCTGTAACTCCCAGCGCTGCAACTGTCAAGTGTAGCCAAGTCCTTAGTTACTTGCTCCATTATCTTCCCTGGCACAGAAGTTAAACTAACTGGTCTGTAGTTTCCTGGGTTGTTTTTATTTCCCTTTTTGTAGATGGGCACTATGTTTGCCATTTTCCAGTGTTCTGGAATCTCTGGAAAAATGGGTAAACATTGAGGTGGCAAAATTTGCAGATGATACAAAACTATTCAAGATAGTTTTCCAGAGTAGTGAAAATTTTACTGGTGAAATATTCCCAGTCGACAGCCCGGGAGAGAGAAGATTGTGAAAAAGACTGTACAGTATGGAATGGGCAGCACTGGCTTCCCCAGTGCACCATTCTCTGCTCCCATGGACGGTCTTATGGGTTCGGGGTGGATACACACCGATAATGGAATGAAATCTCTCTTGCATAGTTGAGTTTTCTTCTTAGTTTGATGCGGGAGAAGGAACAGGAACATCTGGACCCACCTAGCTTCCAAGGGAACAATCTATCTTGATGCTGTTTGACCTGCAATTCATTGTGGCCCTTTAGGTGGAGATCAGTGGATATTCTCGAGGAAGCTGCTTTATGACTCTGCTAAAGAACTATCTTCTGAGAAGGACAGGCTGGTCCTCCCACTGTCTCCACTCACTCATGGTAAATTATAGAGATTTGTAGCCATAGGTTGTACAGGATGATAAGATACTGCATGTGAACATGGGAGAGAGAGAGATGTTTTACTTAGTATTCATTAGGCTCCTTTCCTTTGGAGGTGGAAGCTTTTCCAAACTCAGTTGCTGCCTCTGCTTCCCCACTGCAGAACTCCAGTTGTAGGCTGTGCAAGAAACCAGAGCAGGCATGAATGTCTCACCCATCGTTTTAATTCAGCTCTCGCTGCTTAACATTGCTCTTCGTTCATATCTCCTCAGTTAATATAAAGTGAAACATTGTTAACATAATCTTACTGATTTCAACAAAAATGCTGGTTATTGAATGTAATCAGAGTTTATTCCTAGTTTGTGGGATCTTTTTTAACTGACTTATTATAAATCGCATAGCTCCTGGTTTAGTTATGGAAAGGTGCTAGAGTGCTAATATGAGGCTTAAATCTACCACTCCAAGCACCCCCCGCCATAGATCAGATGGCTGTGGGGACACCTGGCCTTTTAGTTTCATAAGAAGAAAGTTATAGTTGCAATTGCTGACTTTACATTGTTTGTGGTTGGCATTTCTAAAATGCTGATTTGGGGGAAAAAACCCAAACATTTGCAATTGTCAATTGCTTTGAAGCAAGCAGCCTTTGGAAATTCCAAAACGCTCACCTCCTTCTTTTTAAAGTAATTCTTTTTCTCTGCCATTGTCATTCAGTTCACTTTCTCGAAATAGCTACAGTATTAGTGGGATTCACCTAGAGATGAGATGTTTTCACTTTACTAGCAATTTTGGCTCTTTCTACCGGAAAAAGATTCTTGAATTAATTTCTTTTCTATCCCACATTACATCACAGTTAGAAGGGAACACGGCATTTGAAAGTGTTCTGGATATTGCGTTGTTACAACAAGGTAAGAGTTGATGATGTTTTAGGATCAGTTCTGAAACCTGTAAATGATAACGGATATTAATATTCCATTTTGTGGAAAAAATCCTTTATTTTTCAATAGTCTGTTTAATATAATGGTTTTTTTTCTTCTTGATGTTTTCTGGAGGTTTTCTATTATGGTGAAACTTGATTAGTCCAAACAGGACAACTGAAACGTGTGTATGTGTGCGCGCGCGCACATGCATTTTAATTTTTCACATTGATAAGGTAAAGAATTGTAGAAATCTAGTACCATAATAACCACCTTACTAGGAAATGGGGCTTCCAGATGAGTGTGACTTTATGCTTCCATTTCCATATGGAAATTTTGATTCCTATCTTTGATGTTTCTTAGTCTCATGGAGAAATGCAAGAACTTTGTTACTGGTGACCTTGTTCATAACCATAGATGGGCAAATCTGAAAAAAAACTAGGAGCTGTAATAAAAAGCAGCCAAAGAAGACCAGTTTGTGCAGAAGATGCATATCTCAGGGAAATGACTGAATATTCATGCAAATATATTGTTTACCGTGTTTTTATTTTTTATTTGCAAGACTTTAACCCAAAATGATCTCAAAGTATTAAAGTGCTCGAATGAAAAGTCCACCAGCTATTTCAGTTTATACCAGCTCAGGAACTGGCTCCACAACTTTACCTTTAAAGAGATTTTGGGTAGGAGCCCATGTAGAGAGATGGTTGGGTGGGTCTGGCTGTATTTTGCATTGACTGAGCTGGCCAGTGGACTGGTCGTGCCATTTTGTTAGAGATATTGTTTCTACTCATCAGTTAAAGGCAGGTTAAGCTGTCACAAACATCATGGGATTTTAGACCCTGCTTTCAACTTCCCGATTTCAGTGCATTCAAAATCTCATACTGAATAGTTCAGTAAAAGAGGATGTGTGTTTTCTTCTTTGAGTTCATGTATTTTTATAATTTGGTGTGAACTTTACTAATCTCTTTGCCTTGAAGATCCTCTCCTTTAGGGAGTGCAGAAGGTTCAAATACACTGAGTATTACCTTCCCTTGCTTCTTGCTCTGCTAGCTGGAAAGATGATTAAATCTGATAGTAACAAATAGCCTGACCCAAAGTGCACTGAAATCAATGGAAAAACTCCACTTGGCGTCAATCTGTTTTGGATCAGACCCCCTACGGTGAGTGGGAACACTACATTCCTTGGAAATAGATGAAAATTGCCCTCCTCCCACAAAAACAAACAAATCTCTTTTGCATTGAACTTTTCCATAGAAATGTCAGCATTTTTACAACAAATAAAATAAAATAACAAAAATCAATACAAATATTGTTATTAGGGAGTCCTAGCAATGTAGGGTGGAAGGGACCTCATGGAGTCAAGTCAGGGTCCCCATGCTGGGGCAAGACCAAGTAACACCAAGTAAACATCCCGATGGGTGTTTCTCTGACCTGTTCTCAAACACCTTCAACACGGAGCAGTCCACATGTTGATCTGTCTAGCTGAAGTTCCTCAGGCTTCCATTCTCCTTTATAGGCCAGACTACATCTCCCAGTTGTTCCATTTCAAAACCAAAATACTTCAGATTTCAGCCAAAATAGACCAGCACCAAAATAGTTTGGATTTGGGGTTTTATTCATAAAAGCTCAACACTTTCCAAGGGGATGGGTGGGAATTTTGACCAGCTCGACATAAAAACCCTCTATTAACAAGGGGTGATGATTTACCAAGGGTCGTGGTGGATATTCAGTTTATGGACAATTTTTAATTCAAGATTGGATTATTTTTTAAAAGATATGCTCTACTTTACAATGAAAACTATTGGAAAAAAATTATGACCTGTGTTATACAAGCAATTGGACTAGATTGGGGCTGTTGAATGTATTGTCTGCGAACACCTTGGGATCCACAGACTGTATCTAAGGGGTCCTCCAAAGGTGGTTGTTACCATAGAACACTGCTTTGCAACCTGTGGGTCGTGGATTCCTAGGGGTCCACAGATTGTCTACGATTTCCACCTCCATTCAAAATTTTGGATTCATCCACAAATGAGAAAAAAATCCACTGGTCTAGATAATGAAAATGGTTCCTTTGGGCTTTGGAAACTCTGACGAAATTGAATTTCCGTTATTTCGGCATCTCTTAAGAGATAACACGAGTCTCCACTGTACATCAGATTTATTGTTGTGGTACCCATTGCTTCTATCCCTTCCTCTGCCTCTTCCTTGACACAGAGCACAGTGATAGGAGAAATGGCTCCCGGAAATTGCACCAGAGTGACTGGCTTCATTTTCCGGGGAATCACTGACAGTCTAAAGCTGCAAAACATCCTCTTTGTGTTCTTCTTTGCCATTTATTTCTGCACGCTGGTGGGGAATGTCTGGATGATTGTGCTGATTAGCGTTGACTCCCAACTCCACAGCTCCATGTACTTTTTCCTCAGTCACTCTTAGATGTTGTCTCCTCCTCTGTGATTGCCCCCAAGGCGATGCTCAGTTCCCTAGTGACGAGTAAATACATTTGTTTCCCTGGGTGTGTGGTTCAGTTTTCCTCTTCTCCTTCTGTGCCAGAAATGAGCTTTGCCTCCTGGCTGTGACGGCCTACGATCACTTTGTGGCCATCTGCAACCCATTGCTTTTTTATGTCATCCTGTCCAAGAGAGTCTGCTTCCAGCTGGTGGCTGGCTCTTCCCTAAGTGCCTGTGTCAACACCACTGTGCATACGTGTACTGTATTCAGTCTGTCCTTCGGCCACTCCAATGTCCTCGATCATTTCTTCTGCGATATTCGCCCACTCCAAGAAATCTCCTGCTCTGACTTTCGCATCAATAAGCGAGTGCATTTCCTCTTTGCAGCCATAGAAATCATAGGCACCATTTTCACCATCCTCATCCCCTTCATTTACATCATCTTTGCCATCCTGAGGATCCGCTCCACGGCAGGAAGGCACAAAGCCTTCTCCACTTGCGCCTGCCACCTGACTGTCGTTTCCTTCTTATATGGGACCCTGATCTTTACATATTTATGACCCTCATCTGGCAGCTCAGTGGAATGGGAGAAAATCTTGGCCATGTCCGATACCCTTGTGATCCCCATGATGAACTCCCTGATCTACAGTTTGAGGAACAAGGGGGTGAAGGACGCCCTGAGGAGGACAATACACCAGAAAATTATTCCTCACTGTATGTAAATATGGGGACTGGTTTTTCTGATCAGTACTGGAGTGCAGATATGAGCTAGTTCTCACTCATTAAGTAATTGTGCAGAAATTTCTGCAAATCATCGTATGATTTACAGGAGAAAACAAAATGGAAATGGAACTTGAGCCCGATAATGAAGGAAGGTACCATGTTCCTTGAAAAACAGTGTCCAGTAACTGTGTTACAGCTTCTCCTTTATGCACTGATATGTGATTTCTTCAATATAGACACCTGCCCCTGCTTGTTCCATTACCTTCTGAACTATGTTGCTTAACTTAGAGCTGATATAAAGAGGAGATGCTCAGACTGTAATTATTTCCGTTTGCCACCACTATTATCTCAGTTCCCACAGCCCCCACCTGAAATCCCTGTACAATTAAATAAAGGGAGGTGCACATGGAGAGGTGTTTTTATAGCTAGATAGTGAGACAGGTGGTTCTGTTTGGGGACAGAGAGGTAGACACTAAACAGATGGATATTTGTCTCTGTGGCTAGATAGACAGAGACATGGTTATGTCTGGGGCTAGACAGACAGAAACACGTCATTAGACACACACAGGAGAAAGGAAGGGTGCCAGAGGTTACTGCACTCGCCTAAGACTTGAGGGGTCTGAGTTTAAATTCCACCCCCGCTGCAGACTTCCTTTGTGATCTTGAGCAAATCACATTGGGATTTATGTGGCCTAAATACTTTTAAAACCCCTGGGTTTAGTCTTCCTTTGCCTCTGTTTGCCACTTGTAATATGGAGGTAAGAGAAGGAGTGTTGTAAGCAGGCTTGCCATCTCCTTATGAACTTGCTGCCGCAATGTACCAGTTCTGTGGGATGCTTTGCTGGGTACAGGTTGTTATCCCACAGTGTTCATCTTAGGCAACTTTTGTGAGCCGCGCCCGGCCTGCTTGATAATACCTGCCAGTCACTTTGCAGACCAGCCATGACCTCTGTCTTTTCACTTAGGGTGACCCCTTCACACACCTCAATGCTCTCGAGTGGGATATCCCTATTGCATTGAGGCCTCAGATCAGGAACAGGGACTGTCTTACAATCCTCTTCACAGAATAGCCTCTTGACAATGGCTTCACTGTTGTGATGCACTTTTAAGCTGTTTATATGCACAGTCCGAAATGCGTCCCTGCTGTGGGGCCTGTGTACATTGCAGGTAACAGCGTGACTACCACCTCAGAAGGCCCCTCCCATCAGTTTTACAATTTGTATTTTTCCATGAGGAATAACACCAGCAGCAGATTCCCTGCATCAAACGATCGCTCACAAGGAGAGCGGAGCCCCGTTTATCCCATCGAGTTGGGACCAGGGCCGGATTGGTTAACCAAAACGTCGGATAATTGGATGAATGGGAACGTGCCAGGCTGCAGCACCATCTAGGGACCATAGGAAAGATCGCCCACTTCTGGACCGATGTGCGCTGGTTGTTGGGTTAATATGGAGAACCGGATACTGGAGGGTCAGATAAACAGGGTTCTACTGTATTGTGATCATCCCATTCTTTCCGAGCTGCTTGGCTTCTAGTGAGGCTTTGCGTCACTATTCCAATCATGGATTTAGGGAAACCTAATTTACGCTCCTCCCTGTGAAAGGGAAAGGAAAAGTGAAGTGCTTCAGTAAGATCAACGTCACCAGAATGAAATGGTTCCATTTTTTGTTTCAAAAGGACATTTGGCTTCATAAGTTTATTTTATTTTGGATGAGATTGTGCCTTTCATGGTTTGTGGCACACAAGCAGACAAGTTAAAGAAAATATAAAATACTCTTGCTGGATGTTCGCAAAGTCTCGCTAATTTGTTTCTTAGGAGCCAGAACAACAACACGTAAGAACCCAAAAGTCAGAGGGAGAGAACGCAGGCTACTGCCTATAACAGAGAGGTACAACTCACAGGGGACCTGCTGACTGGCTGCTGCTATGCCCCGATTGTGTGCTGCCCTACTGAGCTCCCCAGCATGCAAGCACGCCCAGGAACCCTGCCCAACATTTAAAGTCACAGTATTCAATTTTAACACAACCACAAATGCACCAGAGCATCAATATTTTCTGTTTAACGAGGTCTTTCCTTTTTTGGAACCCTTGTTTCTAAACATGCCATGTGGGATTTGAATCAAATTTCAGCAACTACTTAACATGTGGGTGGAATCATCATTAATGTGTATTCTGGGTAGTTATGTTGTTGGCTTCTTTAGGAAATTTGAGGAAACAGGAACACTGGCAAAGCCTCACCCCCCAAACACACATACACACCACACATTTGCTGCCCACTGGTGCTGCCTGAGCAGTAGCCTTGTGACATCAGAGATAACCCACCACTCAGCACTCCCTGCCTCCGGTCCATTTTCATACTTGGGGAGAATGACTAGCACCCTGGCTGCCATGGCAACAGCTCCCTTTGACAGCTGATTGCCCCCTTGTTACCAGAACATCATCACAGACAGGAAGTTTGTAATGAAACAGGGCCAGAGCTGGATGACCAGGACAGCCCCTGCTGTGCTCAGTGGGGTTTGTGCTGCGGTACGGTTCTGTGTTCCTTTGCAAAGGGCAGGTGCTTGCTACTTTCCTCAGTAAGGCCTAGGTGAAAACAAGATGCAAAATTCCAACTCTTTTTCTTGGATATTGTTTCTCTGGTTCTTGCACATTCAGGGTTACAGCTGAGAACTTTCACTGACCCTGCAGTTGCATAAAATGAGTTTTATTTTAATGCAGTTTAATTTAATGACTTTCAATACTCTGATCAGCACAGCACTGAGTGGTGAAACGGGGATTTTCATCAAGATAACAATGGCAATAAAATATAGACTGAACCAACGCATGAGTAAGAACTTCATTGTTTAAACAGCTTGTAGAGGTGTGGACTCATCCCCGCAGCGCCTCCTGCTGGTGACTTCTGCTAATTAGCTCATTCCAGCTCCAGAGCGCTCGCTGCAGGCTGGTGATCTGCCTGTCCTCTGGCCGGTGCCACTTTAGCAGGGGTGCTGCCCCCTGGCAGTAACCCCTCAGTCTCAGGGTCTCCCCTCCTTGGGGAACCTCCAACCCACTATTCCCACCTCGCATCAGTATATGGCTACTGCCAGTCATCATCTAGCCCTGCACCCTGGGGCAGGCTGCAGTATCAGCCACTCAGCACTGGCAAGGAGGGTCTGGACCTACTGTCTTGGCCTACCCCTGGGCTGCCCTCTGCAACCCCCAGGACCTGTTGGCCTTATGCAAGGTCACAGCCTGGGGCTTTCCAGGCTGGAGATCCCCAGCTCCTCTGCCTGTCCCCAGCCCTGCTCCACTCAGGTATCCTGTCTCTAGCTCCCTGCAGCCAGGCCCTTCTCTCTCTACAGACAGAGAAAGACTTATCCTTCCAGCTTCCCCTGCCTTCGTATAAGGCCCTGTTGCTCAGTTTGGGGCATGGCCCCAGCTGCAGCCACTTCCCCCAATCAGCCAGGGTTTTACCTTGCCCAGCCCAGCCCTCTGCAAGGCTTTTCTACCCCCTTCCAGGCTGGAGCGGGGGGTCACCAGGTTACACAGCACAGAGATAAAAGATTTTCTTTCTATTAAAAAAAAAAGGAAATTAACAAACAAAAACCCTTCATTTAACGTTACTGACATTTGCTTTCATCAATAAAATCATTAGGAAATACAAAGTCAAGGCTTTTAAACAGGATGGAAAGGTTACAAAGTGAAGCATTCTCAGGTTAGCAAATGTCCAAAGAAGTGTTGCCCTGGCACCCTCAATTCAGTCCTCTTGTGCATTTGCAGGATGATGTAGACTTTAATGACATGATCCCATAGTATTTTTTCCCACAGGACCCCTTCCTTATTCAGCGCACAGGGTTTTCTGCTATGGGGCTGGGTATTGAAGGAGTCTGTTGCCTGTAGGATCCCTGCCTCATTTCAACGTTGCACAGGCAATGCTCATTCTGGTATTTCCTAACTTGAGAGTGCTTCACTTTGCAGCCTTTTAGGTCTCTGTGCATTTCCTAATGTTTATAGCTTGCTTTACTGAGGAGAACATTCTTCATGACAAAGGGCTTGGTTATTTATCTGGTCAGTGTCACTAGTGTGCGCTTTACAAGACAGAGAAAGTAAGGACACTCCCTGATACAAAGCCCCTATGATCTAAGGAAGACTGACACATACAAAGAAAGCAGGAGATGTAAGAACTAGGACGTTCTTTCTTTCTTCTGATGAATAGACATTTATTTATTATGAATTATTATGATGATTAAAGAAAGGGTGGTGGATTGGGGAACTTGTGTGGTGAGGAGGTTCTATGCAGAAGTTTCCATTGTTTGGCACATGCAGCTGATCTGAAGTGCCGCACAGTGCTAAGTTTTGGGTAGCAAGCACCCTCACAATGGCAAAGAGCCTTTTCAGAACTCTGATGCAATCTTCTCTTGATGCTCATCATCTATGGTGGCCTTTAACCTTAGGCTCATCTCAAGCTCTTTCCACCTATGGAATGCTCTCTGGTGATTTGCTGCCCTCTCATTGCATACCACATTTCTATCCAGATTTTTCCAGTCCTTTGTTCCTGTAGAACACAGTGTGGCTGGAACATTAGACTGGAGGAGTTTGCAACAAAAACAGTATGCAGCATTCTGGGTTTTGAGTACATAAGCCATGGCCTCTCCACCTTGTCACCATTGGGGATTTCACACCAGGAATGTGTTGGATGGAAACTTCTATTTTCATTGTCTTTGGGGAACATGAAGTTTTTCACTTGCTGTGGCCCAGGCAGTACAAGGAAGTCCCTCAGGCTACTGCTCAAGTGGGTCCAGAGTCCTGGATCATCTAGATTTAAGGAACTAAACTCAGCAGCAGCTGTTTCTTGTGCCTCCACCACGCTCTTCTCTGATCTACACTTTTCTTCAGGAATGTGCATGGTTACATCCATTTGAGATGAAGATATGGATGCTGCAGTAGCTGCCAGGTCACCTGCACTCTGACTACCTGGAAGATCAGGCATCTCCTCACCACTCACATCCTCACTGGGGCCGGAAGGCTCACCTTGAACATTTGTGTCTATGTATCTCAGGAGAGTGTCATTCCTGCGTAGACAGAAAAGCTTCCTTTGCTTTCTTTTTCTGAATGCTGCCTCAGAGGGGCCTTTTCTTCTTTCACTCATGACTGCTGTTCTGTGCCAGCTAGAGTGGCAGGGGACAAATAAGCAGGCTGGTAGCAGGGTCTGAATGAGGGAAGATACCAGCATCTTAAGGGCCTACTCGGCTCCTACTACTTCAGTTGACTGCCTGTTCTCCTCAAGCGGGTTCAGGGAAGCAGCAGGAAATAGGAAGCAAAACAGGCTAAAAATCCCCATGGTTCTTTCCCACTAGACAGACATCCAAAAAGAAAAAGGCTTTCAGACAATTATTTCCTTACGCTCTGACGGGGTGAAATTCAGCCCTGTGCAGCCAGCCAGGGCAAGGTCTGTGCATCACAGCGGGGTTAAGTGGCACTTCACTGACCAGGTGCTGGGAGACTTCGGAGGCACAGTTTTCCTCCTGGATTGGAACAGCCGGCTGGAATCCTGTGAGGTATAGAGCAGAGAGAGGTTAGGGCAACAACGTTCACCTCAGAGGCTGAGCTTCTACAGACTTTTGGGATGTTCCCATCTGAGGAGGAGGATTTTGGCCAGCCCAAGCTCAGAGCTTTCAGTCACTTCAACCAGTGATTCTCTGGCACAGTTGATCTAAAGCAGCTGAACTTTTCAGGCCTTGCCCCCATCTCCGACCCCCCTCCCACCTCGCATTGCCCTCTAACAGCCCTCTCCCTTCTCTCGATCACTGCCAAGCCCAAATACAGAGCCTAGCCCACGATCCTCCTCTCTTAGACCCTCTCCTCACACGACCCTCCCCTACCTTTGAGAGGCTGATCCCTGTGCCCTTTACCCAGTTCCTGGAAACATCATGGCTCCTCAGGACAACTGGGCAGTGGGTGGTTCCAACCTCTGTGTGGGGTGCGTGGTTTTCCGTCTAAGCATCACTGAGAGCCAGCACGTCTCGATTTCACAGGATGAGTGAAGTCTAGGAAGCGCTGCACTTCTTGAGGACTTCCAACTTCGCCCCATTTATCAATGGCTTCCACCTTATTTGCATCAATGGTAACATCTTCTGGGGAGAGGATGTACCCCCAAAACTCTGTGGAGAGTTGGCTGGAGGTTCTGCTTTTCCAATTCTGTGTTGAGACCATGCTGCCGAAACCTCTCCAGGTTTGATGTGCTGCGTGTGCTGCTCTGGGTTCTCCAAAAAGAGACGTATTTCACCCGAATAGATGACACTGTCCCCAAATACATCACTGATGAAGTGTTTCAAGGTCAGGGGACCCTTAGTTAGCTCAACTAGCATATCAGACCGTTAAAATGTCCATCGTCTGTTTTGAAATCTGTCTTCAATTTGTCTCTTGCCCAAACGAGGGTTAGATTGGAAATCCTTGCAGATGAAGTTTGATGAAACCCTTTGCAGATTTCCTGTGAGCCAACAATTGTGGGATTCGCAGCAGAGGGTCATGGTTTCAAATGATCACTTTGTTCAGGAGCTGATTGTCTAAAGAGAGGCGTAGCAGAGTCCCACATTTCTTCTTCCCAAAAGGGCCTGCTCTTAGGACCGGTTTTCATGACTGCATGCAGGGAGATCCACTAATTCTGGTCCCAACAATGCATAAATACAGGGAAAAGCAGCTTTCAACCAAGGTGGTAGGTCAATAGGGCAGTCATAGTCCCGGTGCAGAGGTAACGAGTCCACATTTCTTTCCACATTATCCATGTAATCTTGGTATTTATCAGGAATGCCACCATCAATCAAACCCTAACCTCCCTTGACCCTCCCAAGCCCTACCTGTTGACCCCTTAGTCTCTCCCACCTGTCACCAGAAGTCCCGCCCCATGGGGGGGTTAACTCCGGGGTCAAGGTGGCCACATGACTGGAAGCAAGGTGTGTCATGTGATCCCTCTAAGAACTCCTCCCACCACTCCCTACCAATCAGGATGGGTTTCATCCCAGAAGGACCATCCTGAGAGGAGATTTGACCAGTCAGGGTGAGTTCTGAGGTGGGGTGACCCATCCAGAAGTGGGTCGTGTGACCTCTAAGAACTCCTCCGACCGCCATCTACCAGTTAGGATGGGTTTGACCCGATAGGACTGCCCTAAGAGGAGATTTTGACCAATCAGGAGAATTCCGGGCAGGGTGACCCGTCCGAAGTGGGCCGTATGACCCCACTAAGAACTCCTCCCAAGGCCCTCTGCCAATCAGAGTGCAGCACCATTACCCTTAAGTCCCAGCGCCGGACAGATGAGGCCATCTCTTACCAAGGACACATGGTTTAGAAATCGTGGGAAGGCTGCTGAGAGGAAACCTGGACTCCTTCACCATCCCCGTGAGAACTTCAGACTGTCTTCATCCCAAGGGTCTTTGACTATCCACGGAGAAAGCGCTACATCAGCGACAGTGCCGAGGAGGAGGAGGAGGAGGAGTGACTGAGGAGCCTCTGCCCAGCCATTGATGGAGAAACGGAACCAGAACCCCAAACCCAACTGCTTGTGAGACACCCCAATGAACATGGTGACCTCTCTTTGTCCACCCACTTAGAGGTGGAATGCGATTGAGGCTGGGGGGAGTCACCGGTGGACAAGGTGAATGGTAAAGACGTCACACAGGTAAATGAATGATTAAGAAGCAATCGCTTCTTAACGGGTAAGGAACCAGGAGTTGTGTAAATCTAAAAACAAACACTGTGGCGCTTACACTGTTTCTGTTCTGAAAATCTCTCAACAGCTCGACAATGCCTTTCTAGACTGCCTGGAAGCCCTGGACAGCGTTGCATCAAGCAGGGAAGATGAACTGGGCCCACCTCGGTTTTGCTCAATGCCGATACAAATTGTTGAAGAAGACTCTGAGGATGATGGCCATGAGGGTTTCGGAGGAGGCTTGGCATAGAACTAACTGAGCCAGTGCCACGTCGTGAGCGTAAAAAAGTCACGCAGACTATTGTACTCATTGCTGTTTATGCTGCCCTTAAGCACTGCCTGAGGGAAAAGCTTTGTGAAGATTGCGAGGGCCGTGTCATAGATGCGCCAGGCCAACAGCCCCACAACTGAGTGTCTTGGACTTCAGTGGATATAAACCACAAGCTCTGGGGCCTATGTGCTGAGCTGGGTTTGGAAAGCTGATTAAACACCGTGATTGCCAGAGGTTCTGCTGTGCAATGTCTGTGCCTAAGCCAAGAACATTTAGTGCATGGGGGGACCTTGTTCAATGCTGTGCAGTTGAGTGGAGCCCCTGACTGTGTTTTAAAGAAAATAACCTGCTTACAGCTGGAGTGGAAAAATTGGAGGCACCTTCTGGTTCATTTTCTTTAAAACACAGTCAGGGTCTCCACTCACTCACTTGCACAGCATTTCTCCAGTTATGGCAATCATGTGAACAAGGACCCACAAATTGTGGGGGTTTTGCTATAAAACCTGTTGAAAAATCTCTATTCAGGGGTAAGCCAGTTCGCTGGTCCCCACCCCCAGCATGCTCGTAATAAAGGGGCCTCGTGTGATTCTGATCCAAACACAACGCGGGGTCATTTATCCACGGCACGGCGTGATATTGGCCATCTAGTCTGCACAAAAAGTTACAGATTCCTGCTTAAGGAAAAGACTATTTGTAAGGAATCTAAAAGGATTCAGCTAGAGAATGGTGAGGGACAAACATGATAGAAAACTTGGTAGCTGTAAATAATAAAATAAACCCTATTGAAAAGGGCTTTGTGACTATCTGTGTTTCTGTTCAAAGGCCTTTGGCCCTTAAATGAGCTAAAAGTGTTAATGAAGCATCTTGGCTTGGTTTCAAGGAGCTGTATGTCTTTAAATAAAAATCAATTGTTTGTGAGAAGCTAGCGCTTGTGGGTTTTGAGTGTAAAGTGACCCATTTACAGCAAAAAGCTGAAATGTATGTTGTGGGTGGGGAAAATCCTAAGAAATGTGCTTACAGTAAAACAAGCAGGCTGATCAGAGCTGTGTTTGAGTACAATACAGTTGACTTATCCTGTTGAACTGAGTGGGTTTAACCCCCTCACTGAATAGCCAGGGTGATCATGATTACTTACCCTTGTTGCCATAGGGTTAAATTTGATGGGGGTGTGGGGGTGGATGGTGAGTTCTGATTAATATGAAATGAAATAAAACCTCAGGAATTCGCAGATGCTATTGGACAGTTTCAATATAACTGCTGGAGTTGGCAGAACTCAATTAGACAGTTTCAATATGACCCCAGGAGTTGGTGGAACACTATTGGACAGATTAAATATGGCCCTGGAGTTGGTCGAATGCTCTGGGTCATTCTTTCTAGTAAACACCCCCACCCCAAACTTTAAGCATGAAAGAAACGTGTTTAAAAAAAAAACCCAGGCCCCAAGACATTCATTGATATCTGCAAAGGGCCCCCCCGCTTGGAAATGGGGACTGTTCAATACTCTAAGAAGGCCCCGCAGAAACATTTATTTTAACTTACAGAAGAAAGGAAAAAAGAAAAAAAAAGCCCTGTTGTGCAGACAGCTTGGTTCCCCCACCCCAGATCACCACAGGGGGTGCTGCAGGAGGGGTGCCTAAAGTCCTTAAGGATCTATTAGTTCAGAGCCGTGGGGATTAAATTAACCTGCTAGCTACTATGCTGAAGTCTGTTTGAACAATGGGCTAAGATGGTATAAAAACCTCTGGTCTGTTGGAGACTGTCCTTTTCAACAGAAACTTTCTTGGAAGGCTGCTGGACGGCAGACAGAGGTAGGGCTGGCTGGCTTGAACTCTGAAACTATACATTGTATAATGCCACTCTTTGCCCAGGCTGTCTTAGGAAAATCATGGTGCCTATCTTCATTGCAGCGTGATCTGCTTAGCATGGACCCAGAACGTTAAGCTGCAGTTCACCACCAGGCCAAGGTAAAAACCATTTTAACTATAGTTGTGCTTAATACTGTTTTAAAAATCTTTAAGTATTGCACAGTTTGTATAGGGATTTGGTGGTAATAGTAACCAACATTTTTGCTTGTTCTTTAACCTGAAGGCCCAAACACACATGGGGGAACGGGACAAGCATGTGCCTGCAACACTTGATCCCTTAGTGAAAGGGAACTTTTTTGCAACTGACTTTTAAATGCATGGGGGGGGGGTTATTGAAAAGTATATGGAGGCAAACTTGGTTTAGTGTGTTTCTAAAGCTGCTAATTTGTGTGTGAGAGGGGTCTGGGCAAGGCATAGGTGTAGGGTTTTAAAAGTACTTGGTTTGTTTCAAACCAACAGGGTTTTTTCCTGTGCAAAATGTGGTTTAAAATGGATTTTAAAAGCAGTTTGGTTTTTATTCTGCAAAATGAGATGTATTTTAAAAAAATGTTTGAGGTTTTTGTTGTTGTTTGTTTGTTTGTTGTTTTTTGGTTTATGTTTTAAGTGGTAGAAATAAACTCAAAACCGATGTTTCTCGTACAGCCTGAACTGGATGATTTTTTTTAAAGCTGTGACTTTTTAAACAGAAAAACACCCTAATGAATATTTAGTTTTTAAGTTTACAAGACGGTTTCATGTGTTTTATAATAATGCTGTTTGCTCCACAGTACGGTGAAAACATGAGAGATCCTTAGAGCAGAGGGAAAACAAGCTCAGAAGAAAAGGGAACGAGACAGCTGAAAGGGAAAATTCACCAGCATCAGTGACTGATGGATGGAAGAAGCCCAGTAAATATATTGTGCTTATTTGTTGGGTTGTTCTGTGAGGTTTTGTATTTGAAGTGAATACATAGTTGTGGGTGAGAAAGATGGTAAAGTTCAGTTTTGTAAAATGTTTCCCCCCACCCCCCATAGGCATGGGCAACTTTTCTGACAACACTTAGTCCGCGCTACAAGGACACCTCCTCCAGAACCGCCAAAGAACCAGGAATCTGCTTTGAGACTTTTAACAACGCAAAACAGCACAAGAGTGCAGATGAAGCATCCAGGCAGTCCAAATCTCATATACGGCAAACCCAAGGGCAAAACAAGACTCTGGTAAACAACAACCACAACTCCAGTTCCTCAGCGGCCACTGCCACAGCAAACCCTGAGAAAACACCCACATTCACAAACCCGAGCATGCTCGAGGGACTCTGAACGTGCAGAACCATACACATTCACAAACCACACATTCACAAACCCGGAGCATGCGCTCGAGGGACTCTGAATGTGCGCAGAACCATACACATTCACAAACCCGGAGCACGCGCTCTAGGGGTTGTGAATAAAACAGCAAAGGCCTGACAAACCATTCTCCCAAAACCATAAGCTCGTCACCGCTCCCCTATATTCTAGTATTTGGGAACAGTTTGATGGTTCATTCAGAAAACTGATGGACGCTGTGTCCCCAGTGGGCGGGGGGGCTAAAAAACGGCATTCTAAAGAGAGTTGGGAAAAATCTGACGCTTCGCTCAGAACACTGGTGACCTCTGTATCCTCAGGGGGCCTAACGACCGACCACAACTCACTTACTGGATGCTGAAACGAGTCTGTTCTTCAAAGAACTGACTGAGCCGAATACTAAAAGGCTAAACCTTACAGCGCCGAGCTTTAAAGGTGCCTAATGTACGTGAAGCCGAGCGACGCAGAGAAAGTGAAAATCAGTCTGTTTCTACCAAAACAGGGACAGAATGTAACTGCAACCCCCCAGAAACACCAAAGAGCTCAGAGTCTGTTGCTCAGCAGGTGCTGGATAACGTGAAGAAGTGTTCTAAGAAAAATGCATTCGTACTGCTAAAGAAGCTGGGCCAGGCTACAAATCTCTCTTCATGGAACGATAAAGGGGCTTTTGTGTACAAAGGCTCTGTGGTTAATGGTTCTAACATGCTCGACTTAGTCCGGGCCGTGACCCAGACGTGCTCAGTTCCTAGCAGACATGGACCTTAAAGATGGGATGTGTTTAGGAATGTCATGGCGGAACGGAACGTACCACCTTCTGTCATGGGCACTGCGGCCAGGAGAGCTCTATGGAACGTCTCACGACCTTAACCGTCACTTAATCCAGAGGTGAAAGTAAGCTTGTACGGGCCAGTATGGAGTACCAGCCAGAGCCAGTACGCCGTGCCGGACCGCACCAGCTTCCTCGGCGGGGATTTAAAGTGCTCTGAGCTCTGGCAGCTGTAGAGAGTCCAGAGCCGTTTAAATTCCACTTGCAGCTCCAGCAGCTGGGTTGGGGCTGGGATTTAAAGGGCTCACAGCAGGGGGGAAAGTAACTTCCAGGACTTACCGGTACTGCCAGTATCCTGAGGGGGCGTGGCCTCAACCGGAAGAGATTTAAAGATCCTGGGGCATCGGCTGTGGCTGGGAGCCACAGGGTCTTTAAATTAACCCTGGGCTCAGGGGCAAATTAAAGGGCCCAGGGCTCAGGCCGCCGCGGAGCCCCGAGCCCTTTAGATTCCCCCCACAGCTCCGGCAGCCAGATTCAGGTGTGGATTTAAAGGGCCCAGAGCTCCCACGGCTGAGGGGAGCACCGAGCCCTTTAAATCTGGCCCCAGCCCGGCTGCCAGAGCTGCGGGGGGAAATTAAAGGGCTCTGGGCTCCCTGCAGCCGCCAAAGCTCTGAGCCGTTCAAATCCTGCTCAGGAAGCCGGTGCGGTCCGGCATGGCATATTGGCTCTTCCTGGTACGCCGTACTGGTCCGTAATGGCTTATCTTCATCTCTGCTTCAGAGAACCCACGGCTGCGGGGAACCCAGAGCCCTTTAATTTCCCCCTGCAGATCTGGCAGTCTGGTTGGGGACAGGATTTATAGGGCTCGGAGATCCCGCCCCTGCGGGAATCCCAGAGACCTTTAAATACCCCCTGCAGCTCTGGAAGCCAGGCTGGGGCAGCGAATTAAAGGGCTCAGAGCTCCCGTGGCTACAGGGAGCCCAGAGCCTTTTAAATTCCCCCGCAGCTCTGGCAGCCGGGTTCGGGTGTGGATTTAAAGGGCCCGGAGCTCCCACGGCTGCAGGGAGCCAGAGGGTTGCCAGGCTGGGGCTGGGATTTGAAGGGCCCAGAGCTCCTGCCGCTGCAGGGAGCACCGAGCTTTTTAATTCGCAGCCCCAGCCCGGCTGCCAGAGCTGCAGTGGGAGGGGAGGAGGGATTTAAAAGGCTCTGGGCTCCCCACAGCCGCCGGAGCTCTGAGCCTGTTAAATCCCCGCGGAGGAAGCCGGTGCGGTCCGGCTCAGTGTACTGGCTCTTGCCGCTACGCTGTATTGGCCCGTACCGGCTTACTTTCATCTCTGGCTCAGAACTCCTATGGCTGCGGGGAGCCCAGAGCCCTTTAAATTCCCCACACAGCTCCAGGAGCTGGGCTGGGGCCGGGAATTAAAGGGCTCAGAGCTCCAGCAGTTGCTGGGAACCCAGAGCCCATTAAATCCCCCCTGCCCCCGCAGCTCCAGCAGCTGGGCTGGGTCTGGGATTTAATGGGCTCAGCGCTCCCCGTGGCTGCATAGATCCCAGAGCCCTTTAATTCCCCTCCATGCAGCTCCAGCAGCTGGGTTGGGGCTGGGATTTAAAGGGCTCACAGCAGGGGGGAAAGTAACTTCCAGGACTTACCGGTACTGCCGGAAAACTGAGGGGGCGTGGCCTCAACCGGAAGAGGCGGGGCCTCTCATGATTTAAAGGTCCTGGGGCATCGGCTATGGCTGGGAGCCCCAGGGTCTTTAAATTAACCCTGGGCTCAGGGGCAAATTAAAGGGCCAAGGGCTCAGGCCGCCGCGGAGCCCCAAGCCCTTTAGATTCCCCCCGCAGCCGGATTCGGGTGTGGATTTGAAGGGCCCGGAGCTCCCATGGCTGCGGGGAGCACCGAGCCCTTTAAATCTGGCCCCAGCCCGACTGCCGGAGCTGCGGGGAAAAATTAAAGGGCTCTGGGCTCCCTGCAGCCACCAAAGCTCTGAGACGTTCAAATCCCTGCTCTGGAAGCCTGTGCGGTCCGACACAGCATATTGGCTCTTCCTGGTACGCCGTACTGGACCGTAATGGCTTATTTTAATCTCTGCTTCAGAGATTCCATGGCTGCGGGGAGCCCAGAGCCCTTTAATTTTCCCCCGCAGCTCCGGCAGTCGGGCTGGGGCCAGGATTAAAGGGCTCGGAGATCCCGCAGCTGCCAGAATTCCAGACACCTTTAAATATCCCCCGCAGCTCCGGAAGCCAGGCTGGGACTGCGAATTAAAGGGCTCAGAGCTCCTGTGGCTACAGGGAGCCCAGAGCCCTTTAAAGTCCCCCGCAGCTCTGGCAGCTGGGTTCGGGTGTGGATTTAAAGGGCCCGGAGCTCCCATGGCTGCGGGGAGCCAGAGGATTGCCGGGCTGGGGCCAGGATTTGAAGGGCCCAGAGCTCCTGCCGCTGCAGGGAGCACCGAGATTTTTAATTCCCAGCCCGGCCGGAGCTGCGGTGGGAGGAGGAGGATTTAAAGGGCTCTGGGCTCCTGCAGCCACCGGCGCCTGAGCCCTTTAACTCCCGCTGAGGAAGCCGGTGCGGTCTGGCACAGCATACTGGCTTACTGCTATGCTGTACTGGCCCGCACCGCTTACTTTCATCTCTGGCTCAGAACTCCTACGGCTGCGGGGAGCCCAGAGCCCTTTAAATTCCCCCCGCAGCTCCAGGAGCTGGGCTGGGGCCGGGAATTAAAGGGCTCAGAGCTCCGGTGGTTGCTGGGAACCCAGAGCTCATTAAATCTCTCCCCGCCCCCACACAGTTCCAGCAGCTGGTTGGGGCCGGGATTTAATGGGCTCAGCGCTCCCTGTGGCTGCGTAGATCCCAGAGCCCTTTCATTCCCCTCCACGCAGCTCCAGCACCCAGGCTGGGGCAGGGAATTAAAGGGCTGAGAGCTCCGGAGCGGCAGGAGCTCCGGCCTTTAAATCCTGGCTCCAGCCGGGGAAGGCTCAGGATCCCCACAGCCATGGGAGCTCCTCGCCCTTTAAATCCACGCTCGAACCCGGCTGCCAGAGCTGCGGGGGGTATTTAAAGGCCCTGGGGCTCCCAGCCATAGCCGATGCCCCAGGACCTTTAAATCGTGAGAGGCCCCGCCTCTTCCAGTTGAGGCCACGCCCCCTCAGTTTTCCGGCAGTACCGGGAAGTCCTGGAAGTTACTTTCACCCTTGACTAAATCATTCCTTTACCTGTGTTCACCTTGTGCGCCGGTGACTCCCCTGAGCCGCAGTCACATTCCACCTCTAAGGGGGTGAACAAAGAGAGGCCACCATGCTCATCGGGGTGTCTCACAAGCAGTTGGGTTTTGGGTTCGGGTTCCGGCGTATCTATCAACGGCTGGGCCAAAGGGCTCACCTCGGTCGCTCCCTCCTCCTCGTCGGCACTGTCGCTGATGTAGCGCTTTCTCCGCGGATGGTCAAAGACTCTCGGGGCGAAGACAGAGTCCGAAGTTCTCATGGGGGTGGTGAAGGACTCCAGGTTTTCTCTCCGCACCCTTCCCACAATTTCTAAACCATGGGTCCTTGGTGAGAGATGGCCTCGTCCGTCCAGCACTGGGACTTAGGAGGTGATGGTGCTGCACCCTGATTGGCAGAAGGCCCTGGGAGGAGTTCTTAGGGGGTCATAAGGCCCACTCCCGGACGGGTCACCCTGCCCCAGAACTCACCCTGATTGGTCAGAATCCCCTCTAGGGGTGGTCCTGTCAGGACAAAACCGATCCTAATTGGTCGAGGGCAGTGAGAGGAGTTCTTAGAGGGGTCACAAGACACACGTCGGGATAGGTCACCCTCCTACCCCAGAGCTCGCCCTGATTGGTCAAATCTCCTCTTGGGGTGGTCCTTCCAGGAGGAAACCCATCCTGATTGGTAGAGGGTGGTGGGAGGAGTTCTTAGAGGGGTCACATGACACACCTGGCTTCTAGTCATGTGGCCACCTTGAACACGAAGTAATACCCCCATGAGGCAGGACTTCTGGTGACAGGTGGGAGGGACTAAGGGGTCATGGGGCAGGGTTAAGGTTTGATTTATGGTGGGGCCTTGTAAGGGTCCGGTGGGGCTCGGCGTCTCAGGTGCGGCCGGGAGCCAGGCCGCGTCCTCCACGGCCTAAATCCGCAAGTCAGTCTCCGAAGGTCCACGGGCTCAGACCTCAGGCAGGGGCTGAGCAAACAGAGTCAGTGGTTTAAGCCCCAGGCCCTCAGTCAGGCGGGCAGCAAACAGCAGTTCTAGCTCAGACCTCAGGCAGGGGCTGAGCACACAGAGTCAGTGGTTTAAGCCCCAGGCCCTCAATCAGTGCGGGGCAGCAAACAGCAGTTCTAGCTCAGACCCTCAGGCAGGGGCTGAGCACACAGCAATAGTTCAGGGCTCAGGTCCTTGGCGGGAGCTGAGCACACAGCAATACCTCAGGGCTCAGGTCCTTGGAGGGAGCTGAGCGACAGCAATAGTTCAGGGCTCAGCTCCTTGGCGGGAGCTGAGCACACAGCAATAGTTCAGGGCTCAGGTCCTGGGCGGTAGCGGTCCGACAGCAATAGTTCAGGGCTCAGGTCCTTGGCGGGAGCTGAGCACACAGCAATAGTTCAGGGCTCAGGTCCTTGGCGGGAGCTGAGCACACAGCAATAGTTCAGGGCACAGGTCCTTGGCGGGAGGTGAGCGACAGTAATAGTTCAGGGCTCAGGTCCTTGGCGAGAGCTGACCACACAGCAATAGTTCAGGGCTCAGGTCCTTGGCGGGAGCTGAGCGACAGCAATAGTTCAGGGCTCAGGTCCTTTGCGGGAGCTGAGCACACAGCAATAGTTCAGGGCTCCGGTCCTTGGCGGGAGCTGCTCAGACAGCAATAGTTCCGGGCTCAGGTCCTTGGCGGGAGCTGAGCACACAGCAATAGTTCAGGCTCAGGTCCTTGGCGGAGCTGAGCACAGCAATAGTTCAGGGCTCAGGTCCTTGGCGGAGCTGAGCACAGCAATAGTTCAGGGCTCAGGTCCTGGCGGAGCTGAGCACAGCAATAGTTCAGGCCTCAGGTCCTTGGCGGGAGCTGAGCACACAGCAATAGTTCAGGGCTCAGGTCCTTGGCGGGAGCTGAGCAAACAGCACAGTTCAGGGCTCAGGTGCTTGACGGGAGCTGAGCGACAGCCATAGTTCAGGGCTCAGGTCATTGGCGGGAGCTGGGCGACAGCCAGAATTCAGGGCTCAGGTCCTTGGCGGGAGCTGAGCACACAGCAACAATTCAGGGCTCAGGTCCTTGGCGGGAGCTGAGCACACAGCAACAGTTCAGGCTCAGGTCCTGGCGGAGCTGAGCACACAGCAATAGTTCAGGGCTCAGGTCCTTGGCGGGAGCTGAGCACACAGCAATAGTTCAGGGCTCAGGTCCTTGGCAGGAGCTGAGCGACAGCAATAGTTCAGGGCTCAGGTCCTTGGCGGGAGCTGAGCACACAGGAATAGTTCAGGGCTCAGGTGCTTGGCGGGAGCGGAGCACACAGCAATAGTTCAGGGCTCAGGTCCTTGGCGGGAGCCGAGCACACAGCAATAGTTCAGGGCTCAGGTCCTGGCGGGAGCTGAGCACACAGCAATAGTTCAGGGCTCAGGTCCTGGCGGAGCTGAGCGACAGCAATAGTTCAGGCTCAGGTACTTGGCGGGAGCTGAGCACACAGCAATAGTTCAGGGCTCAGGTCCTTGGCGGGAGCTGAGCACACAGCAATAGTTCAGGGCTCAGGTCCTTGGCGGAGCTGAGCACACAGCAATAGTTCAGGGCTCAGGTCCTGGCGGGAGCTGAGCGACAGCAATAGTTCAGGGCTCAGGTCCTTGGCGGAGCTGAGCACACAGCAATAGTTCAGGGCTCAGGTCCTTGGCGGAGCTGAGCACACAGCAATAGTTCAGGGCTCAGGTCCTTGGCGGGAGCTGAGCACACAGCACAGTTCAGGGCTCAGGTCCTTGTCGGGATCTGAGCACACAGCAATAGTTCAGGGCTCAGGTCCTTGGCGGGAGCTGAGCACACAGCAATAGTTCAGGGCTCAAGTTCTTGGTGGGAGCTGAGCACACAGCAATAGTTCAGAGCTCAGGTCCTTGGCGGGAGCTGAGCGACAGCAATAGTTCAGGGCTCAGGTCCTTGGCGGGAGCTGAGCACACAGCAATAATACAGGGCTCAGGTCCTTGGCGGGAGCTGAGCACACAGCAATAGTTCAGGGCTCAGGTCCTTGGCGGGAGCTGAGCGACAGCAATAGTTCAGGGCTCAGGTCCTTGGCGGGAGCTGAGCACACAGCACAGTTCAGGGCTCAGGTCCTTGGCGGGTTCTGAGCGACAGCAATAGTTCAGGGCTCAGGTCTTTGGCGGGAGCTGAGCACACAGCAATAGTTCAGGGCTCAGGTCCTTGGCGGGAGCTGAGCGACAGCAATAGTTCAGGGCTCAGGTCCTTGGCGGGAACTGAGCGACAGCAATAGTTCAGGGCTCAGGTCCTTGGCGGGAGCTGAGCACACTACAATAGTTCAGGGCTCAGGTCCTTGGCGGGAGCTGAGCGACAGCAATAGTTCAGGGCTCAGGTCCTTGGCGGGAGCTAAGCACACAGCAATAGTTCAGGGCTCAGGTCCTTGGCGGGAGCTGAGCACACAGCAATAGTTCAGGGCTCAAGTTCTTGGTGGGAGCTGAGCACACAGCAATAGTTCAGAGCTCAGGTCCTTGGCGGGAGCTGAGCACACAGCACAGTTCAGGCTCAGGTCCTGGGCGGGTGCTGACCGACAGCAATAGTTCAGGGCTCAGGTCCTTGGCGCGAGCTGAGCGACAGCAATAGTTCAGGGCTCAGGTCCTTGGCGGGAGCTGAGCACACAGCACAGTTCAGGGCTCAGGTCCTTGGCGGAGCTGAGCACACAGCAATACTTCAGGGTTCAGGTCCTTGGCGGGAGCTGAGCACACAGCAATAGTTCAGGGCTCAGGTCCTGGGAGGGAGCTGAGCACACAGCAATCGTTCATGGCTCAGGTCCTTGGCGGGAGCTGAGCACACAGCACAGTTCAGGGCTCAGGTCCTTGGCGGGAGCTGAGCACACAGCAATAGTTCAGGGCTCAGGTCCTGGGCGGGAGCTGAGCACACAGCAATAGTTCAGGGCTCAGGTCCTTGGCGGGAGCTGAGCGACAGCAAAAGTTCAGGGATCAGGTCCTTGGTTGGAGCTGAGCACACAGCAATAGTTCAGGGCTCAGGTCCTTGGCGGGAGCTGAGCGACAGCAATAGTTCAGGGCTCAGGTCCTTGGCGGGAGCTGAGCACACAGCAATAGTTCAGGGCTCGGGTCCTTGGCGGGAGCTGAGCACACAGCAATAGTTCAGGACTCAGGTCCTTGGCGGAGCTGAGCACACAGCAATAGTCAGGGCGCAGGTACGTGGCGGGAGCTGAGCGACAGCAATAGTTCAGGGCTCAGGTCCTTGGCGGGAGCGGAGCACACAGCAATAGTTCAGGGCTCAGGTCCTTGGCGGAGCTGAGCACACAGCAATAGTTCAGGCTCAGGTCCGGCGGGAGCTGAGCACAGCAATAGTTCAGGGCTCAGGTCCTTGGCGGGAGCTGAGCGACAGCAATAGTTCAGGGCTCAGGTCCTTGGCGGGAGCTGAGCACACAGCAATAGTTCAGGGCTCAGCTCCTTGGCGGGAGCTGAGCACACAGCAATAGTTCAGGGCTCAGGTCCTTGGCGGGAGCTGAGCACACAGCAATAGTTCAGGGCTCAGGTCCTTGGCGGTAGCTGAGCGACAGCAATAGTTCAGGGCTCAGGTCCTTGGCGGGAGCTGAGCACACAGCAATAGTTCAGGGCTCAGGTCCTTGGCGGGAGCTGAGCGACAGCAATAGTTCAGGGCTCAGGTCCTTGTCGGGAGCTGAGCACACAGCAATAGTTCAGGGCTCAGGTCCTTGGCGGGAGCTGAGCACACAGCAATAGCTCAGGGCTCAGGTTCTTGGCGGGGGCTGAGCACACAGCAACAGTTCAGGGCTCAGGTTCTTGGCGGGAGCTGAGCACACAGTAATAGTTCAGGGCTCAGGTCCTTGGCGGGAGCTGAGCGACAGAAATAGTTCAGGTCTCAGGTTCTTGGCAGGAGCTGAGCACACAGCAATAGTTCAGGGCTCAGGTTCTTGGCGGGAGCTTAGCGACAGCAATAGTTCAGGGCTCAGGTCATTGGCGGGAGCTGAGCGACAGCCATAGTTCAGGGCTCAGGTCCTTGGCGGGAGCTGAGCGACAGCCATAGTTCAGGGATCAGGTCCTTGGCAGGAGCTGAGCGACAGCAATAGTTCAGGGCTCAGGTCCTTGGCGGGAGCTGAGCACACAGCAATAGTTCAGGGCTCAGGTCCTTGGCGGGAGCTGAGCACACAGCAATAGTTCAGGGCTCAGGTCCTTGGCGGGAGCTCAGCACACAGCCATAGTTCCGGGCTCAGGTGCTTGGAGGGCACTGAGCACACAGCAATAGTTCAGGGCTCAGGTCCTTGGCGGGAGCTGAGCGACAGCAATAGTTCAGGGCTCAGGTCCTTGGCGGAAGCTGAGCACACAGCAATAGTTCAAGGCTCAGGTCCTTGGCGGGAGCTGAGCGACAGCAATAGTTCAGGGATCAGGTCCTTGGCGGGAGCTGAGCACACAGCACAGTTCAGGCTCAGGTCCTTGGCGGAGCTGAGCGACAGCAATAGTTCAGGGCTCAGGTCCTTGGCGGAGCTGAGCGACAGCACAGTTCAGGCTCAGGTCCTTGGCGGGAGCTGAGCACACAGCAATAGTTCAGGGCTCAGGTCCTTGGCGGAGCTGAGCACACAGCAATAGTTCAGGGCTCAGGTCCTTGGCGGAGCTGAGCACACAGCAATAGTTCAGGGCTCAGGTCCTTGGCGGAGCTGAGCACACAGCAATAGTTCAGGGCTCAGGTCCTTGGCGGAAGCTGAGCGACAGCAATAGTTCAGGCTCAGGTCCTTGGCGGGAGCTGAGCACACAGCAATAGTTCAGGGCTCAGGTCCTTGGCGGGAGCTGAGCACACAGCAATAGTTCAGGGCTCAGGTCCCTGGCGGGAGCTGAGCACACAGCAATAGTTCAGGGCTCAGGTCCTTGGCGGGAGCTGAGCACACAGCAATAGTTCAGGGCTCAGGTCCTTGGAGGGAGCTGAGCACACAGCAATAGTTCAGGGCTCAGGTCCTTGGCGGGAGCTGAGCACACAGCAATAGTTCAGGGCTCAGGTCCTTGGCGGGAGCTGAGCACACAGCAATAGTTCAGGGCTCAGGTCCTTGGCGGGTGCTGAGCACACAGCAATAGTTCAGGGCTCAGGTCCTTGGCGGGAGCTGAGCGACAGCAATAGTTCAGGGCTCAGGTCCTTGGCGGGAGCTGAGCACACAGCAATAGTTCAGGGCTCAGGTCCTTGGCGGGAGCTGAGCACACAGCAATAGTTCAGGGCTCAGGTCCTTGGCGTGAGCTGAGCACACAGCAGTAGTTCAGGGCTCAGGTCCTTGGCGGGAGCTGAGCACACAGCAATAGTACAGGGCTCAGCTCCTTGGCCGGACCTGACCCCACAGCAATACTTCAGGGCTCAGGTCCTTGGCGGGAGCTGAGCACACAGCAATAGTTCAGGGCTCAGGTCCTTGGCGGGAGCTGAGCGACAGCACTAGTTCAGGGCTCAGGTGCTTGGGGGGAGGTGAGCACACAGCAAGAGTTCAGGGCTCAGGTCCTTGGCGGGAGCTGAGCACAGCAATAGTTCAGGCTCAGGTCCTTGGCGGGAGCTGAGCACACAGCAATAGTTCAGGGCTCAGGTCCTTGGCGGGAGCTGAGCACACAGCAATAGTTCAGGGCTCAGGTCCTTGGGGGGAGCTGAGCGACAGCAATAGTTCAGGGCTCAGGTCCTTGGCGGGAGCTGAGCACACAGCAATAGTTCAGGGCTCAGGTCCTTGGCGGGAGCCGAGCGACAGCAATAGTTCAGGGCTCAGGTCCTTGGGGTGAGCTGAGCACACAGCAATAGTTCAGGGCTCAGGTCCTGGCGGGAGCTGAGCACACAGCAATAGTTCAGGGCTCAGGTCCTTGGCGGAGCTGAGCACACAGCAATAGTTCCGGGCACAGGTCCTTGGTGGGAGCTGAGCACACAGCAATAGTTCAGGGCTCAGGTCCTTGGCGGGAGCTGAGCACACAGCAATAGTTCAGGGCTCAGGTCCTTGGCGGGAGCTGAGCGACAGCAATAGTTCAGGGCTCAGGTCCTTGGCGGGAGCTGAGCACACAGCAATAGTTCAGGGCTCAGGTCCTTGGCGTGAGCTGAGCGACAGCAATAGTTCAGGGCTCAGGTCCTTGGCGGGAGCTGAGAACACAGCAATAGTTTAAGGCTCAGGTCCTTGGCGGGAGCTGAGCACACAGCAATTGTTCAGGGCTCAGGTCCTTGGCGGGAGCTGAGCGCACAGCAATAGTTCATGGCTCAGATCCTTGGCGGGAGGTGAGCGACAGCAATAGTTCAGGGCTCAGGTCCTTGGCGGGAGCTGAGCGCACAGCAATAGTTCATGGCTCAGGTCCTTGGCGGGAGCTGAGCACACAGCACAGTTCAGGGCTCAGGTCCTTGGCGGAGCTGAGCACACAGCAATACTTCAGGGCTCAGGTCCTTGGCGGGAGCTGAGCACACAGCAATAGTTCAGGGCTCAGGTCCTTGGCGGGAGCTGAGCACACAGCAATACTTCAGGGCTCAGGTCCTTGGCGGAGCTGAGCACACAGCAATAGTTCAGGGCTCAGGTCCTTGGCGGGAGCTGAGCACACAGCAATAGTTCAGGGCTCAGGTCCTTGGCGGGAGCTGAGCACACAGCACAGTTCAGGGCTCAGGTCCTTGGCGGAGCTGAGCACACAGCAATAGTTCAGGCTCAGGTCCTTGGCGGAGCTGAGCACACAGCAATAGTTCAGGGCTCAGGTCCTTGGCGGGAGCTGAGCACACAGCACAGTTCAGGGCTCAGGTCCTGGCGGAGCTGAGCACACAGCAATAGTTCAGGGCTCAGGTCCTTGGCGGGAGCTGAGCACACAGCAATAGTTCAGGGCTCAGGTCCTTGGCGGGAGCTGAGCGACAGCAATAGTTCAGGGCTCAGGTCCTTGGCGGGAGCTGAGCACACAGCAATAGTTCAGGGCTCAGGTCTTTGGCGGGAGCTGAGCGACAGCAATAGTTCAGGGCTCAGGTCCTTGGCGGGAGCTGAGCGACAGCAATAGTTCACGGCTCAGTTCTTTGGCGGGAGCTCAGCACACAGCAATAGTTCAGGGCTCAGGTCCTTCCCGGGAGCTGACCGACAGCAATAGTTCAGGGCTCAGGTCCTTGGCGGGAGCTGAGCACACAGCAATAGTTCAGGGCTCAGGTCCTTGGCGGGAGCTGAGCACAAAGCAATAGTTCAGGGCTCAGGTCCTTGGCGGGAGCTGAGCACAGCAAGAGTTCAGGGCTCAGGTCCTGGCGGAGCTGAGCGACAGCAATAGTTCATGGCTCAGGTCCTTGGCGGGAGCTGAGCACACAGCAATAGTTCAGGGCTCAGGTCCTTGGCGGGTGCTGGGCGACAGCAATCGTTCAGGGCTCAGGTCCTTGGCGGGAGCTGAGCACACAGCAATAGTTCAGGGCTCAGGTCCTTGGCGGAGCTGAGCACACAGCACAGTTCAGGGCTCAGGTCCTTGGCGGAGCTGAGCACAGCAATAGTTCAGGGCTCAGGTCCTTGGCGGGAGCTGAGCACACAGAAATAGTTCAGGGCTCAGGTCCTTGGCGGAGCTGAGCACACAGCAATAGTTCAGGGCTCAGGTCCTTGGCGGAGCTGAGCGACAGCAATAGTTCAGGGCTCAGGTCCTGGCGGGAGCTGAGCACACAGCAATAGTTCAGGGCTCAGGTCCTTGGCGGGAGCTGAGCACACAGCAATAGTTCAGGGCTCAGGTCCTTGGCGGGAGCTGAGCACACAGCAATAGTTCAGGGCTCAGGTCCTTGGCGGAGCTGAGCGACAGCAATAGTTCAGGGCTCAGGTCCTTGGCGGAGCTGAGCACACAGCAATAGTTCAGGGCTCAGGTCCTTGGCGGGAGCTGAGCACACAGCAATAGTTCAGGGCTCTGGTCCTTGGCGGGAGCTGAGCACACAGCAATAGTTCAGGGCTCAGGTCCTTGGCGGGAGCTGAGCACACAGCAATAGTTCAGGGCTCAGGTCCTTGGCGGAGCTGAGCACACAGCAATAGATCAGGGCTCAGGTCCTTGGCGGGAGCTGAGCGACAGCAAGAGTTCAGGGCTCAGGTCCTTGGCGGGAGCTGAGCACACAGCAAAAGTTCAGGGCTCAGGTCCTTGGCGGGAGCTGAGCACACAGCAATAGTTCAGGGCTCAGGTCCTTGCGGGAGCTGAGCACACAGCAATAGTTCAGGGCTCAGGTCCTTTGCGGGAGCTGAGCGACAGCAACAGTTGAGGGCTCAGGTCCTTGGCGGGATCTGAGCGACAGCAATAGTTCAGGGCTCAGGTCCTTGGCGGGAGCTGAGCACACAGCAATAGTTCAGGGCTCAGGTCCTTGGCGGGAGCTGAGCACACAGCAATAGTTCAGGGCTCAGGTCCTTGGCGGGAGCTGAGCACACAGAAATAGTTCAGGGCTCAGGTCCTTGGCGGGAGCTGAGCACACAGAAATAGTTCAGGGCTCAGGTCCTTGGCGGGAGCTGAGCTACAGCAATAGTTCAGGGCTCAGGTCCTTGGCGGAGCTGAGCACACAGCAATAGTTCAGGGCTCAGGTCCTTGGCGGGAGCTGAGCGACAGCAATAGTTCAGGGCTCAGGTCCTTGGCGGGAGCTGAGCACACAGCAATAGTTCAGGGCTCAGGTCCTTGGCGGGAGCTGAGCACACAGCAATAGTTCAGGGCTCAGGTCCTTGGCGGGAGCTGAGCGACAGCAATAGTTCAGGGCTCAGGTCCTTGGCGGGAGCTGAGCACACAGCAATAGTTCAGGGCTCAGGTCCTTGGCGGGAGCTGAGCACACAGCAATAGTTCAGGGCTCAGGTCCTTGGCGGGAGCTGAGCACACAGCAATAGTTCAGGGCTCAGGTCCTTGGCGGGAGCTGAGCACACAGCAATAGTTCAGGGCTCAGGTCCTTGGCGGGAGCTGAGCACACAGCAATAGTTCAGGGCTCATGTCCTTGGGGGAGCTGAGCACACAGCAATAGTTCAGGGCTCAGCTCCTTGGCGGGAGCTGAGCACACAGCAATAGTTCAGGGCTCAGGTCCTTGGCGGGAGCTGAGCACACAGCACAGTTCAGGGCTCTTGACCTTGGCGGTAGCTGTGCGACAGCAATAGTTCAGGGCTCAGGTCCTTGGCGGGAGCTGAGCACACAGCAATAGTTCAGGGCTCAGGTCCTTGGCGGGAGCTGAGCACACAGCAATAGTTCAGGGCTCAGGTCCTTGGCGGGAGCTGAGCACACAGCAATACCTCAGGGCTCAGGTCCTTGGCGGGAGCTGAGCGACAGCAATAGTTCAGGGCTCAGGTCCTTGGCGGGAGCTGAGCACACAGCAATAGTTCAGGGCTCAGGTCCTTTGCGGGAGCTGAGCGACAGCAACAGTTGAGGGCTCAGGTCCTTGGCGGGAGCTGAGCGACAGCAATAGTTCAGGGCTCAGGTCCTTGGCGGGAGCTGAGCACACAGCAACAGTTCAGGGCTCAGGTCCTTGTCGGGAGCTGAGCAAACAGCAATAGTTCAGGGCTCATGTCCTTGGCGGAGCTGAGCACACAGCAATAGTTCAGGCTCAGGTCCTTGGCGGGAGCTGAGCACACAGCAATAATTCAGGGCTCAGGTCCTTGGCGGGAGCTGAGCACACAGCAATATTTCAGGGCTCAGGTCCTTGGCGGGAGCTGAGCGACAGCAATTGTTCAGGGCTCAGGTCCTTGGCGGGAGCTGAGCGACAGCTATAGTTCAGGGCTCAGGTCCTTGGTGAATCTGAGCGACAGCTATAGTTCAGGGCTCAGGTCCTTGGCGGGAGCTGAGCACACAGCAATAGTTCAGGGCTCAGGTCCTTGGCGAGAGCTGAGCACACAGCAATAGTTCAGGGCTCAGGTCCTTGGCGGGAGCTGAGCGACAGCAATAGTTCAGGGCTCAGGTCCTTGGCGGGAGCTGAGCACACAGCAATAGTTCAGGGCTCAGGTCCTTGGCGGGAGCTGAGCACACAGCAATACTTCAGGGCTCAGGTCCTTGGCGGAAGCTGAGCGACAGCAATAGTTCAGGGCTCAGGTCCTTGGCGGGAGCTGAGCACACAGCAATAGTTCAGGGCTCAGGTCCTTGGCGGGAGCTGAGCACACAGCAATAGTTCAGGGCTCAGGTCCTTGGCGGAGCTGAGCGACAGCATAGTTCAGGGCTCAGGTCCTTGGCGGGAGCTGAGCGACAGCAATAGTTCAGGGCTCAGGTCCTGGCGGAGCTGAGCACACAGCAATAGTTCAGGGCTCAGGTCCTTGGCGGGAGCTGAGCACACAGCAATAGTTCAGGGCTCAGGTCCTTGGCGGAGCTGAGCACACAGCAATAGTTCAGGGCTCAGGTCCTTGGCGGGAGCTGAGCACACAGCAATAGTTCAGGGCTCAGGTCCTTGGCGGGAGCTGAGCACAAAGCAATAGTTCAGGTCTCAGGTCCTTGGCGGGATCTGAGCACACAGCAATAGTTCAGGGTTCAGGTCCTTGGCGGGAGCTGAGCACACAGCAATAGTTCAGGGCTCAGGTCCTTGGCGGGAGCTGAGCACACAGCAATAGTTCAGGGCTCAGGTCCTTGGCGGGAGCTGAGCACACAGCACTAGCTCAGGGCTCGGGTCGTTGGCGGGAGCTGAGCGACGGCACTAGTTCCGGGCGCAGGTCCTTGGCGGGAGCTGAGCACCCAGCAATAGTTCAGGGCTGAGGTCCTTGGCGGGAGCGGCGCACACAGCAATAGTTCAGGGCTCAGGTCCTTGGCGGGAGCTGAGCACACAGCACAGTTCAGGGCTCAGGTCCTTGGCGGGAGCTGAGCACACAGCAATAGTTCAGGGCTCAGGTCCTTGGCGGAGCTGAGCACACAGCACAGTTCAGGGCTCAGGTCCTTGGAGGGAGCTGAGCGACAGCAATAGTTCAGGGCTCAGCTCCTTGGCGGGAGCTGAGCACACAGCAATAGTTCAGGGCTCAGGTCCTGGGCGGTAGCTGAGCACACAGCAATAGTTCAGGGCTCAGGTCCTTGGCGGGAGCTGAGCACACAGCAATAGTTCAGGGCTCAGGTCCTTGGCGGGAGCTGAGCACAGAGCAATAGTTCAGGACTCAGGTCCTTGGCGGGAGCTGAGTGACAGCAACAGTTCAGGGCTCAGGTCCTTGGCGGGAGCAGAGCACACAGCAATAGTTCAGGGCTCAGGTCATTGGCGGGAGCTGAGTACACAGCAATAGTTCAGGGCTCAGGTCCTTGGCGAGAGCTGAGTGACAGCAATAGTTCAGGGCTCAGGTCCTTGGCGGGAGCTGAGCACACAGCAATAGTTCAGGGCTCAGGTCCTTGGCGGGAGCTGAGCACACAGCAATAGTTCAGGGCTCAGGTCCTTGGCGGGAGCTGAGCACACAGCAATAGTTCAGGGCTCAGGTCCTTGGCGGCTGAGCGACAGCAATAGTTCAGGGCTCAGGTCCTTGTCGGGAGCTGAGCACACAGCAATAGTTCAGGGCTCAGGTCCTTGGCGGGAGCTGAGCACACAGCAATAGTTCAGGGCTCAGGTCCTTGGCGGGAGCTGAGCGACAGCAATAGTTCAGGGCTCAGGTCCTTGGCGGGAGCTGAGCACACAGCAATAGTTCAGGGCTCAGGTCTTGGCGGGAGCTGAGCGACAGCAATAGTTCAGGGCTCAGGTCCTTGGCGGAGCTGAGCACACAGCAATAGTTCAGGGCTCAGGTCCTAGGCGCGAGCTGAGCACACAGCAAAAGATAAGGGCTCAGGTCATAGGCGGGAGCTGAGCGACAGCAAAAGTATAGGGCACATGTCCTTCGCGGGAACAGAGCACACAGCAAGAGTTCAGGGCTCAGGTCCTTGGCGGGAGCTGAGCACACAGCACAGTTCAGGGCTCAGGTCCTTGGCGGGAGCTGAGCGACAGCAATAGTTCAGGGCTCAGGTCCTTGGCGGGAGCTGAGCACACAGCAATAGTTCATGGCTCAGGTCCTTGGCGGGAGCTGAGCACCAGCAATAGTTCAGGGCTCAGGTCCTTGGCGGAGCTGAGCACACAGCAATAGTTCAGGGCTCAGGTCCTTGGCGGAGCTGAGCACACAGCAATAGTTCAGGGCTCAGGTACTTGGCGGGAGCTGAGCACACAGCAATAGTTCAGGGCTCAGGTCCTTGCGGGAGCTGAGCACACAGCAATAGTTCAGGGCTCAGGTCCTTGGCGGGAGCTGAGCACACAGCAATAGTTCAGGGCTCACGTCCTTGGCGGAGCTGAGCACACAGCACAGTTCAGGGCTCAGGTCCTTGGCGGAGCTGAGCACACAGCAATAGTTCAGGGCTCAGGTCCTTGGCGGGAGCTGAGCAGACAGCAATAGTTCAGGGCTCAGTTCCTTAGCGGAGCTGAGCACGACAGCAATAGTTCAGGGCTCAGGTCCTTGGCGGAGCTGAGCGACAGCAATAGTTCAGGGCTCAGGTCCTTGGCGGAGCTGAGCACACAGCAATAGTTCAGGGCTCAGGTACTTGGCGGGAGCTGAGCACACAGCAATAGTTCATGGCTCAGGTCCTTGGCGGGAGCTGAACACACAGCAATAGTTCAGGGCTCAGGTCCTTCGCGGAGCTGACCACACAGCAATAGTTCAGGGCTCAGGTCCTTGGCGGGAGCTGAGCGACAGCAATAGTTCAGGGCTCAGGTCCTTGGCGGGAGCTGAGCACACAGCAATAGTTCAGGGCTCAGGTCCTTGGGGGGAGCTGAGCGACAGCAATAGTTCAGGGCTCAGGTCCTGGCGGAGCTGAGCACACAGCAATAGTTCAGGGCTCAGGTCCTGGCGGGAGCTGAGCACACAGCAATAGTTCAGGGCTCAGGTCCTTGGCGGAGCTGAGCACACAGCAATATTTCAGGGCACAGGGCCTTGGCGGGAGCTGTGCAGACAGCAATAGTTCAGGGCTCAGGTCCTTGGCGGAGCTGAGCGATAGCAATAGTTCAGGGCTCAGGTCCTTGGCGGGAGCTGAGCACACAGCAATAGTTCAGGGCTCAGGTCCTTGGCGGGAGCTGAGCACACAGCACAGTTCAGGGCTCAGGTCCTTGGCGGAGCTGAGCACACAGCAATAGTTCAGGGCTCAGGTCCTTGGCGGAGCTGAGCACACAGCAATAGTTCAGGGCTCAGGTCCTGGGCGGGAGCTGAGCGACAGCACCAGTTCAGGGCACATTTCCCTGGCGGGTGGAGAGCCCACAGCAATAGTTCAGGGCTCAGGTCCTTGGCGGGAGCTGAGCACACAGCAATAGTTCAGGGCTCAGGTCCTTGGCGGCAGCTGAGCACACAGCAATAGTTCAGGGCTCAGGTCCTTGGCGGGAGCTGAGCACACAGCAATAGCTCAGGGCTCAGGTCCTTGGCGGGAGCTGAGCACACAGCAATATTTCAGGGCTCAGGTCCTTGGCGGGAGCTGAGCGACAGCAATAGTTCAGGGCTCAGGTCCTTGGCGGGAGCTGAGCGACAGCTATAGTTCAGGGCTCAGGTCCTTGGCGGGAGCTGAGCACACAGCAATAGTTCAGGGCTCAGGTCCTTGGCGGGAGCTGAGCACACAGCAATAGTTCAGGGCTCAGGTCCTTGGCGGGAGCTGAGCACACAGCAATAGTTCAGGGCTCAGGTCCTTGGCGGGAGCTGAGCACACAGCAATAGTTCAGGGCTCAGGTCCTTGGCGGGAGCTGAGCGACAGCAATAGTTCAGGGCTCAGGTCCTTGGCGGGAGCTGAGCACACAGCAATAGTTCAGGGCTCAGGTCCTTGGCGGGAGCTGAGCACACAGCAATAGTTCAGTGCTCAGGTCCTTGGCGGGAGCTGAGCACACAGCAATAGTTCAGGGCTCAGGTCCTTGGCGGGAGCAGAGCACACAGCAATAGTTCAGGGCTCAGGTCGTTGGCGGGAGCTGAGCACACAGCAATAGTTTAGGGCTCTGGTCCTTGGGGGGAGCTGAGCACACAGCAATAGTTCAGGGCTCAGGTGCTTGGCGGGAGCTGAGCACACAGCAATAGTTCAGGGCTCAGGGCATTGGCGGGAGATGAGCACACAGCAATAGTTCAGGGCTCAGGTCCTTGGCGGGAGCTGAGCACACAGCAATAGTTCAGGGCTCAGGTCCTTGGCGGGAGCTGAGCACACAGCAATAGTTCAGGGCTCAGGTCCTTGGCGGGAGCTGAGCACACAGCAATACTTCAGGCCTCAGGTCCTTGGCGGGAGCAGAGCACACAGCAATAGTTCAGGGCTCAGGTCCTGGCGGAGCTGAGCACACAGCAATAGTTCAGGGCTCAGGTTCTTGGCGGGTGCTGAGCACACAGCAATAGTTCAGGGCTCAGGTCCTTGGCGGGAGCTGAGCAACAGCAATAGTTCAGGGCTCAGGTCGTTGGCGGCAGCTGAGCGACAGCAAGAGTTCAGGGCTCAGGTCCTTGGCGGTAGCTGAGCACACAGCAATAGTTCAGGGCTCAGGTCCTTGGCGGAGCTGAGCACACAGCACAGTTCAGGGCTCAGGTCCGTGGCGGGCGCTGATCACACATCAATAGTTCAGGGCTCAGGTCCTTGGGCGGTTCAGATCTCACATCAATAGTTCAGGGCTCAGGTCCTTGGCGGGAGCTGAGCACACAGCAATAGTTCAGGGCTCAGGTCCTTGGCGGGAGCTGAGCACACAGCAATAGTTCAGGGCTCAGGTCCTTGGCGGGAGCTGAGCGACAGCAATAGTTAAGGGCGCAGGTCCTTGGCGGGAGCTGAGCACACAGCAATATTTCAGGGCTCAGGTCCTTGGCTGGAGCTGAGCACACAGCAATAGTTCAGGGCTCAGGTCCTTGGCGGGAGCTGAGCACACAGCAATAGTTCAGGGCTCAGGTCCTTGTCGGGAGCTGAGCACACAGCAATAGTTCAGGGCTCAGGTCCTTGGCGGGAGCTGAGCACACAGCAATAGTTCAGGGCTCAGGTCCTTGGCGGGAGCTGAGCACACAGCAATAGTTCAGGGCTCAGGTCCTTGGCGGAGCTGAGCACACAGCAATAGTTCAGGGCTCAGGTCCTTGGCGGAGCTGAGCACACAGCAATAGTTCAGGGCTCAGGTCCTTGGCGGGAGCTGAGCACACAGCAATAGTTCAGGGCTCAGGTCCTTGGCGGCAGCTGAGCACACAGCAATAGTTCAGGGCTCAGGTCCTTGGCGGGAGCTGAGCACACAGCAATAGCTCAGGGCTCAGGTCCTTGGCGGGAGCTGAGCACACAGCAATAGTTCAGGGCTCAGGTCCTTGGCGGGAGCTGAGCACACCGCACACGTTCTGGCCTCTGGACCTTGGCGGGTGCGGGGCGACAGCAATAGTTCAGGGCTCAGGTCCTTGGCGGGAGCTGAGCACACAGCAATAGTTCAGGGCTCAGGTTCTTGGCGGGAGCTGAGCGACAGCAATAGTTCAGGGCTCAGGTCCTTGGCAGGAGCTGAGTGACAGCAATAGTTCAGGGATCATGTCCTTGGCGGGAGCTGAGCACACAGCAATAGATCAGGGCTCAGGTCCTTGGCGGGAGCTGAGCGACAGCAATAGTTCAGGGCTCAGGTCCTTGGCGGGAGCTGAGCACACAGCAATAGTTCAGGGCTCAGGTCCTTGGCGGGAGCTGAGCACACAGCAATAGTTCAGGGCTCAGGTCCTTGGCGGGAGCTGAGCACACAGCAATAGTTCAGGGCTCAGGTCCTTGGCGGGAGCTGAGCACACAGCAATAGTTCAGGGCTCAGGTCCTTGGCGGGAGCTGAGCACACAGCAATAGTTCAGGGCTCAGGTCCTGGCGGGAGCTGTGCACAAAGCAATAGTTCAGGGCTCAGGTCCTTGGCGGGAGCTGAGCACACAGCAACAGTTCAGGGCTCAGGTCCTTGGCGGGAGCTGAGCACACAGCAATAGTTCAGGGCTCAGGTCCTTGGCGGGAGCTGAGCACACAGCAATAGTTCAGGGCTCAGGTCCTTGGCGTGAGCTGAGCACACAGCAATAGTTCAGGACTCAGGTCCTTGGCGGGAGCTGAGCAACCAGCTGGTAGGTCCAGACTTCTGTGTCTGAGCGCTGGGGTGAGGGGGAGACTGCCACCCGTGAGTGGGGTGGCAGGGGGGACACAGGCCCACCCACTCCACTGTGTCCCAGCCCGGGCCCTAACAGCAGCAGTTAGTCTGCTGCTGGGTCGGTGGGGTCCTGACCGCAACACACCGACATCGGCTCAACGCCTGCTGTAGCCAGACTGGGGTCAGCTACCCCGGCTACTTTCCATTTCCCCTCCATGGGTACCTGCTCAGTACCGTGTCCGGCGCTGGGTCCCACACCATGGGCCTCGTCGTGCTGAATTTCGTCTAGCTCAGGCTGCTCCTCAGGACGCGGGTCCGGGTTACGCTCAGATAGCTCCTCGTTGTACCGTGCTCGGGGAAGGCTCGGCCAGTCCACTTCAGGATACCGGGCTCAGGGCAGGCTCGGTCCAGCAGGAGCTCGGTCAGGAGCGTCTGTCCTCTCCGGCCGCCGGGCTGCAACTGAGCGCTGGGCCGGGGCTTTTATACTTCCTGTCCCGCCCCTTGACTTCCGGGGGGCGGGGACAGGCGGCAATGGCTCCCCCCACTGTGGCGGCTGTTCTGGCTCCTCCCTCTCAGGTGCGGCCGGGAGCCAGACCGCCTCACTACAGGCCTGTCTACTGCAGCCAGGTGTTGACTATGTGCAGGCACATCCGGAGCCAGAGTCCATATCTGCGCCGGAGGTCAAAGCTGGGTGGTCGAAATTGCCGGTGTTGGGGAAGACCAGGAGGAGGAGGAGGCAGGGCTGGAGCGGGTGGCTGGAGGGCCTGGAGCGAGGCTAGAGAAAGGCAAGGAGAATACTGAGCCGGGGTTCAGAACCCAAATCTGGAGCCAAGAAGGGTCACACCAAAGTCATAGCCAGAGACCGGAGTCAAGAGTCCAGCCAGAGTCAACAGCGAGAAACCGGAGGGCAGGGCAGGGCAGGGCAGGGGGTACATGCGGGCGGGAATGTGGATGACTTACTGGAGCCTGGAGACCCCTCATCGGGGGACTCCCTTCCTAGCAATAACAGAAGGACAGCGGGATGACAAAGATGTCTCTGAGCCTGGGGTCCAAGCCAAGGGGAGCTCCCATCCAGGCTATGTGCCAGGACCCCGACACCCTCCCTGTTCATTTCACACTCACAGACCCCATAGCCGGAGGGGAGAATAAAGGGGCAGAAGCGAAGGTGCCCCTGGGGGAAAGGCTCTAGGCCGGGACCCAGTCCACTTCCCAGATCTACACCCAGGATTGTGTGACCAGGCCCACAGCCCTTCCTCTGCATCTCAGTTCCCACCTGCCAGACTGGGAGGCTGCTCCCCTGCCCCAGGGTGTTCGGGGGGAGTTTCCTTCCTGGCTGGGAAGGGCTCAGATACCGGGTGGGTGGATTGGGCCCTGGCTGGGGGATGGTCGGATGGGCACAGGGTGTTACTAGTCCCCACCGCCCCAGTCCTCCTCCCTTTCCCCTGGGTCTCCCCTCACCTCCAAAGAGGGAGCCTTGAAACACAGGGCTCCCAGACCCCACGGAGGAGCTGCTGGACCCGCAGGAGAATACAGAGCTGGTGCTGTCACTGAACTCCTGCTCTGGGCTGGGAGGAGGCGCCACAAGTGCCAGGCTGGGGCTGGCGGGAGGCTTCTGAGTTGCCAGGCTGGGGCTGGCAGGAGGCTCCTCCGTGGCCAGGGTGGGGCTGGCGGGAGGCTCCTCCTTGGCCAGGGTGGTGCTGGCAGGAGGCTCCTCCGTGGCCAGGGTGGTGCCGGCGGGAGGCTCTTCCGTGGCCAGGGTGGTGCCGGCGGGAGGCTTTTCCGGGGCCAGGGTGGTGCCGGCGGGAGGCTCTTCCGTGGCCAGGGTGGTGCCAGCGGGAGGCTCCTCTGGGGCCAGGGTCGGGCTGGCGCAGGGCCCCTCAGCTGCCACGATGGTTGGCGGCTCCTGCTGGGCCCTGGGGCGCAGATCCTGGATCCTTGGCTTCCTGAAAAGGAAGCCCCAGAGCTGCCGTCCCCGGCTCCTGCCCTCCCCTGGCTCTCTGCTCCACGGCTGAACCCGGGGACACCTCCGTTTCGGCCCAGAAGGTGCCTCCGGGTCAGCTAGAGGAGCTGCTGTCTTCCGCCTCCTCCAGCAGGCGAAGCAGCTCCTCCCTTTCCCCTGGCCACAAGCCTCTTCCCGCCTGCGGGGACAGAGGGGCCGCTCTCCACCTGGGCAGGTGGGCTGATGTCTTCTGGCTGTGGAGCCACCTGCCCGGCCTTCCTCCTGAGCATCTGCCTGATTCGCCTCATCCTGGAAGTGAGTGGGGAGCAGCCATGAGTCTGGCTTCAAAGCAGCCTCTCATTAACAAGCCTGCCTGCTCCTCTGCCCACCTCCCCTCTGCTGAGGCAATTTCTCCTCCCGACACATCCCGCCACAGGGCACAGGAACCCTTAACCTGGGGAACAAACCCTGACAAGGGACGGGCTGGGAGCCCTAGTGGTGGGATATTCCCACCACACTGGGGATGGCTCTGGAGAACTCCACTTACTTACTCTAGATCAGATGATGCTGAATGGCAGATGCTCGGGGTTGCTCCTCCCTTCACCCTCCTCGCTCTCCGCACCCAGGTGGCCGGCAACGGGTGCCGCTCAATGCCCTGCCAGCAGGGCAAGGGGTAGAAACCAGAGCTCTAAACTGGCTGTGAAAACAATACAATGCCACTAGTGGAACGCTCCTGGGACACTCCATAGCTGTACCCGGGGCCACCTCCATTTGGGCCCAGAAGGTGCCTCAGGGTCAGCTAGCGGATCTGGGGGCTTCCTCCTCCTCCAGAAAGCCAGAGCTGGCAGTGCCAGCAGGACTCGATTCCCAGTCTCCCTGGCTCCAAGTGGGACCTGTTGTAGTGACTGATGGATTTGCTCCTTGTCCCCCATCCAAAGCCAATAACACATCTCTGGGTTGGCAGTCATGAGTTAGACCTTCTCAGCACCCCTCTGTCTCCCGCAGCCCTCAGCTGTTCCTTGGACTGCGGTGGCTTGGACGGTAACAGGAGTGGATATTGTTACTGGCTCACTGGGTGGTTTTAGCCAATGAGCATCTCAGTCTAGCCTCAGAGGCCCACACCCCCAGACACTACAGGTCAGGGTGGATTGATTTCATTCCAAATGTTTTGTAGTTGTATTTTTGAGTTATTTTCCTAATGAGAGATTGATTCTCATGAAATTCTTAGTGGTGGCCGATGACAGAACACGGAGCAATGGTCTCAAGTTGCACTGTGGAAGGCTTAGCTTGGCTATTAGGAAACACTAGTTCACTAGGAGGGTGGTGAAGCCCTGGAATGGGTTCCCTAGGGAGGTGGTGGAATCTCCATCCTTACAAGTTTTTAAAGGTCAGCTTGACAAAGCCCTGGCTGGGATGATGAAGTTAGTTGGTCCTGCCTGCAGCAGGTGGGTTGGACTAGATACCTCCTGAGGTCTGTTCCAGCCCTAGTCTTCTATGATGCTAGGAATAGGGATTCATTGAAACATGCTGACTTGCTGGTTTTGCAGGATACAGAAAAACAAAAAGGTTGACTGAACCATTTGTTTTCATTTCAAACAAACTGAGGTAAAGAAGTATCTCTAGTTCGTGCACTGAACTGATTGTTCCTGCTCATAACGTCCTTCCAGATTTTAGAAGTAGTAGCTCACACCTCCTCCTCTCTAGCCTTTATTCATATTTTACAAGGGGAAAAGAAGCCTTCATCCTTTTTCAACTCCCAATCAGTTTCTTACATTTGAATGAAGTAGCTGCATCAACTGGAATGAAGAAAATATTCTTTCTGCACCCGCAGAAGAGGCTAGTGCTGCCAAAATCTGGCTGAGTGTTTCAATAACTTCTGGACCCCCAGGTGCTTAGGCAATGACTTCCAACAGTTCAGTGCTTTGACTTCCCCTGACACTTGGAAGCAAACATGGACTTCTTCATATATGTAGTTATTTAAATTACTTTAATAGGCTGGAGCAACTAGAGTCCTTAACATCACTTGTCATCATTTCAAATTTTATACTGGATAAGTTTAAAAAAAAGCTTTTTCAATATAAATTTAAAAAACCCAGTTTAAATAAAAATAAAATCTCTTTTGTGGGGGAGGGGGGGTTAGGTTGTGAAAAAGCCACTGACTGTTCTTGCCCTTGATTTTAGAAGAACTACTTCATCTGAGAGAATCAGAAACTGCTTGTATTCTAGTCAAGGAGAGGAGGCAGCAAAATTCATCCTAGCAGTAATTTGTTGGGCCTTATTTGCTCAGTCTCAAACAAACAAGTGTGCAAAACTCTAGCTAGTCTCTTTTATGTAGGCCCAGCTAAGAGGTGGTGGGAGGGGCAGGAATGCTGTCTCCGTCCCAGATCCAGTGGCAATTGCACAGGATATTGCCACAAAACCTACATTTTACTGCCAAACTCTCTAAGCCAGTCCTCTCCTGCGCTTCCTGGTTTCTAAGTTTCAAATCCACAAAACCTTCCCCTTGACAGTCATTGCCCAGGTGGTGCAGCAGGCAGAGGAACCTGAGCAGTAACATTGTGACACCAGAGGTAACTCAGCCACCTGTCGCTCCCTGACTCCACTAACCCGGAGCGTAAACCCGAAGCCTGAGCCCTGCCTTGGGCATCGCTCCCACGGAAACCTGCAGGCTCATTTACTGACTTATGCAAATCACCTGTGGAGAGTTAGCACTGACTGGCTGAATTCATTCTCAAGTCACAATGCCCTTCAGCTTACAGCACGAATGGAAGGGGCACAGGGTGGAAATCAGGCTTTTCTGGTGGCCCGTTTTCCAATTGAGAAGAAGGGACAAGAGGGAAGCAAAATGGCCACATTTCAAACGCTCCCAGCGAGTCACAGATTAATTCCAAGCCCAGAGGAAACCACTGTCGTCTGACTTTCTCTTTCACTTCGGCCATAGAGTGTGCCTCAAAAGAATTCCCATAGGAATTAGAGCAGGTTTTTAGTAAAACACCCAAGCTTGATTTTAAAAGAGGCCAGTTGTGGAAAATCCAGCACAACCCTCAGTGAATTGCTCCAAACTCTAATGTTAAAAATGCTCCTCGCCTTCTTTCCAGTGTGTATTGGTCTAGCTTCAGCTTCCAGCCATTGTCTGCTCATAACCTTTCTCTGGTAAAGGGAAGATGGAGGCTTGCTGCAGCAAGGCTCCAGGGCTCTGCGAGGTTCCCCCGCCCCACATCCCTGTCCTGCCTGGCTGTTGGCAAGGGAGCTCTGTGAGGTCACAGACATCTCACTCATAGAATCATAGACTATCAGGGTTGGAAGGGACCTCAGGAGGTGTCTAGTCCAACCCCCTGCTCAAAGCAGGACCAATTCCCAACTAATTGTCTTTGCTCAATGGGCTGAGTTCCTGCCAAAAGCTTTTGTGAAGTCACTGCCACACCCACCTTTCCCTGGCAGGCCTGACCTCTGCCCCTGGCCAGCCCCGCTGGATGTTTGAGCTGCACCCCGGATCACCCCACTTGCTCATTATTGATTCTGGGGAGCAAGCAGGCTACCCAGTAAAACAGCAGAGTCTGTTCCGCACCCCACACTGAGTTTTTCATAGAGGCATCAGTTGTGAAACAATTCAGTCTCCTAATCTGGCCTCTATTTCACGGGCTATGAAATTTCACACTCTTAGCGCCCTATTGAGCCCATTTGCTTGTAATTCACTAAAAGGCACCTTCCCAACCAGTTATGATGGTAGGACACCAGGAAACAGAGACTCCACCTCTCCCCTGGGTAATTTCTTCCAGTGGCTAGTCTCCCTCACTGTCATAATTATATTGGAAATTGACAACCTCTGATAAGGGCCCAATTTATGACAATCTTTTAAATAATTTAAATAGAAGAGAAAAAATAACATTCAGTAGAACATGTTCACTGCCAAGCTTTTCAGACAGTCGCACCACTGATGTGATAGCTAAGGCCCTGGAAGCAAAGCTAGCTGAAATGCTAACCCAGCTTCGGGCAGCAGTAGCTTCCTTGAAAGGTGCAGAAAATATTGTCTTCCTTTCAGTTTATTCAAATCGTTCAGTTCAATCGACTAGTTTGCTGAAATTCAAGAAAGCCATTGGGAATTCACGAAACAGGCAAACTTGTTTTCCTCCCTCAATCTATGGATAAAAACTAAGGGGTAGATCTACTGGTTCATCAGTCTAGAAACATGTGGAGACTAGAATGTATCATTTCAGTTCACGAACCACACATCAAATTGCCTTTGTTTAAGAAATCGGTTAGTTTGAAATGCAAAACATTTTGATACAACTTCTTTCTTATGCTTCTCTTCTAGCTCTGGCATGGCCTTGCTGTGTGACCAAAGAGAGGTCACTTCTTTTCTCTTGCCCTCGGTATCATGGGGGATGGAGAAAATTCTCTCAGCCCTAGCAGGAGAGAGATTTGAGCAAGTCAGGCGCGTTAGGGCCCTCGTGCTCTAAAGGACAATGGGCGATTATTGTTTGGGGTAAGAATCGACAGATTTGTTACTTGTCCCCAACCAAAGCCAATAACACATCTCTGTATTTTCAGTCATGAGTTAGACATTCTCAGCACCCTCTGTCTCCCCAGCTCTCAGGTGTTCCTTGGATTAGGAGGCTTGGATGCTAAGAGAACTGGAATTATTTTACTGGCTTCTTGGGTGTTATTACAAGCCCATGAGGGTCTCAGTCTGGCCCCCAAGGCCCGCACCGCAGACACTAAAGATCAGGAGGGGTTGATTTCACTCAAAGTGTTTTGTATTTGCATTTTTGAATTATTTTCCTAATGAAAGATTGATTCTCATGAAATCTTAGAGCTGGCAGATGACAGAACAAGGAGCAATGCTCTCAAGTTGCAGTGTGGAAGGCTCGGATATCAGGAAAAACTTTTTCCCTAGGAGGGTGGTGATGCCTTTGAATCTGCTAGGATAGAGTCTCCTATCTTGTATCTATATCTAGAACCTATATTTTTTCTTACCTTCTACACAGATGACAACGTCTTTGAACCAAATACACACGGGAATGAAAAACACACGCACTGAATGTCCTGCACACCAACGTCTCTTGGTCCTGAGTGAGAGACCGCGAGCTGGAGGCTTGCTGCAGCAAGGCTACAGGGCTCTCCGAGGTTCCCCCTGCCCTGCATCCCTGTCCTGCCTGGCTGTTGGCAAGGGAGCTCTGTGAGGTCACAGACGCCTCATCATCTTTGCCCAATAGGCTGAGTTCCTGCCAAAGGCCTTTGTGAAGTCACTGCCACACCCACCTTTCCCTGGCAGGCCTGATGTCTGCCCCTGGCCAGCCCAGCTGGATGTTTGAGCTGCACCCCAGATCACCCCACTTGCTCATTATTGATTCTGGGGAGCAAGCAGGCCACCCAGTAAAACAGCAGAGTCTGTTCCTCACTGAGCTTTTCATAGAGGTTATGAAACAATTTGATCTCCTAATCTGGCCTCTATTTCACAGGCTATGAAATTTCACACACTTTGCACCATATGAAGCCCAATTGCTTGTAAGTCACTAAAAGGCACCTTCCCAACCAGTTATGATGGTAGGACACCAGGAAACAGAGACTCCACCTCTCCCCTGGGTAATTTCTTCCAGTGGCTAGTCTCCCTCACTGTCAGAAATGTGTGGCTACGTCTCATTTGAATTTCTCGGGCTTCAGCTGGCTGTTGTTGGTTCTTGTTGTGCCTTTTTTGGCTAGATCGAATTAGCCCTGCCCCATAAAATACGATCTCCCCGTCCTGCTGGACTCCCCGGCCAGGAGAACCCAGTAGGGGCCTCCTAGCTGTTTCTCTGCCCGACTGGGGACAGGACTTCCTCTCCGTGGGGATATCAGACACACCTGCAGAGGAAATGCAGAAGTGAGCGCGCTGCATCAGCCTGGCGTTGGGCTCAGGGCTTTGGCCTTGGCAGCTTCTGCTCCACTCACGTCTCTGGGTGCCCTGACTCAGAGCTTCTGGCCCCCTGTGGCTGCAGCCAGTGCTGGGGCACCGGGCTCAGGATTTCCATGCCCCTCCCCACTCCTGCCGGCGCTCTGGGTGCCTGGGCTCGGAGCTTCTGCCCGGCATCTGCAGCGGCGGCTCAGGGCTTCCCTTGCAGGTCCTTCTGGGGCTCAGGGGTCCATTTCTCTGGATGCCCCGAAAATGGTAGGAGCCGAGGTGCTCCCAAGTAGTCGGTAGGAGCTGAGGTGCTCCCAACAGCAGGGACCCACCTGCACATCTGGGAACCTCCTCTAGCTTCAGAAAGGTTGCTGGCTGCTGCCCTTGGAGCCAGGTCTGAAGGCAGTACAGAAGTGAGGGTGGCAATGCTGTGACCCCCCCCCCACAACAACCTCTGAACTCCCCCATTCTCCCAGGTTGGTGGGGACCCCCATGGTTACAATACCAGGAAATGTCAGGTGGAAACATCGAAATGATGACGTTGGTCAATTTCAAGGCCAGAGGGTTTGTAAATTAGTCAAAGTGAGCCCTGAATTTGGTAGGGACCTGGCTAATCTGGAGGCCCAAGCAGGTTTGCACTCCCAGTTCTCTTGAAAGGCCATGGAGAATTACTGCTGCCTGAGAAACTTCCCAGAATAAGCTACCAGGACTGGGGGGAAACGAAGGAAACCAACGAAAGCCTGAGCTAGGATGGAGAGCATTGATCCAAGCCGAGTTTGAACCCCTCCATCTCCCACCTGCCTGCCCGTGGTGAAACAGACAGGGTGGCACTGATTTCTATTCGTGAACTTGCTACAGGCCATGGGCTTCAGCACAAGCCGTACAGCCCATACTCTGAACTCTTGGATAAACAGCAAAGCTAGCTTTTCCGAAACCTTTCCCCCCAGTGCCCTGCATCCACTTGGGATTGTGCCCAGCAGAGGCTGGTGGAAGGGAGGGGAAGGGAGAGGAGGCCATGCAAATGTTGTGGCGTCTGCACTACCCCCCAGACACACACTACAATGCAGGGCGTAATATCCAGGACAGTAAATTATTTGGCCATAATCTACCAAATCCTCAGTGTTGAAAGTCCAATTTCTCTAGAAAACAATGGGAGGGAGGGGTTAGAGAGCTGCAGTAACCACCTGGACTTCCAGTCTCTGGCCAGGCACATCCCCCTCTGCAGAGTTTTCACTGCTATCGTCTCCAAACTGGTCCTCCTGATCTAATGTGAGGTCACATCCTGGCCTTTAGGGACATTGGCAGGATCTTCCCTGTTCTCAGCTGCAGCATCACCCTCGTTATCCTGCCTGATAAGGATCCCGCCAGGGCTCAGCTAAATGGCATGTGGCAAGACAGGCTCTTTGCTGGAGGCCCTTGGCAGCGCTCAATCGAGATCTGAATCGGACGGGCATGTGCAGCTGCATTTCCTGACTTTTTACTGGACTCCTGGACCCTCTCATGCTGCTGCTGCAAATGTTCCTTCTCGCTCAGCGCTGAGCAGCAGAATGCTCCTTGCCCTTTGGCTGAGCGACACACAGACGTCTAGTCCTGCTGCTCTGAAAGAAACCGTCTTCACAGCTTTAATCCTGGCAGATATTGATTAAAATCTTGCCGTGCTCCTCTAAGTGTATTTGTGATTGGACGTGCTTCTTGCTAGGGGGGATTTTTAGATACATGAACTGCATGAAACAGAGGGAAAGGCAAAGAGAAGCATCAACACGTCTAAGAACTTGAACAATATTTGAAGACCATATATTGGTGTCTAACGACCTCCTGCTGCCGGGAGACGCAACTGGTATTTTAATGAGACACATACCCCACCTGTGCCTGACCTGAGATTCAGCACCCTGAGGAGGAATAGCTCAGTGGTTTAAGAATTGGCCTGTTAAATCCAGGCTTCTGAGCTCAATCCTTGAGGAGGCCATCAAGGGAATTGGGGTAAAATTCTGTTTGGGGATGGGTCCTGCCTTGAGCAAGGGGTTAGACTAGATACCTCCTGAGGTCCCTTCCAACCCTGCTATTCTGTCCTCTTGTGTTGGCAGAACAAATAAATCCCACCTCCAATTACCCCTTATACAATCCATTTGAGTTCAAGAAAGAGAGATCTGTCTTGCAACAAGTATTAATATTACGAGGCAAAGACTAAGGTGAGTGATCTCTTTTTCTTTCAGTTCTAATACCTGATGAAAGCTTCAAAATCCATTCTGTCGACCAAGAGAAAAGATTGTTTTTCTGCTCTCAAAGTGCTGATGCTTTTGACCCCAAAATGTTGTCTTCATTTTCTCTCACAAAATAACTTGCAGTGAAATGGGACCAACTGCCTAAACTATCCTGAACGCTGCATGTCAGAGTTTGGGAATATCAGGACAGATCATCACCTGGCGTCAGTTGTCACAGATCCATCAGCATCAGCAGAGCTTCGGTGATTTATACCAACTGAAGTGTCTGGTCCATTGTGCTGTAACGAGTTAAAAGATTTCATACGCTGTGCGTATGAAGCTGAAAATAGTCTGTTTAAAATTACCCCTTTGGATTCAAAGAATCTTGTTTAATGGAGGGTTTTTTCTTTTTTTTCCCTAAAAATGTGCTTCATTTATTTGCATATCAAACATTTTCATTTAAAATTTCCCAGAGTGGGTTTTGTGCTGGTGAAATATTCCAAGTTGACAGCCCTGAGAGAGAAGATTGTGAAAAAGACAGTACAGTATGGAATGGGCTTCCCCAGTGCACCATTTTCTGCCCCCATGGAAGGTCTCATGGGTTCGGGGTGGATACACACCAACAATGGAATGAAATCTCTCTTGCATAGTTGAGTTTTCTTCTTAGTTTGAAGCAGGAGAAGGAACAGGAACTTCTGGACCCACCTAGCTTCCAAGGGAACCATCTTTCTTGATGCTGTTTGACCAGCAATTCATTGTGGCCCTTTAGGTGGAGATCAGTGGGTATTCTTGAGGAAGCTGCTTTATGACTCTGCTAAAGTAATATCTTCTAAGGACAGGCTGATCCTCCCACTGCCTCCACTCACTCACGGTAAATTATAGAGATTTGTAGCTGTAGGTTGTACAGGATGATAAGATACTGCATGTGAGCACGGGAGAGAGGGAGATGTTTTACTTAGTATTCATTGAGGTCCTTTCCTTTGGAGGTGGAAGCTTTTCCAAACTCACTTGCTGCCTCTGCTTCCCCACTGCAGAACTCCTGTTGTAGGCTGTGCAATAAGCCAGAGCAGGCATGACGGTCTCACCCATAGTTTTAATTCAGCTCTCGCTGCTTAACTTTGCTCTTCATTCATATCTCTTCAGTTAATATACAGTGAACCAGTGTGAACGTAATCTTATTGATTTCAACAAGAATGCTGGTTATTGAACTTATCAGAGTTTATTCCTACTTTGTGGTTTTAATTGACTTCTTATAAATAGCATAGCTCCGGATTTAGTTATGGAAAGGTGCTAGAGTGCTAATATGAGGCTTAAATCTACCACTCCAAGCACCCCTCGCCATAGATCAGGTGGCTGTGGTGACACCTGGCCTTTTAGTTTCATAACAAGAAAGTTATATTTGCAATTGTTGACTTTGCATTGTTTGTGGTTGGCATTTCTAAAATGCTGACTTGGGGGGGGGGCATTTGCAATTGTCAATTGCTTCGAAGCAAGCAGCCTTTGGAAATTCCACAATGCTCACCTCCTTCTTTTAAAAGTAATTCTTTTTCTCTGCCATTGTCATTCAGTTCACTTTCTCGAAATAGCTACAGTATTAGTGGGATTCACCTGAAAATGATTCTTGAATTAATTTCTTTTATATCCCACATTACATCACAGTTAGGAGGGAACACGGCATTTGAAAGTGTTCTCGATATTGTTTTGTTACGACAAGGTAAGAGTTGATGATGTTTTAGGAGCAGTTCTGAAACCTGGAAATGATAACGGATATAATAATATATTAATATTCCTTTTGGTGGAAAAAATCCTTTATTTTTCAGTTGTCTGTTTAATATAATGTTTTTTTCTCTTGATGTTTTCTGATGGGTTCCTATTATGGTGAAACATGATTAGTCCCAACAGGACAATTGAAACGTGTGTGTGTGTGTGTGTGTGTGTGTGTGTGTGTGTGTGCGCGCTCACATGCGTTTTAATTTTTCACATTGATAAGATAAAGAATTGTAGAAATCTAGTACCAAAATAGCCACCTTACTAGGAAATGGGGCTTCCAGATGAGTATGACTTTATGCTTCCATTTCCATATGGAAATTTTGATTCCTATCTTTGGTGTTTCTTAGTCTCATGGAGAAATGCAAGAACTTTGTTACTGGTGACCTTGTTCATAACCATAGATGGGCAAATCTGAAAAAAACTAGGAGCTGTAATAAAAAGCAGCGAAAGAAGACCAGTTTGCGCAGAAGATGCATATCTCAGGGAAATGACTGAATATTCATGCAAATATATTGTTCACCATGTTTTTATTTGCAAGACTTTAACCCAAAATGATCTGAAAGTATTAAAGAATCCTGTGGCACCTTATAGACTAACAGACGTTTTGCAGCATGAGCTTTCGTGGGTGAATACCCACTTACGTCTGTTAGTCTATAAGGTGCCACAGGATTCTTTGCTGCTTTTACAGAACCAGACTAACACGGCTACCCCTCTGATACTCAAAGTATTAAAGTGCTTGAATGAAAAGTCCACCAGCTATTCCAGTTTATAGCTACTCAGGATCTGGCTCCATAACTTTACCTTTAAAGAGATTTCAGGTAGGAGCCCACGTAGAGAGATGGTTGGGTGGGCCTGGCTGCATTTTGCATTGGCTGAGTTGGCCAGTGGACTGGTCATGCAATTTTGTTATGGATGTTGTTTCATTAATGATCTGGAGGATGGCGTGGACTGCACTCTCAGCAAGTTTGCAGATGACAATAAACTGGGAGGAGTGGTAGATACGCTGGAGGGTAGGGATAGGATACAGAGGGACCTAGACAAATTAGAGGATTGGGCCAAAAGAAACCTGATGAGGTTCAACAAGGACAAGTGCAGAGTCCTGCACTTAGCACGGAAGAATCCCATTCACTGTTACAGACTAGGGACCGAATGGCTAGGAAGCAGTTCTGCAGAAAAGGACCTAGGGGTTACAGTGGACGAGAAGCTGGATATGAGTCAGCAGTGTGCCCTTGTTGCCAAGAAGGCTAATGGCATTTTGGACTATATAAGTAGGGGCATTGCCAGCAGATGGAGGGATGTGATCATTCCGCTCTATTCGACATTGGTGAGGCCTCATCTGGAGACTGTCCAGTTTGGGGCCCCACACTACAAGAAGAATGTGGAAAAATTGGAAAGAGTCCAGCGGAGGGCAACCAAAATGATTAGGGGGCTGGAGCACATGACTTATGAGGAGAGGCTGAGGGAACTGGGATTGTTTAGTCTGCAGAAGAGAAGAATGAGGGGGGATTTGATAGCTGCTTCCAACTACCTGAAGGGAGGTTCCAAAGAGGATGGAGCTCGGCTGTTCTCAGTGGTGGCAGATGACAGAACAAGGAGCAATGGTCTCAAGTTGCAGTGGGGGAGGTTTAGGTTGGATATTAGGAAACACTATTTCACTAGAAGGATGGTGAAGCACTGGACTGGGTTCCCTAGGGAGGTGGTGGAATCTCCATCCTTAGAGGTTTTTAAGGTCAGGCTTGACAAAGCCCTGGCTGGGATGATTTAGTTGGGTTTGGTCCTGCTTTGAGCAGGGGTTGACTAGATACCTCCTGAGGTCCCTTCCAACCCTGATATTCTAGGATTCTACTAATCAATTAAAGGCAGGTAAAGCTGTCACAAACATCTTGGGATTTTAGACCCTGCTTTCAATTTCCTGATTTCAGTGTATTCAAAATCTCATACTGAATAGTTCAGAAAAAGAGGACGTGCTTTTTCCTCTCTTAGTTCATGTACATTTATAATTCGGTGTGAACTTTACTAATCTCTTTGCCTTGAAGATGTCCTGCATTAGGGAGTGCAGAAGGTTCAAATACACTGAGTGTTACCTTGCCTTGCTTCTCACTCTGCTAGCTGGAAAGATGATTAAATCTGATATTAACAAACAGCCTTACCCAGAGCGCACTGAAATCAATGGAAAACTCCCTTGGCGTCAATCTGTTTTGGATCAGACCCCCTACAGTGAGTGGGAACACTACGTTCCTAGGAGATAGATGAAAATTCCCCTCCTCCCACAAAAACAAACAAATCTCTTTTGCATTGAACTTTTCCATGGAAATGTCAGTGTTTTTACAACAAATAAAATAAAATAAAATCACAATAATCAATACAAATATTGTTATTCAGGAGTCCTAGCAATGTAGGGTGGAAGGGACCTCATGGAGTCAAGTCAGGCTCCCCATGCTGGGGCAAGACCAAGTAACACTAAGGAAAGATCCCGATGGGTGTTTCTCTGACCTGTTTTCAAACACCTTCAGCACTGAGCGGTCCACATGCTGATCTGTCCAGCTGAAGCGCCTCAGGCTTCCATTCTCCTTTATAGGCCAGTCTTGTTGGTTCGACTACATCTCCCAGTTGCTCCATTTCAAAACCAAAATACTTCAGATTTCAGCCAAAATAGACCAGCCCCAAAATAGTTTGGATTTGGGGTTTTATTCATAAAAGCTCAACACTTTCCAAGGGGACAGGTGGGAATTTTGACCAGCTCGACATAAAAAGCTTCTCTTAACAGGGAGGGTAATTAACTCTTGGGATGATTTACCAAGGGTCGTGGTGGATACTCAGTTTACGGACGATTTTTAATTCAAGATTGGATGATTGTTTAAAAGACATGCTCTACTTTACAATGAAAACTATTGGAAAAAAATTAGGACCTGTGTTATACCAGCAATTGGACTAGACTGGGGGGGTTGAATTTATCGTCTGCGAACACCGTGGGATCCACAGACTGTATCTAAGGGCTCCTCCAGAGGTGGTTGTTACCATAGCACAAGGCTTGTCAACCTGTGGGCCATGGATTCCTAGGGCTCCACAGATTGTGTCTACAATTTCCACCTCCATTCAAAATTTTGGATTCATCCACAAATGAGAAAAAAATCCACTGGTCTAGATAATCAAAATGGGCTTTGGAATCTCTGACGAAATTGAATTTCCGTTGTTTCGGCATCTCTTAAGAGAGAACACGAGTCTCCACTGTACATCAGATTGATTGTTGTGGTACCCATTGCTTCTATCCTCCTCTGCCTCTTCTTTGGCACAGAGCACAGTGACTGGATAAATTGCTCACGGAAACTGCACCAGAGTGACTGGCTTCCTTTTCCAGGGAATCACTAACAGTCTAAAGCTGCAAAACATCCTCTTTGTGTTCTTCTTTGCCATTTATTTCTGCAGGCTGGTGGGGAATGTCGGGATGATTGTGCTGATTAGCGTTGACTCCCAACTCCACAGCTCCATGTACTTTTTCCTCAGCAACTTGTCCCTCTTAGATGTTGTCTCCTCCTCTGTGATTGCCCCCAAGGCGATGCTCAGTTCCCTAGTGACAAGTAAAGACATTTCTTTCCCTGGGTGTGTGGTTCAGTTTTCCTCTTCTCCTTCTGTGCCAACAATGAGCTTTGCCTCCTGGCTGTGACGGCCTACGATCGCTTTGTGGCCATCTGCCACCCATTGCTTTATTATGTCATCCTGTCCAAGAAAGTCTGCTTCCAGGTGGTGGCTGGCTCTTCCCTAAGCACCTGTGTCAATGTATTCAGTCTGTCCTTTGGCCACTCCAATGTCCTCGATCATTTCTTCTGCAATATTCGCCCACTCCAAGAAATCTCCTGCTCTGACTTTCGTATCAATAAGCGAGTGCATTTCATCTTTGCAGCCATAGAAACAATAGGCACCATTTTCACCATCCTCATCTCCTACACTTACATCATCTTTGCTATCCTGAGGATCCGCTCCACGGCAGGAAGGCACAAAGCCTTCTCCACCTGCACCTCCCACCTGACTGTCGTTTCCTTCTTATATGGGACCCTGATCTTTACATATTTACGACCCTCATCTGGCAGCTCAGTGGACTGGGAGAAAATGGTGGCCGTGTCCGATACCCTTGTGATCCCCCTGCTGAACCCCCTGATCTACAGCCTGAGGAACAAGGAGGTGAAGGACACCCTGAGGAGGACAATACACCAGAAAATTATTCCTCGCTGTATGTAAATATGGGGACTGGTTTTTCTGATCAGTCCTGGAGTGCAGATATGAGCTAGTTCTCACTCATTAAGTCATTATGCAGAAATTTCTGCATATCATCATATGATTTACAGGAGAAAACAATATGGAAATGGAACTTGAGCCTCATAATGAAGGAAGGCACCATGTCCCTTGAAAAACAGTGTCCAGTAACTGTGTTACAGCTTCTCCTTTATGCACTGATATGTGATTTCTGCAATATAGACACCTCCCCCTGCTTGTTCCACTACCTTCTGAACTACGTTGCTTAATTTAGCAGATGATATAAAGAGGAGATGCTCAGACTGTAATTATTTCCGTTTGCCACCACTATTATCTCAGTTCCCACAGCCCCCACCTGAAATCCCTGTACAATTAAATAAAGGGAGGTGCACATGGAGAGGTGTTTTTATAGCTAGATAGTCAGACAGGTGGTTCTGTTTAAGGACAGACAGGTAGACACTAGACAGACGGATGTTTTTCTCTGGGGCTAGATAGACAGAGACATGGTTATGTCTGGGGTTAGATAGACAGAAACACGTCATTAGACACACGCAGGAGAAAGGAAGGATGCCAGAGGTTATTGCACTCGCCTAAGACTTGAGGGGTCTGAGTTTAAATTCCGCCCCCGCTGCAGACTTCCTTTGTGATCTTGAGCAAATCACTTTGGGCCCGATTTTTTAAAGGGATTTCAGTTCCTAATTCCTGTTGAAATCCATGGGATTTATGTGGCCTAAATACCTTTAAAACCCCTTTCCCTCTGTTTGCCACTTGTAATATGGAGGTAAGAGAAGGAGTGTTGTAAGCAGGCTTGCCATCTCCTTATGAACTTGCTGCCGCAATGTACCAGTTCTGTGGGATGCTTTGCTGGGTGCAGGTTGTGATCCCACAGTGTTCATTTTAGGCAACTTTTCTGAGTCAGGCCTGGCCTGCTTGATCATACCTGCCAGTCACTTTGCAGACCAGCCATGACCTCTGTCTTTTCACTTAGGGTGACCCCTTCACACACCTCAATGCTCTCGAGTGGGATATCCCTATTGCATTCAGGCCTCAGATCAGGAACAGGGGCTGTCTTACAATCCTCTGCACAGAATAGCATCTTGACAATGGCTTCACTGTTGTGATGCACTTTTAAGCTGTTTATATGCACAGTCCGAGTTGCGTCCCTGCTGTGGGGCCTGTGTACATTGCAGGTAACAGCCTGACCCCTCCCTACCACCTCAGAAGGCCCCTCCCATCAGTTTTGCAATCTGTACTTTTCAACAAGGAATAACACCAGCAGCAGATCCCCTGCATCAAATGATCGCTCACAAGGAGAGCGGAACCCCCTTTATCCCATCAAGTTGGGACCAGGGCCAGATTGGTTAACCAAAACATCGATAATGGGATGAATGGGAACGTGCCAGGCTGCATCGCCATCTAGTGACCATAGGAGAGATTGCCCACTTCTGGACCGATGTGCGCTGGTTGTTGGGTTAATACGGAGAACCGGATAATGGAGGGTTAGATAAACAGGGTTCTACTATATTGCGATCATCCCATTCTTTCCGAGCTGCTTGGCTTCTAGTGAGGCTTTGCATCACTATTCCAATCATGGATTTAGGGAAACCTAATTTAGGCTCCTCCCTGTGAAAGGGAAAGGAAAAGTGAAGTGCTTCAGTAAGATCAACCTGACCAGAATGAAATGGTTCCATTTTTTGTTTCAAAAGGACATTTGGCTTCATAAGTGTATTTTATTTTGGATGAGATTGTGCCTTTCACGGTTTGTGGCACACAAGCAGACAAGTTAAAGAAAATATAAAATACTCTTGCTGGATGTTCGCAAAGTCTTGCTAATTTGTTTCTTAGGAGCCAGAACAACAACACGTAAGAACCCAAAACTCAGAGGAAGAGAACGCAGGCTACTGCCTATAACAGAGAGGCACAACTCACTGGGTACCTGCTGACTGGCTGCTGCTACACTCCGATTGTGTGCTGCCCTATATATAGAGAGAGTTCTTTAAAGGGGTCAACAAACATGTGGACAAGGGGGATCCGGTGGACATAGTGTACTTAGATTTCCAGAACGCCTTTGACAAGGTCCCTCACCAAAGGCTCTTACGTAAATTAAGCTGTCATGGGATAAAAGGGAAGGTCCTTTCATGGACTGAGAACTGGTTAAAGGACAGGGAACAAAGGGTAGGAATTAATGGTAAATTCTCAGAATGGAGAGGGGTAACTAGTGGTGTTCCCCAAGGGCCAGTCCTAGGACCAATCCTATTCAATTTATTCATAAATGATCTGGAAAAAGGGGTAAACAGTGAGGTGGCAAAGTTTGCAGATGATACTAAACTGCTCAAGATAGTTAAGACCAAAGCAGATTGTGAAGAACTTCAAAAAGATCTCACAAAACTAAGTGATTGGGCAACAAAATGGCAAATGAAATTTAATGTGGATAAATGTAAAGTAATGCACATTGGAAAACATAACCCCAACTATACATACAACATGATGGGGGCTAATTTAGCTACAACGAGTCAGGAAAAAGATCTTGGAGTCATCGTGGATAGTTCTCTGAAGATGTCCACGCAGTGTGCAGAGGCGGTCAAAAAAGCAAACAGGATGTTAGGAATCATTAAAAAGGGGATAGAGAATAAGACGGAGAATATCTTATTGCCCTTATATAAATCCATGGTACGCCCACACCTCGAATACTGTGTACAGATGTGGTCTCCTCACCTCAAAAAAGATATTCTAGCACTAGAAAAGGTTCAGAAAAGGGCAACTAAAATGATTAGGGGTTTAGAGAGGGTCCCATACGAGGAAAGATTAAAGAGGCTAGGACTCTTCAGCTTGGAAAAGAGGAGACTAAGGGGGGATACGATAGAGGTATATAAAATCATGAGTGATGTTGAGAAAGTGGATAAGGAAAAGTTATTTACTTATTCCCATAATACAAGAACTAAGGGTCACCAAATGAAATTAATGGGCAGCAGGTTTAAAACAAATAAAAGGAAGTTCTTCTTCATGCAGCGCACAGTCAACTTGTGGAACTCCTTACCTGAGGAGGTTGTGAAGGCTAGGACTATAACAATGTTTAAAAGGGGACTGGATAAATTCATGGTAGCTAAGTCCATAAATGGCTATTAGCTAGGATGGGTAAGAATGGTGTCCCTAGCCTCTGTTTGTCAGAGTGTGGAGATGGATGGCAGGAGAGAGATCACTTGATCATTGCCTGTTAGGTTCACTCCCTCTGGGACACCTGGCATTGGCCACTGTCGGTAGACAGATACTAGGCTAGATGGACCTTTGGTCTGACCCGGTGCAGCCGTTCTTATGTTCTTATGCCCTACCGAGCTCCCTAGCATGCAAGCACGCCCAGGAACCCTGCCCAACATTTAAAGTTACAGTATTCAATTTTAATACAACCACAAATGCATCAGAGCATCAACATTTTCTGTTTAATGAGGTCTCTCCTTTTTTTGGAACCCTTGTTTCTAAACATGCCATGCAGGATTTGAATCAAATTTCAGCAACTAATTATCATGTGGGTGGAATCATCATTAATGTGTATTCTGGGTAGATATGTTGTTGGCTTCTTTAGGAAATGTTATAGCTGAGAACTTTCACTGACCCTGAAGTTGCATGAAATGAGTTTTGTTTTAATGCAGTTTAATTTAATGACTTTCAATACTCTGATCAGCACAGCACTGAGTGGTGAAACAGGGATTTTCACCAAGATAACAATGGCAATAAAATATAGACTGAACCAACGCATGAGTAAGAGCGTCCCTTTAAACAGCCTGTAGAGGTGCAGACTCACCCTGCAGCGCCTCCTGCTGGTGACTTCTGAGAATTAGCTCATTCCAGCTCCAGAGCACCCTCTGCAGGCCAGTGATCCACCTGTCGTCTGGTCCCCGTGCCCCTCCCTGGACCTGGTGCCCCTTTAGCTGGGGTGCTGCCCCTGGCAGCAGGGGCTTTCTAGGATTTCCGTGCCCCTGGGCAGGCGCCGCTGGGGGCGCCTGGCAGTCAGCGGTCCTGGCGCCGGTGGACCTCCTGCAGACATGTCTGCGGAGGGGCTGCTGGTCCCGCAGCCCCTCCGCAGGCACATCTGCAGGAGGTCCACCGGTGCCGCGGGACCAGCGGACCTTCCGCAGGCATGCCTGCGGGAGGTCCGCCGGAGCTGCCTGCCGCTCTCCCGCGGGACCCCGCGCCAAGCGCGCTGGGGTCTAGAGCCGGCCCTGCCTGCAACCCCGCTGTTCCGCTCCCCTGGCAGAGCCCACAGTCCCCGTGGACCCGCTCTCCCAGCCGGAAGCCCCGCAACTCCGCAGTCCTGCTCTCCCAGCTGGAACCCCGCAACCCCACGGTACCGCTCCCCTGTCCGAGCGCTGCAAGTCCTGGTGGCCCGCCATCAGCCCGAGGCCCGCAACCTGCTCTTCCGGGTGGAGCCCCGCAACCCCCCGGTCACAGTCTCCCGCCCGAGTGCCGCAACTCCCGCTGTCCTGCTACCCCAGCCAGAACCCCGCAACCCGGCGGTCCCACTCCCCCAGTCGAACGCGGCAACACTCGCTGCCCCGCTCTCACGGCCGGACCCCCCGCAATCCCGTGGCCCCGCTCCTCTGGCCGGTGCCCCGCAACCCGCCGTCCCGCTTCCCCTGGCCGGAGCCCAGAGACCCCGCGGTCCCTCTCCCTTGGCCGGAGCACCTCAACCCCATGGTCTCGCTCTCCCGGCCGGAGTTCAGCAACCCAGCGGTCGCGCTTCCCCGGCCGAGCGCGGCAACTCCCGCAGCCCTGCCACCTCGGCCGGAGCCCTGCAGCCCTGCTTTTCCAGCCGGAGCCCCGCAAACCTGTGGTCCCGCTACCCTGGCCAGAACCCCGCAACCTCGCAGCGCCGCTCTCCCGGCCGGAGCACCTTAACTCCGCGGTCCCGCTCTCCTGGCTGGAGCCCCGCAACTCCGCCCTCCCGCTTCCCCGGTCAGAGCCCAGGGACCCCGCGGTCCCGCTCCCCACGCTGGAGCGCCGCATGTCCCACGGCCCCGCTACTCCGGCCGGAGCCCTGCAATCCCGCGGTCCCCCTCTCCCGGCCGCAGCACCGCAACCCCGCGGCCCAGTTCCCCCGGCGGAGCGCGTCAAGTCCCGCGTCCCCGCTACCTCGGCCGGAACCCCGCAAATTCGAAGTGCCACCCGGAGAGTACATGCCCCAAGAATCGGGCCCCGCACTGGCTTAAGCCCGCCCTGACTGCAAAACTCCCATTGACTTCAGTGGCGCATGAATTGGCTTTATGGGTCTGCTCCAAAGCCCACTGAATCAAAGGGAATCTTTTCCTGGGCTTTGGATTCAGCTTTATGTGGGAAAGTGACCTCTAGAGTAATCACCACGTTGGTCCTTTTTTTTTTTTTTAATGTGACTGGTCTGATTTGGAGCTTATGTTGGCGAGAGCTTTTTCCCCTCACGCTAAGACTATGCCCCCATTTGCGTCACATACTCATGGCCAAGAACCCACCTATGCGTTGATGGAAACAGGTATAACACTGTGTACATGCATAGCCCTGTGGCCACACTGCCACTGTAAGTACACAGCAATAGCTCTGCCACTTCAGGGGTGGTATCTCAGGGCTCTGTGTGTCACAGGGAGATACTACAAGAACCGCTTTGCTGTGGGATATTGGTACTGTCCTCCACCTTCACATGCTTGCCTGTGGCAGTTCTTGATCATGTCACTCTCTGATTGTCACTCCCCACAGAACTGGGTAGAAGACATGGAGCAATTGGATGATGATCTGGTTCGTCTCCCATTCCTTACTGAGGGATAAATGGTTATGCAGTGAAGTGGGTGCTCAGCAAGCTGCTGGATGGAATTCTGCCCCAGCATTTTCTGACACATTGAAGATGGCTGACCCTGTGGGGCACTGACAAGTCAATTCTGCCCACATGGTATAGTTATGTGAATGCCTGTATTGTCACGGTGCGTCCTTCTAGAGACTGTCACATCTGGTGAAGGAGAACCAGCACCCTATGGTAAGGTGTAAGTTGTGTGCCGAATGAGGCAATAGACCTACATGGAGCTCTGTGATGAGCTTGTGCCAACTCTCCAGCACCAGAACACTTGATTCAGGAAGCCGCACCAGTTCAGAAGTGGGTGGCTATTACTTAGGTAAAGCAGCAAAGAATCCTGTGGCACCTATAGACTAACAGACGTTTTGCAGCATGAGCTGTGGGTGAATACCCACTTCGTCGGATACCTACGAAAGCTCATGCTGCAAAACGTCTGTTAGTCTATAAGTGCCACAGGATTCTTTGCTGCTCTTACAGATCCAGACTAACACGGCTACCCCTCTGATACTATTACCTTGTGGACGCTGGCTGCACCAGACAGCTATAGGTCCATTGTAAACCACTTTGGGGTTGACCCATCCACTGTCAGGGTTGTGGCTGTGCAGGTTTGTGAGGCAGTGAACACTGATGTACCCACAGGTGGGTGTCATAAGAAAAGTTCCAGCACTACTAATTGGTTTTCAGAGAATGGGGTTTCCGAACTGTGCAGGGCCATCGATGGCACCCATAGCCCAATACTTTGTCCCTCGCGCTGGGCAGGTGAGTCAGTGAACTGAAAAGTTTACTAGCCAATCGTCCTGCAAGGCCCAGTGGATCACATACTGCTGAATGGAGGGATTTGGTCATCTATGAAGGTGGAGGAAGCAGATTTGCACTGCCGGTGACCCTGAAGAACCAGCTGGAGTTTTTGCTGCAATAAGGAGGACAAGTCAGTGCACAGTATTTTAAATGCCCTGGATCTTAAAACTGAGAATTAAGCACCAGAGCAAGAAGTGATATTGGTGAGGAGGCATTGTAGCTGACAAGCCTCAGATTCTGGTTCCTGACACAGCTCGGGGAGGTCTTCCTCAGTTTGTCATGGGGGGCAGTGGTTTCCAGGAACTGAAATTAGGGGGGGTGTTCGAATTTACAGGGTGGGGTGTCAGGACTAATGAGATATATAAAAGAGATATGAATAAAGTAAATGTTTTGTTAGGATTATGCAAATTTAACATAAGAATAATGCAAGTTACACCAAAACACATAACAGGTCTAGATTTCTAAAAAAAATACATTTAAAAAAAAGTATTTAATTTAAATTGACTTTTGAAAAGTAAGCCATCATGGGGTAAGAGGAAAGTCCTCTCATGGATCAGTAACTGGTTAAAAGATGGGAAACAAAGGATAGGAATAAATTACCAGTTTTCAGAATGGACAGAGATAAATAGTGGTATCCCTGAGGGGTCGGTACTGGGACCAGTGCTGTTCAACATATTCTTAAATGATCTGGAAAATGGGTAAACAGTGAGGTGGCAAAATTTGCAGATGATACAAATCTATTGAAGATAGTTAAGTCCCAGGCAGACTGTGAAGAATTACAAAGGGATCTCATAAAACTGGGTGACTGGGCAACAAAAATGGCAGATGAAATTTAATGTTGATAAATGCAAAGTAATGTACACTGGAAAACAATCTCAACTATACATACAAAATGAAGGAGTCTGAATTAGCTGTTAACACTCAAGAAAGATCTTGCAGTCATTGTGGATAGTTCTCTGAAAACATCCACTCAGTGTGCAGCGGCAGTCAGTGATTCCCAACATTCTGTTTGCTTTTTTAAAAAGAACAGGAGCACTTGTGGCACCTTAGAGACTAACAAATTTATTTGAGCATAAGCTGTGGGCTACAGTCCACTTCATCGGATGTAGCCCACGAAAGCTTATGTTCTTTTTGCAATACAGATTAACACGGCTGCTACTCTGAAACCTTTGCTTTTTTAAGAAAGGGATAGATAATAAGACAGAAAATATCATATTGCCTCTATATAAATCCATGGCACATGTACACCTTGAATACTGTGTGCAGATCTGGTTACCTCATCCCAAAAAAGACATACTGGAAATGCAAAAAGTACAGAGATGGGCAACTAAAATGATTAGGGGTATGAAACAGGAGAAGAAATTAAAATGACTGGGAATTTTCAGCTTAGAAAAGAGATGACTAAGGGGGGATATGCTAAAGGTCTTTAAAATCTTGACTGATGTGAAGAAAGTGAAGAAAGTAAATGTTTTGTTAGGATAATACAAATTTAACATAAGGAAAATGCAAGTTACACCAAAACACATAACAGATCTAGATTTCTAAAAAAATATATAATTTAAAAAAAATGTGTTTAATTTAAATTGACTTTTGAAAAGTAAGCCATCATGGGGTAAGAGGGAAGATCCTCTCATGGATCAATAACTGGTTAAAAGATGGGAAACAAAGGGTAGGAATAAATTATCAGTTTTCAGAATGGAGAGAGATAAATAGTGGTATCCTTGAGGGATCAGTACTGGGACCAGTCCTATTCAACATATTCATCTGGGAAAAATGGGTAAACAGTGACGTGGCAAAATTTGCAGATGATACAAAACTATTCAAGATAGTTAAGTCCCAGGCAGACTGCGAAGAGCTACAAAGGGATCTCACAAAACTGGGTGACTGGGCAACAAAATGGCAAATTAAATTCAATGTTGATAAATGCAAAGTAATGCACATTGGAAAGCAATCTCAACTACACATACAAAATGATGGCATCTGAATTAGCTGTTAACACTCAAGGAAGAGATCTTGGAGTCATTGTGGATAGATCTCTGAAAACATCCACCCATGTGCAGCAACAGTCACAAAAGCAAACAATGATGGGAATCATTAAGAAAGGGATAGATAATAAGACAGAAAATATCATATTGCCTCTATATAAATCCATGGTACGTGCACACCTTGAATAGTGTGTGTAGATCTGGTCACTCATCCTAAAAAATATATATTGGAATTGGAAAAGGTACAGAGATGGACAACTAAAATGATGAGGGGTATGAAACAGGAGGAGAGATTAAAGTGACTGGGAATTTTCAGCTTAGAAAAGAAATGACTAATGGGGATATGATAGAGGTCTACAAAATCTTGACTGGTGCGAAGAAAGTGAATAAGGAAATTTTATTTAATCCTTCACATAACACAAGAGCTAGCAGTCACCCAATGAAATTAATAGGCAGCAGATTTAAAAAAAACGAAAGGAAGTATTTCTTCACACAATATAAAGTCAACCCAGGGAACTCTTTGCCAGGGGATGCTGTGAAGACCAAAACTATAACAGGATTTTAAAAAGAACTAGATAAATTCCTGGAGAACAGGTCCATCTGTGGCTATTAGCCAGGATGAGAGGGATGCAACGCCATGCTCTGAGTGTCCCTAGCCTGTTTGTCAGAAGCTGGGAATGGGCAACAGGGGATGGATCACTTGATGATGACCTGTGTTCATTCCCTCTGAAGCACTTGGCCCTGACCACTGTTGTAAGACAGGGTACTGGAATATATGGACCATGGGTCTGACCATTCTTATGTAAAAATTAATTATAATAAAAATGTTTAGTACAGAAACTCCCCAACATAATGACCTCCCAAGATAGCAACAATGTGAGATAACAACCTTGGCAAATACTGCATTTTAAAAATCTTGGCCTACTGGGAAACATATTTATATAAGTTTCCATTCCCAGTCACAAATCTAGCATTCTGGAGCAAAGTGACTAAAATATAGTCCAACAAACAAATGTTTATTTAACATGCCCTCACTTTTCCTCTCCACCGCACTCCACTCACCGGTGTTGTCCTTGGTCAGTGGAGACTCAGAGTTCAGAGGTGCTTTCACGTGAGTACACCTTCCAGGTGGGGGGCAAGAAGGCACAGTTTGCTCTGGCCATGGCTGTTCGTTGTGCCACCGTTCACTCCCACCACTCTGTTGCCAATGGCCCTGCACAGTCACCTTCTGCTGTCACCTACCACTGTGACCTCTGCGAGTTGGTCTCTTGAGGTTCCACCAGCTCTCAGTGATTTCAGCTGAGCTCTCAGTGTGGGAACCTTGCTGCTAGTGCAGTCTGGGCTGTCTCTTACACAAAAACACTGTACCCACAGGAACATTGTCCCCACAACAGGACTAAGCACTTAGACCTGATTGTCAGTGATTTCGGCTGCAATGTCACTTAACAGAACAAAAGACTATCTATGGAGCCTAATCAGCTCTGTCTTTAAACAGTGGAGAGGGACAGGTCCCCACCCTCTCTCTTGATGCCTTCAAATCATCACAGGCTAAGTACAGTTCTATTGCCCTTTACTCATACAATAAGAACAACATTTCATCCCCTTACCCCCACATTCAAGTGGTTTGTAACCCAACCCCAGTGAAAATCACTTGGACAACACAGCTCTGTTTGCTGGATACCTAGGTAGATTAGGTATGAATGTAAATATAATCTGGCCCTGAACCCTATCCCCGCAGCCCCAGCTCATCACTAGCTGTCAGGGAGAGCTCATTTAGACTTTGCTTACAAATCATCATTTGAAATTATTATTATTGACATCATAAAAAACAGCTGTATAAGGAAGCAAGGAAGCTAGTCTATGTTCATACTTTTCAAATCTATTATACTTTTTCAGATACACATATTTTATCATACACTGTATGTATGGCTGTGTTAGAACATCCCCATGGCCAGGGTGTCCCATGTTCTGTGCAGTCTGGCAGGCTGAGGGCACCTCTTCTAAGCTGCAGACAAAGAGCATCTGGTGGCACCTGAAGATGGGAGACCCAAGCTGCATTTTGCAAAGGATAGAGAGTGTGCCCTGCTGCATGGCTGTCCTGCTCCCTGTGCCCCTGCTGAGACCTGTGTCCCTTTTCATGCTCCCCTCCCTCCCTGCCTTTTCTGTACACGATAATTGCCTGGCACATAGTCCATGGCAATCCCAATCTCTCTGCTTTGTGCAATATAGAGGATCATCCCCACAGACGGTGTTTGATTGCAGGCAGCATGTGACACTCAATGAGGACTGGTGTAGGAAGAAGATGGGAGAGGGATCAAAAAGTGGCTAAACTTCTGAGCAGTTGATCAGCTGCTAAAGTGAGCCCCCCCCCGGCCACAGATCACAGCCAATGCTTGTTAGGAGGGACGGGGCAAGATCTTTGCATGCTAAAATGTGGGTTCTGTGCTGGTGCAGATCCAGGGGAGAAGCATGCTCCATGCACCCATTCATTTTCCACCCATTCATTCAGGGACATCACACATCACCCCTCCATGTCATACCCTGTCATTCTGTGCACATATCCCAGCACCTCAAACAGTAGCCTCCACTGAGCCAGCCCACAAGTTACACAAGGGAGGGAAATCACAGTCACAGGCCCAATCATTCATAGGTAGAGACCAGGGCAAGGACAGGGCTTCCGTGTGTTCAGGGGATGTCCCATCCTTCCCAATAAACAACCTAGGCCCATGGTTCCCTGCCCCTAGCTCTGTCTCCCATTTTCCTGGGAAAGAAACTGCCCCACCCTTAAACCCCCCAGGGCACTGGCATTCCCCAATATCTGGTTTCACAGTTCACAGATGTAAGGCAGAAAGGGCTGTTGTGACAATCTAGTCTTACCTCATGCAGAAGGCAACACAACATCCCTGAATTAATTCCTGCTTTGAGTCCAATAGCTGTGCTTGATCTAGAGCAAGTCTTTTAGAAAAATAGCCACTCCTCATTTTAAACGTGCCAGTGATGGAGAATCCAGTGCAATCCTGGGTCAGTTGTTCCAGTGGTTAATTACCCTCCCTGTTAAAACTGTGTGCCTTACCTCCAGTGCAAATTTATCTAGCCTCAACTTCCAGCCATTGGATCCTCTTACACGTTTGTCTGCTAGATTGAAGACACCTCTGTTATCAAACTTCTGTTCCCCATGTAGGTACCTATAAACTGATCAAGCCACCCCTTAACCTTCTCTATGACAGTATGTTTTCCACAGTTTTCCAGTGCCACATACAGAGGACTATGTAACTCTCTGACTGGATTAGCTCTGCTCTGTGCACTGGTGCTCTGCACAGAGTCATTAAAGGGTTTCTTGCAGACTGACTGGTTAAACACGAGCACTTGTGACTCTGGCAGTTAAATGTCCGATCACCAATGATTTGGGAGTTTTCACTATAAACAATAAATAGCTTTGTAACCCTGTGGTGTGAAGATGCCTTCAAAGGGAAAACCAATCACTAGAGCTGGGAGTTTGTGGTTTCTGCTAAAATCATTGGTTGATATTTTCATTGGGGACATCAGAGCTGTGTCTAAGGGCCCATCTCCATTAAGACATTCGCTCAGAGATCATCTACATTAGTGACACCAGGGTGAGTCCCCAGAGCACATGCTGCCCCAGTGCAAAGTGAGGGTCACGTGGGGGCAGCACAATCCATAACTACTGGAGTGGGAGGGGAAGTTTAGAATCCTGGGAAGCTGAGGGGACAGAGGAGAATTGCAGGATAGAGTTTGTGGGGGCTGCTTAGAGAAGAAGGGTGGGGAATCTCTTTGGGGGGACCTGCAGGAAGAAAGATGAGGAACTGTCAACCTGAAATAACAAAGGAGGAAGTGTTGCAGAAAATTGATAAATTGAAGAGCAGCAAGTCCCCAAGACTAGGTGATACACCCTGGGTGTGTTTAGGTAAATACAGTTTGCTCCTGCTTTGCTTAGATTTAATAGATATTCAGCTGATGAACCGGTGTTTTGCTCATTGTAATGGATTTAGCTGGTGTTGGGTCACAAATTATTTTAGTCCTGAATGCAGGGGTAGTGAAATATAGTTACCAATGTTTGCAATTATTGTGGGAATACAGAAAAGGACTGTGCTTAACCTGTCCCAAAGGAGCTAGTCACTTTCAGTTTAAAGAACCTTGGGAAAAAAAAGGGCTCAAATGTCTGAGCTCTGTAAAATATGCTGGCATGTGTGTGCACAAATGGCTGCATACCCTCAAGGGGTGTTGGATCAATGGAAAGGAACCCCTAGATATTCAACCTCAGCACTGGTGAGGCCTCATTTGGAGTACTGTGTCCAGTTTTGGGCCCCACGCTACAAGAAGGATGTGGATAAATTGGAGAGAGTCCAGCGGAGGGCAACAAAAATGATTAGGGGGCTGGAGCACATGACTTATGAGGAGAGGCTGAGAGAACTGAGATTGTTTAGCCTGCAGAAGAGAAGAATGAGGGGGGATTTGATAGCTGCTTTCAACTACCTGAAAGGGGGTTCCAAAGAGGATGGATCTAAACTGTTCTCAGTGGTAGAAGATGACAGAACAAGGAGTAATGGTCTCAAGTTGCAGAGGGGGAGGTTTAGGTTGGACATTAGGAAAACTTTTTCACTAGTAGGGTGGTGAAGAACTGGAATGGGTTACCTAGGGAGGTGGTGGAATCTCCTTCCTTAGAGGTTTTTAAGGTCAGGCTTGACAAAGCCCTAGCTGGGATGATTTAGTTGAGTTTGGTCCTACTTTGAGCAGGGGGTTGGACTAGATGACCTCATGAGGTCCCTTCCAACCCTGAGATTCTATGATTCTATGAACCTGGCTCCACCTAGCGGAAGGGTTACATTTTGGGGGCTGTAAGCACCTGGTGAGTGATTCACTAAGTTGGGAAAACAATTGTGTTTATATTTGAGGAAAGTACTCTGTATAATAGCTAATAAGTCAGGTTTGTTGGGCTCTGACTCAGCAGCTCCTAGCTTGGGGGCTGCAGCCTTGGCCGATGATTGGGGAAAAGCACTGGGGCAAGCATTGGAAAAGGTTGTGCTGTTCCATGCTACATCAAGCTCCTATCGTAAGTTAAGGTTATTTGCTGGGGATCCCATCACAATACCTGGGGAAGAGGAGTGTGAACCCTGGTTGGAACATACCATTGAAATGCTGCAGGAGTGGGCCATACCAGGCACAGAAGAGTGAAGATGTCTAGTAGAGAGCCTCAGGGGCCCAGCTTTAGACGTGATTCGCACCCTGAAGCTCACTATCCCTGGGGTCGGTGTGAAGGACTGCCTAGAGCAGGGTGGAAAACTACAGCCCGCAGGCCAGATCTGGGCCGCCAGCCATTTTAATCCAGCCGCCGAGCTCCCACTGGGGAGCAGGATCTAGGGCTTGCCCCACTCCGCACTCCAGCTGGGAAGCTGGATCGGGCCACTGACTCCCAGAAGCAGCAGCATGGCCCCCATCTGGCTCCTACATGTAGGGGCAGCTAGGGGGCACTGCTCTGCATGCTGCCCCTGCCCCAAGCACCGCCCACGCAGCTCCTATTGGCCAGGAACCATGGCCAATGGGAGCTACGGGGATGGCACCTGCAGACAGGGCAGCGTCCCGAGCCACTTGGCTGCACCTCTGCTTCCAGGGGCCGCTTCAGGTAAGCACCACCTGGAGCCTGCACCCTTGAGCCTCTCCCCACCACCCAACCCCTGCCCCAGCCCTGAACCCCTTCCCACCCTCTGGACCCCTCGATCTCAGCCCAGAGCACCCTTCTGCACCCAAACCCCCTCATCCCCTGCCCCACCCCAGAGCCTGCACCCCCAGCTAGAGCCTGCACCCGGTCCCATGCCCCAATCCCCTGCCCCAGCCCTGATCCCCCTCCCACCCTCAGAACCCCTCTGTCTCAATCCTTCTACCAACAGATGTTTAGGCACCTGCCTATACAGCCACTGACCGGCCTTGGCCTGTGTGGCCTTGTAGTAGTAAAATCTTAGGTTTGTATTTTGTATAATTACAAAAAAATAAAGACTGGTAATGTAGCATGTATTAAATGTATTAATGTATAAATAATTGAACAATATTCTGCCAGCCACTATTTCGGAAAGCAGAAAGGAATGGCCTAACAGGCCTTTGGTAAAAATTGCATCAGCCAGAATCTTGTGTCTAAAGCTAATTTCAAGGCAGTAATAGACCTTTGGGGTCACCACTTTGTTGTAGGTTTAAAATTAGCATTTTAAAATTAATAAAAGAATGCAATAATGGTTTTCTCCTGCATTGTAATTTAATGTTCCTGTTCAAATGTTCTGTGTAAATCAATCCTGTTTTGTGTGTAAATAAAAAATGTGTATGTAAAAAAATAACTGTCAAGGCCATTATCAAACCAAATGTTCTAAAACAAATCCCCAAAACAACGTAAGGATACCAAAAAATTGCCACATGCCCCTATTAAAATGTCAAAAAAGGACAAATTAACAACTCTAAAAAATAAGGCAGGTACCTATCAACCGGGACAAAATAACTAATCAAAACCAGCATGGGGTAACTCCCCAAAAAACTAATAAAAAACAAAATAAAAAATAAAAAAAAATTAAAAAAACAAGCCCTTGTCAAACAGCAATTAATTACAGCGTAATGGTGAAAAACTCATTGGTCTCAATAAAACAAAAATCTCTATATAAACAGGGTTCTTTGCCATAACATTTTGGGTTCATGCTGCCAAGACTTCCCTAGAGCATCGTGTTGTGACCTACAGAACCTGGGTCCTCCCTACTTGTAATCAACCTAGCTGGCCACTAGACTGAGACAGCCTCTGAACTGGTAACTGTAACACTGACTAGCGGGACAGTGTGTCTATGTGTGTAATTAAATGCATATGCTAATTGTTGTATCTCCAATATCCGCGGCGTATTGCCTTTTCCCCTAAAAAAAAAATCCCGTGTGCTTCTTCTAAGCATAACATTTGTTGCTGGAGAATTGCAAAAGGGGGAGGACATGCACCGTGATTGTTGAAAATACTGCTAAAGGGTATATCATACGTATAAAGTGATCAATCATTCAGTTGTGCACACCCCCGGTCATAGAGATATTGGGCAATAGGGAGAAGATTAGAGTCCTCAGTGCTCCTACCCGTCTGTCGGAAAAATATATATAAATTTATATATATAAATTACATAGGTGAATATACCCTCGATCATAGCAGGATCAAGCCTAAAAGGTAGGGGGGTTAGTGTTTCCCCCTCCTGCTCTGTCAGTCAGGGTTTTTTTAGTGTGTACAGACTTTTGTGTTTTATAAGTCCCAGCACAAGCATGGGCATTATGTTAAATGTCTTGTTTTTCCCTTTTTTCTATTTTTGCCTTGGTTTTATTAACTGGGAGATGTCCCAGCCCTTTTTATTCTCTAATCTGATGGTGTGAGAGCCTGGGTTTGTACATACATGCAGCATGTGCGTACGAGCGCCAGTAGAATCTACACCAGGAAGGCGCCTTAAAGAAAGTTCCCCGGATAGAAGTAGCCCTAAAACAGTCTCAAAGACATTCGCTGAAGTATGTTCTGTCTGTGTGTGTTTGAGGCCTGAGAAACAAAGCTGTCAGCTGTAAATTGCTAAATAAGAGATGTCAAACTGCTGCTTAGCAGAGTGTGTTTTTTCAAAGCCTACACTGTAATAGCTCTGGGTGAGGGGAGGAAAGTGTTCACCAGCACACATTGAAATGTCAGGAGAAAGCTTTGTAATTGGCTCTGAGCTTGTGGTTCGGACATTAAATAATAAACTCCTTACAGTATTAAGAGAGTGACCCAGCACCAAGTTATAGATTTGGTTGATTGGGTAAAATTCTTTAGCTGGGATTCATAACCCAAACAGTCACCTTCTTAGATCCTTTTTAGGATTAATACAACAAATAATCAGTTCTTATTAATCTGATGAGGTAACTAATTTGGTGACATAGTTTTGATTTAACACTGAGACTAATTTAATTGGGGTTTGATTTTGTTTGGATAGTTGCATTGCTCTGTGCTTCATTTAGTTTTGTAGTACGATTAGTAGCTTCACTTTGGTGATACAGTTTGTTGGTGTAATAGTTTTAATACAATTTATAAAACTGAAACCAAACATTTCTTTCAATAAGCAACAGGGGTCTACAACCTTGAGGATGTGGGCAGATATCAGTGGGTGAACCTAAAAAGCCTAACCAGCTCCACATAATAAGCCTTTGGTTCTCACAGACCTGACAGTCTCTTCCAGTCCTGCGCCTGTGGAGGCTGAATGTGTAAATTCAACAAGCTCACAAAACGGGAGCGTATTTTCCCCACAGTGTGAGGTTCTCACTCTTAACACCAGCAGGAGAATATGCATCCAGAGTCCTTGGTGATGCCAGAGATGCCTTAAAAGAGGCAGGTCCTGTCCCTAGCTGCTGTCCCAGCTAGCAGGCCGACAGCCAGGCCAGAGCAGTGTCGGTGCAATGGCTCCTGCTCACCAATTCTTCCATATATGTATGACCATATCAGGTTTCCTCTTTTTCACAGCATCTAGCTCTCTCTGTGTGTCTTCATTTACATTGACACTGCTCAAGCTGTGGGGAAAAACAAGTCAAGAAAAAGTGTTAGACATAATGCCTGAGAACACAGTCCCTTTGAAGCAGAGTTAGCCGCACACCATTGGTTTCAGTGAAATCATCTCTGGAATGGACACAAAAGACTATTGCAATGAATGTTCAGACATAACTATTTGGGCCCATCTTCTTTCCCCATCCCACACATTTCTGGTCCACCCCGGCAGTCACCATCTGCACTGGATTCCCTTTGGAGTCTGACCAGGTCCGTCCTTGCCTGCTGAAGAGGCTGCTGTTGAGTGACATGTGGAACTCTCGGCCCACTTAGAGGGAGGGAGATGCCAGCATGTGACATTTATAGCAAGCAAGAAAACAGACTTCAGCGAACTTATTTGTTTCTGAATTGTTATTAATCTATAAAGTTATTGTTCTAAATCTAAATCATTTTGAAAGCTGCCATCATGTGTTTTGGTTGTAACATCCCAGAACCAAAGGCTGTGTGGGGGATGTCTAGGACTGTGTAGAAATCTGGACGTTGTTTAAATGTATTTGCTATCTCAATGCTCCACAGAACTTACTTCCATTTTTTAATTCCCATCAGTCTTTTATCTTCCTTTATTTCTGGTCCTTTTAGTTCTCTCTCTTTTATAGATTTGCCTTTTCCCCTTCAGGCCAGTGGTATAGAAATTTCAAAACATTCTCTTATAGCTGTCCGGCTGTCCGGCTGTGCTGGATTTAAATGCTGCTTAAGCTGAAACTCTGGTAGCTTTTATGAACTAAGATGATCTTTAAAACAGTTTAAAACTGCCTGACATTGTTCTGGAAGAAAAGGCAGATGTCAGTTGCCTAAGGTGCCGGCTGGACCTTCCAATCCTACCAATATCTGTATGAGCTACTGAATAGACAGACAACCAAGATGAGGAGGAGAAGAGTGAAGAAACGGGGTTGCCATCATAGATAGAAAAAGAAATTAAACAAAAACAATTAGGTGTCGACTTTGTATCCTTTCCCTCTTTTCCTTTTTCTTTTTTTCTTTGTTTGGCTTTGTCCCAGAATTATTTGTTGAAATGGTGGTAAATTATCATTTGCATGGAGGGCTATTTTAATTCAATTGTGAAACACCCCTGACTCGTATTCTCAGTCCTGCTTACTGAGTAAAATAACTGAGATTCTAACTAGAGTGACCAGATATTCAGATTTTATAGGGACAGTCCCGATTTTTAGCTCTTTTTCTTATATAGGCTCCGATTACCCCCCACCCCCTGTCCCAATTTTTCACACTTGCTGTCTGATCACCCTAATTCTAACACAAAGCTACGCTGCCTTTGAAGTGCTCAGCCACTTTATTATCCCATATTTAAGCTAGTCAAGCTGCATGAATAATACATTTTTCAGATTGGTGGCTGAACTGAAGAAAAAAAAAAGAAAAGGTTCATTTTGAATCAAAACCTCAAATTTTCAGGGTTTTTGTTGTTGTTGTTGTTAAAAGAAATCAAACAAACAATTTTTTTGGTGCCAAATGAAAATTTATTTGATCTGAAAAAAATTCGGGTCTTTTTGTGGTTTTCTTTAGTTTCTTTTTAAGTGTTTTTTACCCTCAAAAACAAATTAATCAAATTAGCTACATTTCTAAACAAAACATTGTTTCAAAGTGACAAGACAAATCTTTTGTTTAAAAAAAGCCAGCTTTTTATTCTGCCAAAATTATTCATCAGATGCAACATCCATTTGCAAATATTTTCATCCTGAAAGTGCATTTTTCTGCAAATTTACTATTTGAGCAAAAAATGTCACCCAGCTCTACTGGTATCACAGCAGTGGATCTCTCTTCCTTTCTCTGCAGGAGGAGACTAGGTGCCAGTTCTTGGGTGCATGGACAATAACATTGTGACCCCAGGAGAAAGAGCTTAAATCACATCACTATGTGCCAGATTTTCCAAAGAACTCAGCACCCACAACTGGGGCTGGATGTTCAAGGGGACTGAAGTCCCATTTACCCAGGGTGCTGCTGGCTTTTCTGAAAATCTGACCATAGAAGTCACAAGCTACTGCATGCTGAGCACTTTAGAAAGCCTGGCCCCATGTGAAAGGAACACTCGTGAAAGGAGCCCACTTGTAACTTACCCCAGTTTCTGCAGTTTGCAGTTTGGGTGTTTCAGTCCTTCACACAACTGTTTCACACCTGAGTTGTCCATTGTTTTCTCTCCCAGGATCAGCTCTGTCAGCGTCTGGTTGGTGCTGAGAGCAGAGGCGAGATCCTCACAACAAGCAGCTGTGAAATGGCAACCACTCAGTCTGCAGGAACCAGAGAGATACAAAGATTTGTGATTGCTTATTTTTGCCCCATTCGCTGGCATCAGCAGTCTTCATTCTAGGCATGCACAGTAAACCACAGTGCTCTGAGAGGAGCCTTTGGGATTAGTCATCAATTCCAAGGCCAGAAGGGCCCACTGTGATCATCTGGTCTGACCTGCAGTACAGGACGTCCCCCAAACAATTCCTGTTTGAACTAGAGCAGAGCTTGTCGACAAAAATATTCCATCTTGATTTTAAAATTGCCAGTGACAGAGAATCCACCACAACCCTTGGTAAATTGTCCCAGTGGTTAGCTGCCCTCACTGAACCTTATTTCCAGTCTGAATTTGTCTAGCTTCAGCTTCCAGCCATTGGATCCTGTTATACTTTCCTCTGCTAGACTGAAGAGCCCGTTATCGAATATTTGTTCCCCACGTAGGTACTTGTACACTGTGATCATGTAACCTCTTAGCCTTCTCTTTCTTAAGCTAAGTAGATCGAAGTCTGTCACTATAAGGCAGGTTTTCCCATCCTTGTATTACTCTCATGGCTCTTCTCAGGACCTTCTCCAATTTATCACCATCCTTCTTGGACTGTGGGCACCAGAACTAGACACAATATTTCAGTAGCCATCATCACACCAGTGCCAAATACAGAGGTAAAATAACCTCAACTCCTACTCGAGATTCTTCTCTTTATACATCCATTAGCCAGGGGCGGCTCCAGGCCCCAGCATGCCAAGCGTGTGCTTGGGGTGGCACGCCGCGGGGGGCGCTCTGCCGGTCGCTGGGAGGGCAGCAGGCTGCTCCAGTGGACCTCCTGCAGGCATGCCTGCGGAGGGTCTGCTGGTCCCGCAGCTCCGGTGGAGCATCCGCAGGCACGCCTGCGGGAGGTCCACCGGAGCCGCGGGACCAGCGGACCTCTGCAAGCACGCTGCGGAGGTCCACCGGAGCCGCGGGACTGGCGACCGGCAGAGCGCCTCGCGCGTGCCGCCGTGCTTGGGGCAGCAAATGGCTAGAGCTGCCCTGCCATTAGCCCTTTGGCCACAGCAACACACTGGGAGCTCATGCTTAGCTGATTATCCACCGTACTTCTCAAGTCTTTTTCAGAGTCACTGCTTCCCAAGATAGGGTTCCCCATCCTGTAAGTGTGGCCTAAATTATTTGTTTCTAGATGCACACATTTCTATTGGTCTGTATTAAAATGTACATATTGTTCGCTTGCACCCAATTTCCCAAGCAACACAGATCGCTCTGTAGCAGTAACTTGTGCTCTACATTATTTCCCCTTTTGCAATTTTTGTGTTATCTGCAAACTTTATCAGTGATACTATGTTGTCTGCCAGGTCATTGATAAAAATGTTATGAAGCATAGGGCCAATCGATCCCTGTGGGATCCCCATAGAAACACACCCTCTTCTCTTAAACACTATAAGCCCTGGAGGGAATAATTTACCATGTGCAGGTGTTGTGTCAGTTACTATGTGTTCTATATGCGATTGTTCAGATGAGTTGAAGGGACAGGCAGATTGAGGTGTGTGATACAGGAGGGCCTGGGAGCAGGGGTAGAGTGGTAGCCTCAGGCTAATTAAGGTGTGGTTCCCTGTAGACTAGGGAGGGTTGCTACAGGTTAATTGTAGCACCTGTAGTCAATTAAGGCCCCATCAGGAACCTAATGAAACCCCCTGCTTCAGACTGTCAGGGGAAAAGGAGGAAGGAGAGAGGACTAGAGCTTGGAGGTGTGTTGTGAGATTTGAGAGATCAGAGAACCAAAGTAAGGGAGACTCCCTCCTCCAACATCTAAGGACTGAGGATAACCCCACCCAAGGGGGAAGAGGGTAAGAAACCTGCAGAGGTTGAGAGGGACTCAGAGTGAGGAGAAAACCCAGACCCCTTTCCCGCTTCCCTCCTCTACCTCCTTCCTGGGCCACTAGTGGGGCCCTTGGCACCCAAGAGCAGGGGCAAGGGGTAGTGTCTTAGCCCCTCCCAAGAAAAGTGCAGGACCCACCATACAAACATTGGCCATCTTATTACAGGTGCTATTTCTAATGGGTGGGATGGTCCTAACAATACACTGTAATGACCTGCTGGTTCCCTACTGGTTCCCTGCTAGAATGGTAGGAAGAGAAAGGACTAAACCAATGTTCCCCAAAGTGGTGCCTGTGGGTGCCATGGCACCCGACAGGGCATTTATGTGTGCCTGCCTAGTGCCCAGCAGAGGACCTGCCAGGGACAGAGAACTCAGGCTGCAGGCACGGTGTTCTCGGTCCCCGGCAGGTGCGGGGCCCACCTACTGCCCAGCAGAGAAGAGAATCTGGGGCCCTGCGCCTGCTGGGCACAGAGTACTCCAGGGCTGCAGGCACCGGTGTTCTCTGTCCTTGTGGCTTTTCTCTGGCATGTCTCTGGATTCATATATTATGTAATATTAAATATGTTTTTTGGTATTATTTAATATACAAATACAAAATAAGCCTCGAAAAATTGTTGGCGCCCGCCACGCTCTTCTGAAAACATGAATATGCTACTGGTCACAAAAAGGTTGGGGATCACTGGGCTAGGTTATTCTGGTAGAGGAAGAACCTAGATTAGCATCTCACCAGTAGGGGGCGCTGTGTTAATCAGAATGACGAGGAAAGAGAAGTGACATCCTGTGGACAGAAGGGATCAGGCTGGGAGAGCGAGAGGGCCAGTGTGTGTGGGGGTGAGCAGCAGGCTGCAGGTAGCAAGGACAGAAAGCCTGGCAGTGGTATCCTGAGAGCCAGGGCAAGGAGGCAGGTGGGAAGGGGAGAGCTGATCAGAGAAGCAGGCTGTGGCTGGCGGGCTGGGAGCAGCAGCACCAGGACATGTGGGGGTGGAGCAGCCTGCAAGCAGGAGGCGAGAGGCAATTGCTAAGGCTTAGTGACACAGGAGGACAATGCACAGGGATGCTGAGACCAGAGATGACAGGGCTGAGCTCTGGCCGGTGGGGTTGCAGACCAGCCTTGAATTAGCTGCCATGAGAAGGATATGCCAGAAAGGGCACTGGGTGCCAGCCCACAGCCCGTTCTCAGTGACATACTTGCTGACTGGGCTGTGTTATCAGTAGCTGGGGTGACAATGCAGATTTGGCCATGCACTGCTACAGGCTGGGGAGCGACTGGCTATGCAGCAGTTCTGCAGAAAAAGATCTGGGGATTACAGTGGATGAGAAGCTGGATATGAGTCAGCAGTGTGCCCTTGTTGCCAAGAAGGCCAATGATATATTGGGCTGCATTTTAGTAGGAGCATTGCAAGCAGATCAAGGGAAGTGATTATTCCCCTCTCTTCAGCACTGGTGAGGCCACATCTGGAGTATTGCATCGAGTTTTGGATCCCCTACTACAGAAGGGATGTGGACAAATTGGAGAGAGTCCAGAGGAGGGCAACAAAAATGATTAGGAGGCTGGGGCACATGACTTATGAGGAGAGGCTGAGGGAACTGGCTTATTTACTCTGCAGAAGAGAAGCGTGAGGGGGGATTTGATAGCAGCCTTCAAGTACCTGAAGGGAGGTTCCAAAGAAGATGGAGCTGGGCTGTTCTCAGTGGCGGCAGATAACAGAACAAGGAGCAGTGGTCTCAAGTTGCAGTGGGGGAGGTCTAAGTTGGATATTAAGAAATATATTTCAGTAGGAGAGTGGGGAAGCACTGGAATGGGTTACCGAGGGCGGTGGTGGAATCTCCATCCTTAGAGGTTTTTAAGGCCTGGCTTGAAAAAGCCCTGGCTGGAATGATTTAGTTGGGGATTGGTCCTGCTTTGAGCAGGGGGTTAGACTAGATCAGTGGTCCCCAACGTGGTGCCTGCAGGCGCCATGGCACCCGCCCAGGCATTTATATGCGCCCGCTTAGTGCCCAGCAGGGGACCTGCCGGGGACAGAGAACTCAGGCTGCGGGCGCGGTGTTCTCTGTTCCCAGCAGGTGCGGGGCCTGCCTAGTTCCCAGCAGGGGAGAGAAGCCGCGGCCCTACGCCTGCCAGGGACAGAGAACTCTGGGGCTGCAGGCTGCGGGCACCGGTGTTCTCGGTCCCTGGCAGGTGCGGGGCCGCAGCTTAAGCCAGAGAGAAGCCGCGGCCCCGCGCCTGCCGGGGACAGAGAACTCTGGAGCTGTAGGCGCTGGTGTTCTCTGTCCCCGGCAGGTGCGAGGCCCACCTAATGCCCAGCAGAGAAGAGAATCTGGGGCCCTGCGCCTGCTGGGACAGAGTACTCCAGGGCTGCAGGCATCGGTGTTCTCTGTCCTTGTGGCTTTTCTCCGGCTTCTCTCTGGATTCATATATTATGTAATATTAAATATGTTTTTTGTATTATTTAATGTACAAATACAAAATAAGCCTTGAAAAATTGTTGGCGCCTGCCACGCTCTTCTGAAAACATGAATGTGCTACTGGTCACAAAATGGTTGGGGACCACTGGACTAGATGACCTCCTGAGGTCCCTTCCAATCCTAATCTTCTATGATTCTGTTAAATGATGGGTAATGATCAGAGGGGAGTCTCAGCCCCTTTGTGGGAAACACATTAATGTTGATATTTATTCACATTTACTGTTTACAGCCCTTTTGGGAGAAAAGAGCCATGTTCAATTTCCTTTTCTTTCCAGCTCTTTTGGGAGAGCAGGAGTGACAGCTCCAGTTCAGGGCAGTGTGGACACATGTGGGGTTGTTACTGCCTGAGTGAGTAAAATCATTGTTTTCTAATGTCAAAATATGCTGCATTTGTGGTTTGCTAAAAGCCACCAGATTCTGTCCTCGGCTGCACCAAGTTCACATCTGGTACTGCTGAGAGACTTCGAGGAGAAGATATTGGCTGTAACCCACCTTCCTACTGCACTGATCCTGGGCCAGATGGGGGCCAAAACAGCCTCTGGTATAACTAAGAGGAATCTCAGGGCTGCTCTAAGTTACTCCAGCTGCTGTGCCAGGCTAGGATCCGGTGAAGCGTCATTGCGCTCCACCCTGCCCCTCCTAACCTCTCTGCCCTTCCTATGCTGAGGCAGGAGGGATGCTGTGGAAGGGTGCCAAAAATGTGGTTAGACCTGCTTTGCACCACCTAAGGATTACCCTGTATTGAGGGACCTTTGGCTGCCCCTTTAGGACAATTACCTAGCTACTTTGCCTGCAGAACAGGGCCCAGGGACTGAGCCCACTGCAGTACTCAGAACTCCTGCATCTTGGTGGGAGTTAGAGCAGCTGATCATTGTAGCCCCTTCTAGCCCTATGTTCTGCAGTTCTCTCATTATTCAGTTGTTTAACTAGCAAAATGTGACCAATGAAGATATCAGTGAGTCTCTGTTCTTTGCCTTGGGAGCAGAGTGGGGCTGGTCCATGGCTGGGTTCTATGCAGGTTATTGTGACCCTGATAAACAGAGTGTAACTCACCAACTACAGTGTTAACAGGCACAGACTAAAGGGAACCATCTGGTACTTACTGCAGTGTCTGTAATTTGCAGTTTGGATGTTTTAATCCTTCACACAGCAGCTGCACTCCTGAATCTCCTAGGTTGTTCCACCTTACGCCGAGCTCTGTCAGGGTCTGGCTGGTGCTGAGAACAGAGGACAGATCCCCACAACAAGCAACTGTGAGATCACAATACCCCAGTCTGTAGGATATGAATGTAGCGCCCCTCTCCACCTGATTACCTCCTTTACTGGCAATCTACTTACAGGTTCTGATGGACAGGTCTGGGTTCTTTTGGATCCCGCCACCCACTCAGTAGGGTGAATCTTTTTTGGTTATGAAATTAGTTGGCGGTGCCTCCACCCCCCTCGCTCCTTCCTGGCAGAGTCACCAGGGCAGCTTGGGCGGAAAATTCTAACTACAGAGGAATCCCCACTTATTTCTTGGAAGTCTCCAACTATCTGGCAAATAACACAACACATAAAAATATATTCAACACAACAATTATATTAAACAGGCAACAATACAACATAACAGGGGAAACACTATTTTTAGGGTCACCGGTGCCCACACTTAAAATACCCGTGTCTGGATGTAACAAATGCAAAACTAGTGTCCTGTTGGTATGCGTACTTTGCTGGGGCCCTTGATGACCGATGCAATTCTCTGCAGAGGTGTAGCAGTGGGGCTGACTGGGTTCAGTACAGCCCAAAAGACCCACAAGTGGGAGGAGGTGGTGAATCCCTCCACAGGTGTAATAAGCGGTAAATTATAAAATCCTCAAACCCTCACTCCCTGGCTTGAGGACACAGTTCAGGGAGTAGAGGGTCCCCAAAACAAATTCCCTGACTAACTAACTAAAGACAAGGCACTCACGAACTCCACAAATGATCTTCAGGGTTGAGGATGACGCTGGACGATTTCAGGGCTGCTGTCCGCTGGCAGGGATCCTCCTCAGGCAGGAATCAGCCCTGGACTAGCAGCGCTGACCATGTGGGGACTGGTCTCACCAGGGGAGCTGGAGGCGAACCCAGCCTGGCTGGGGAAATTTCTCAGCAAACATAACAATTGGGAATCATCCGTGAGGAAGGAAAACCCAGCTGGGGAATCTGGTGTCAGGTCCCTAGAGGCCAGTTCTCAGGGGGAACCCTGCTTGCAGGCCTGGGACTCACCAGCTCCCCTCAAAGCCTGTTTGGCCTTTTCCCTGGCTGGCTCCAGCCTCCCCTCAAAATGGCTTCTCCCTCTCCTCAACTCCCTGGGAGGGGCATCTCCACTCCCTATTGGTTGCTGGGCAGACTCTGAGGTTGCCTTGGCTCCTCCTCCCTGAGCTGCCAGCAGACAGAGCTCCAGGAATCTCCTTGGGGGTTACACTCTCCCTGGGTGAAAGTCTTTGCCGTCCTCGGCAAGGGTCATTTAACCACAAAACAGCATGCAAGGTCCTCTTCATCAGGTAATAATAAACATTGCTTAATGGACAATAAATGTAATTTACCAATAAGTATGTATTGCCGTGTCCACATACAATATGAATTTAAAATAACATGAAATTGTTATTCAATGTACATTAATAACATTCTTACTATATTGACATAAATGACTTAACCTTGGAGTCTCCATTGTTAACTATCAGACAGAAACAATAATAGGCAACCCGCACCCATCTGTTTACTAAGTGCAAAGGGACAGAGGTGGAGGTCCCTGGAACGTCATAAGTGAGCTTCTGTACAGGCTTTCGCTCTCGTTCTGAACGTCGAAGTACAGGAGCTTCTTCATTCTCAGGGCTCTCATCAGTAATGGCTGCAGGACAATCAATGATTTCCCTCTCTGCCGGTTGCATGGCTTCTCCCACATCCTCTAGAGGGGGAACCGTACTAGCTGGTAAACCACTTGCCTCTTCAGGCGGTGCCAGCAGGCAGGGGTTATCATGCTCTATTGTTGACTGATGGGGACAAATGGTGCAGCTTCAGGGTTAAGAATTTGAGCTAGAGGAGGCCCAGATTCTCCCTCTTTAATAGTTTCTACCTCAGGTAACAGCTCATGAAGCATAGAAGGTGTTGGATAATAGGGGAAGAATTCCTCCTCACTGCTACTTTGTGAATGAGGATCATTTTCTCCAAGGGAGGTTAAAGACTCGCTGTCTGCCTCCTCAGCAGATTCAAGTTGTGCAGGAAGGCTTCTTTCTGCAGAAACTTGCTTCCTTAGTCTAGAGCGAGTAATGGGTCTACGGGAGGACCACATTCCCTATTGTTCTCTTCACCTATTAACTGCCCCACTGGCAAGAGGTGGTTTCGGTGAATAGTCTTACAAACATTTTTTCCATTTTCCATCCTAAGGCGGTATACAGGCAAGTCTGGTAGCTTATCAACCACTATGCAGGTGTCTCCATTCCACCGGTCAGCTAATTTGTGCTTTCCAGTGAGACCTAGATTTCGGATTAAGACTCTGTCTCCTACCTGCAGATCCTGTTCACGGACCCGACTATCATATCTCTGCTTGTTGGCAAGGTTGCTTTTCCTGGCTGCTTGGGAGGCCAGTTTGTAAGCTTCCTGCAAGTCACGTCTAAGATTTTGAATGTACTGGAGATAAGTTGTTTCGCTAGCTTCATCAGAGGATATCCCGAAACATAAGTCAATCGGTAGCCTTGCTTCTCTACCAAACATTAAATAATAAGGAGAAAATCCAGTGGACTCATTTTTACTGCAGTTATAAGCATGCACAAGGTAACTGACATGCTCACTCCATCTCGTCTTTCGGGATGGATGCAGAGTTCCCAACATGTTTAGCAAAGTCCGGTTGAATCTCTCCGGTTGTGGATCTCCCTGAGGATGGTAAGGAGTGGTTCTGGACTTCCTTATTCCTAAGGTTTTTGTCAGTTGATGAATTAGTCTGCTTTCAAAATCTCTTCCCTGGTCAGAATGGATTCGGGCAGGGAAACCATAATGTACAATGAATTTGTCCCATAAAATTTTGGCCACTGTACTAGCTTTTTGGTCTTTTGTGGGATATGCTTGGGAATACCTTGTAAAATGGTCAGTAATTACCAGTATACTGGAGTGGTTTTTTCTATCAGGCTCCAATGACAAAAAGTCAATGCACACCAATTGCATGGGTGCATCTGTAGTGATGTTCACCATAGACGCTGCCCATTTTGGCAGGGTCTTCCGCTTAACACACCGAGAGCATCGGTTGCAGTGGTTTTCCACAGATGCTATCATGGTCATAATACATCCTAGATTTGCCCAGGTTTGGCTCTCGCCCTGGAGGGCAAACCATGCCTGGGGTCTTCTGGCCCAAACGACCACAAAGAGTGGCCAAAGACTGGAACATGTTGCTGTTGGTCCCAATCAATATGGGAATGCCATCAGAATTTTGCGTCTCAGGACAAATCAAAGCCAGAGTATCACATTCCTGGAGACATCCAGCCAGTTCTGCAGGAAAACTTAGAGTCACTAGTACATACCCATCGTACGGATAACTAGCATTGCTAAGGCCCCATATTGCCAGTCCCTCTAGAGGATAGATCTTCACTTGAGGCAGGAATTGCCGATGGAACTCTCTAGTAATAATGGTGACCTGAGATCCACTGTCGAGCAGGGCCCTACAAGGAATTCCTTCTACCATCACATTAACTACTGCTTCCGGGCCTATCAATCCCTCTGGGAATGGGCTCCAGGAAGGCTGTTCATAGCACAACTTAGTGGAGCTCTGCCTGTGACGGCTCCCAGTATGCTCCTTCTTCGTTGTGCTACTTTCTCTTCGTTCCTCGGGTTGTCACACTGGGTGGAAATGTGCCCATCCTCACCACATCGGTAGCAGAATCTCTTGTTCCTTGGGAGGGTCACCAAGGTCTTCTTTACAGGTTCTCTGTTGATGTCCTCTCTCCCTGGGCAAAAAGGAGGGTACTTCTTTTCCATCAAAGGTGGTGGAAGAATTTCGCTAGGTGACCCCTGAGGCATCTTACTTGTCATAAATTCAGTGAGCTGTGCTGTCAAGGTATTAAGCTGTTGATGGAGGTCCTCAGTGGTGGACAGGCAAGGGTCATCCTTTGGTTTGTTAGGAGCAACAGTCCTGCTCAATGAGATCTTATTCCTCTCTCTAGCAGTTCTCTTTTCCTCCTCCTCTCGGACTTCTCGCAGCAATTTATGGAATTCTGGAGGGCTGTCCAATCGGTCCACGAGTTTCAATTTCATAATTAGTAAGTCATCATAAATGGCACCTCGTATGACCTGTTCTAGTCGTACTCGGTGTTCCTTGCTCCTCTCAGTGCCTTTACGGCGGATGCACAGTTGAAGGGATGGTTCCAATCTGTGAAGATAGGAAGACAGTTTTTCACCTGGCTGTTGGTAACAGGACCGAAATTGAAAATAGAGGTCTTCCCCTGTCTCTAGGCTCCCAAAGGCATCCTCCATCGCCGAGAGATAGTCATCAACAGTGGCAACAGGCTTGCTGGCTTTTAATGCATAGATTACATTCCCTGCAGGTCCTCGCAGGCTTTCTGCCACACGTTTCCTCTTTTCAGCCTCACTACATTGCCATTCCTGCATCACCTGATTTAGTTGATGCCTCCAAGTGTCATAGTCATCTTCCCCTACAGGCACTGGTTTAATACCTGAAAAGAACTTCAGCTTTCGGTAAGGGCCCGATTCATATGCTGTCTTTATGGACTCCCCTATTGCTTGTCCCATAGCAAAAATTATTTGGTCCGTAGAACTGGGGTGAGGTACAGGACTACTTCCTAAAAGAGTCCTTAATTCACTCATGGTCTTCCCTTCCTGCCTAAGAAAGTCTCTCAATTTGGACTGAACATTGATAGTTTCAGATGGTGAGGCAGGTGGGGAGGGAAAACGTGATTGTGCTTGTATGGTCACCTTCCATCCATCCTTCTCTCCATCTGGCAGAATTACATGGGGAGTCACCACAGTAGACAGTATAATCTTGCTCTCTACAAGAAGGGATAAAGTAGCTTCCCCTTTTCCTTGCATCTGACTCCGAACCACACAAGTTCCCCATTCTTTAACATTAGCAATCTCCTCTTCAATTTTTCTAATGTCCCATTCAGTGGGTACATTCGTGAGCAGGAAGTGGCGTTCAGGGTCAGCCCCCTCCAGCTCACACCAAGTCACAAGCCTCTTCTGGTAATCCATACTGGGAATTTACGTAATTTCCCAGGAAGACAGCAGGGGTGTATATAAGGTCTGAGTTTAAAAGACGGGATCCCAGCGGTGCCTCCAATGTAGCGCCCCTCTCCACCTGATTACCTCCTTTACTGGCAATCTACTTACAGGTTCTGATGGACAGGTCTGGGTTCTTTTGGATCCCGCCACCCACTCAGTAGGGTGAATCTTTTTTGGTTATGAAATTAGTTGGCGGTGCCTCCACCCCCCTCGCTCCTTCCTGGCAGAGTCACCAGGGCAGCTTGGGCGGAAAATTCTAACTACAGAGGAATCCCCACTTATTTGCCAGATAGTTGGAGACTTCCAAGAAATAACACAACACATAAAAATATATTCAACACAACAATTATATTAAACAGGCAACAATACAACATAACAGGGGAAACACTATTTTTAGGGTCACCGGTGCCCACACTTAAAATACCCGTGTCTGGATGTAACAAATGCAAAACTAGTGTCCTGTTGGTACGCGTACTTTGCTGGGGCCCTTGATGACCGATACAATTCTCTGCAGAGGTGTAGCAGTGGGGCTGACTGGGTTCAGTACAGCCCAAAAGACCCACAAGTGGGAGGAGGTGGTGAATCCCTCCACAGGTGTAATAAGCGGTAAATTATAAAATCCTCAAACCCTCACTCCCTGGCTTGAGGACACAGTTCAGGGAGTAGAGGGTCCCCAAAACAAATTCCCTGACTAACTAACTAAAGACAAGGCACTCACGAACTCCACAAATGATCTTCAGGGTTGAGGATGACGCTGGACGATTTCAGGGCTGCTGTCCGCTGGCAGGGATCCTCCTCAGGCAGGAATCAGCCCTGGACTAGCAGCGCTGACCATGTGGGGACTGGTCTCACCAGGGGAGCTGGAGGCGAACCCAGCCTGGCTGGGGAAATTTCTCAGCAAACATAACAATTGGGAATCATCCGTGAGGAAGGAAAACCCAGCTGGGGAATCTGGTGTCAGGTCCCTAGAGGCCAGTTCTCAGGGGGAACCCTGCTTGCAGGCCTGGGACTCACCAGCTCCCCTCAAAGCCTGTTTGGCCTTTTCCCTGGCTGGCTCCAGCCTCCCCTCAAAATGGCTTCTCCCTCTCCTCAACTCCCTGGGAGGGGCATCTCCACTCCCTATTGGTTGCTGGGCAGACTCTGAGGTTGCCTTGGCTCCTCCTCCCTGAGCTGCCAGCAGACAGAGCTCCAGGAATCTCCTTGGGGGTTACACGAAGATATACAGAGAGCAAAATGATGACTTGTTTATGCCCCATCCTTTGCATTTCCCCTTCTTGATACCTGTGTGTAACTCTAAAGCAGGGGTAGGCAACCTATGGCACGTGTGCCGAAGGTGGCATGTGAGCTGATTTTCAGCGGCACTCACACTGCCCAGGTCCTGGCCACTAGTCTGTGGGGCTCTGCATTTTTCTTTAATTTTAAATGAAGCTTCTTAAACGTTTTAAAAAACTTATTTACTTTACATACAACAATAGTTTAGTTATATATTATAGACTTATAGAAAGAGACCTTCTTAAAACATTAAAAGGTATTACTGGCACGTGAAACCTTTAAATTAGAGTGAATAAATGAAGACTTGGCACACCACTTCTGAAAGGTTGCCGACCCCTGTTCTAAAGTGATTCTTAATTTGGAAGCAATAGAGAAATCATTTCACTTTTATTCAGATTACAAAAAGACCCCTACATGAGGCTTTAGAGCAGGGGTGGGCAAACTATAGCCCGCAGGCCATTTTAAGCCAGCCCTCAAGCTCCTACTGGGGAGTGGGGTCTGGGACTTGCCCTGCTCTGGTGCTGCAGCCGGGGAACAGGGTTGGGGCTGTTCCACACGGCTCCCGGAAGCAGCCACGTTGCCCCGCTCTGGCACTCCAGCTGGGGAGCGGGGTTGGGGGCCACTCCATGTGGCTCCTGGAAGCAGCGGCATAGCCCCGCTCCGGCTCCTATGCACTCCAATGTCCTCCTCCGGTGCTCCAATGTGAGCTGCAATGGCGGTGCCTGCAGATGGGGCAACGTGTAGACAGGGCCGGCTCTACAGTTTTCGCTGCCCCAAGCAGCGCGCCAAATTGCCGCCCTGGGCGGCGGGGGCAGTCCATGTGCCCTTAGGGCGGCAGGCGCGTTTCCGCGGAGGCGGCAATTCGGCGGCAGCGTCTATGTTTAGCTGAAGCTGCCCCGGACAGCGGAAATGCGCCTGCCGCCCTAAGGGCACACAGACTGCCCCCCCCCGCCCACGGCAGCAATTCGGCACGCTGCTTGGGGCAAAACAAGGGGGGCTGCCGCCCCTTGCAGAATGCCGCCCCAAGCACCAGCTTGGAATGCTGGTGTCTGGAGCCGGCCCTGCGTGTAGAGCTGCCTGGTTGCGCCTCTGTGTAGGAGCTGGAGAAGGGACATGCTGCTGCTTCTGGGAGCCATTTGAGGTAAGTGCCACCTGGAGCCTGCACCCCTGAGCTTCTCCTCTCACCCCTGAGCTTCTCCCCACACCCCAACCCCTGCCCCAGCCCTGATCCCCTCCTGCCCTCTGAATCCCTCCATTCCAGCCCAGAGAACTCTCCTGCATGCCAAACCCTCATCCCCAGCCCCACTCCAGAACCTGCACCCCAGCCTGCACCCCTTCCCGCACCCCAATCCCCTGCCACAGCCCTGAGTCCCCTCCCGCCCTCCAAACCCCTCAATCCCAGTCCAGAGCACTCTTCTATACCCCAAACTCCGCATCCCCCAGCACCACTCCAGAGGCCGCAACCTCAGCCGGAGCCCTCACTCCCCTGCACCCCACTCCCCACTGCAGCTCACAGTCCCCTCCCGCACCCTGAATGCCTCATTTCTGGCCCCACCTCAGAACCCGCTCCCCCAACCACAGCCCTCACCCCTTCCCACACCCCAACCCCAATTTTGTGAGCATTCATGGCCCACCATACAATTTCTATTCCCAGATGTGGCCCTCAGGCCAAAAAGTTTGCCCACCCCTGCTCTAGACCTCTAACACACAATTAGAGCTACAACCAAAACCCCAGTAGCATTAAATTAATTATTCTAATAGGAACTTATCCATTCAGCTACAGAAAACACCTTCTCAACCCTCTTTAAAACCCCAATCAAACAGGCTCATTGCAGCATGCCCAGAAGGTCCCTAAATGTGGGGTATTTTGGACTGCGGGAAAGGGAAAGTCCCAGAGCCCTCACAGAGGCCAACCATCCCTTCTCTTTTATAACAAAGGGGGAATCAGCTCAGGTGCCCGTGCTGACTGCAGTTGGGGCAGACACAATCCCTCAGGTAGGCCAGTCCCAGGTCATTTAGGGCTTTATCGATCAGAACCAGCCTCTTAAATTCCACCCAGAGACCAATGGGCAACCAGTGCAGATCCTGGAGCCATGTGCTCCCAGCAGGATGCTATGCTCAGTAAGTGACCTAGCACTGTCTACACTGGGGTTTAGGTCGGCTTAACTCTCTCGGGGTGTGTGAATTTTTCATGCCCCTGAGTGACGTAGCTGGGTCGACCTAACTTTCTAGTGTGGACCAAACCTTAGTGAGTACAATAAACAGAGGACCTACAGAAAATATCTATGGGGCATGAAGAGGCTCCGTGTGACCCAACTTCTGTCTAGTAAAATACGACAAATCTACAGTGTGGTGGGGTCTCTCAGCTGTACGCAGGAGGAGAGTAGGTGTTTTTGGGTGGTCATTAGATAAACCATTTGGGATTTTTTTCAGTGAAATAGTTTTTCCATCAGAAAATGCAGATTAGTCACACACTTTTTGTGGGAACGTCGTGGTGTTGATGGAAGTCCTGTCAGGAAGGTCTTTCTTAGCCAGGCTGGATTTTCAAGGCAAAACTACAGACAGAGCAAGCCTAGAATAGCCAGTAGCCCTGTGGTTGGGGCATTCACCTGGCCTGTGTGAGGCCCAGCTTCGTCTCCTCCCAAATCAGGCAGAGCAGTCACTTTAACCTGTGCCCCCCACACCTCAGGTGAGTGCCCTAACCAGTGGGATCACAATGCAGAACGGGGGAAATATTAAGTTTTCTCAGGATAGAAAACAGTTTTCCTCAGCTGCCAGGAGTACAGATGCCTCAGTAGACAAAGCTCAGGTCACTGTTAATAAGCACAGACTGCAGGAAGCCAGCGGTTACTTACACTAGTTTCTGCAGTTTGCAGTCTGGGTGTTTCAGTCCCTCACACAGCAGCCGCACACCTGAATCCCCCAGTTTGTTATCCGCCAGTTCCAGCTCTGTCAGGCTCTGGCTGGTGCTGAGAATAGTGGCGAGATCCCCACAGCAAGCAGCTGTGAGGCTGCAGCTCCCCAACCTACAAGAGACAAATACACAGAGAGGGAAGTGATCACTTGTTTCCTCCCTGTTGGCTGTGGTTCCCTCACTGGTGTCGGTATCTGTCTGGAGAGGGTTTCATTTCCATTCTGGAGGGAGGGAAGGATGGCTCCTGCCACATGTGACACTAGCCAAATATTTAGGGGCTAGGGACATCCCAGGTCCTCAGCAAGTAAGGGGTTAATTCTGGCTTCCTTCAATCTGTCCTTGCACAGGTGCTCAGGGAAAGGGCTATAAAAACAGCTGTTGGGGAGCCAGTGGGTGCAGAATGGCTGTGGGTTGAGATGGCTGCAAATCCAGGCTGAGCGAGCCTCAGGCTGGGGTGGTTTATGATTTGATGTGTTTAAGTTGTTTTGCTTTGCTGATTGAGATTTGCTTCTGCTGAAATATCCTTCCTGATTACCAGAGTCTTGCTGCCGTACAGTGCTAGGACCATGGTACCACCCCATACACCTGCTGCTCACATTGCCTCTTCCCGACTCTCAATAAGACATTTGCTGTTGCAGCTGAGTCTTCAGAGCTTTGCTGGTCCTGCAAATTTGGCCTGAAACTACACCTGGGAGGATATATCATGCAGGGTCTCTCAAGGGTCTGTCCTGCATCCGGAACTGCTCAATATTTTCATTAACAGCTTGAATGATGGAGTGGCAAGCACACTTATAACATCTGCAGATGGCACCAAGCTGGGGAGGGGTTACAAACAATTTTAGAAGACAGGATTAGAATTCAAAATGATCTTGATTAATTGGAAAATTGGTCTGAAATTTATCATATTAAATAGAGACGTGCAATGTTCTGCAGTTAGGAAGGTAAAATATCAAATGCACAACTACAAAATGGGGAATAACTGGCTAGGGGGCAGTACTGCAGAAAACGACCAGGGGATTATAGTGGATCACAAAGTGAATATGAGTAAACAGTGTGATGTATTTTTTGGAAAAAGGCTAATATCACTCTAGGGGTGTGTTAGCAGGAGAATCGTAGGTAAGACATGGGAGGTGAATGTCCCATTCTACTCATCACCCGTGAGGCCTCAGCTGGAGAACTGTGTCCAGTTTGGGGCATCACAGTTCAAGAAAGATGTTGACAAATTAGAGTCTAGATGAGAGCAACAAAAATGAAAAGAGGTTTAGAAAACAAGCTCCACAAGAAAAGGGTGAAAGACTTGGGCATGTTTAGTCTATAGAAGACAAGGCTGAGGGGCAACATAACAGACTTCAATTATGTGAAAGGTTGTTATAAAGAGAATGGTGATCCATTGTTCTCCATGTCCACCAAGGGTAGGACAAGAAGTAATCAGCTGAATCAGCAGCAAGGGAGATTTAGGTTGGATATTAGGAAACACTTTCAAACTATAAGGAGAGTAAAGTCCTGGAACAAGTTACCTAGGGAGACTGTGGAATCCCTATCCTTGGAGGTTTTTAAGAACAGGTGAGACAAACACCTGTCAGGGATGGCCTACGTTTACTTAATTCTGCCTCTGCACTGTGGGATGAACTCGATGACCTCTCGAGGTCCCTTTCAGCCGTATATTTCTATGGAGTGGAAGGTGCAGGGCCTGGGGCTGGTGGGAGCACAAGCATTACAGTTCGGTAACCCAGCAGCCAGAGCTACCATGCTAGCAGGCACAGACTGGAGCAGACCAGCCAGTACTTACAGTATTTTCTGCAGTTTGCAGTTGGGATGTCTCAGTCCCTCACACAACACCTGCACACCTGAATCTCCCAGCTTCGCCCCCCAAAGGTTCAGCTCTGTCAGGGCCTGGCTGGTGCTGAGAGCAGAGGAGAGGAACCCACAACATACAGCTGAGAGTCTGCACCACTCCAGCCTACATGAAATGAAGAGAGAATGGAAAACGATTCATTTCTGACCCATGCACTGTGTTCCCCTCACAGATGTCTGTGTGAGTCTAGAAAGATTTGTTATTGTGGGAGTGCAGGGAGAGACGACAGCGCTGTGGGAAGAGGCCAGGGGGAATAAAAACACAGAAGGCCGTTAGTGTGGATTTCTTCCATGCACGCCTGTCAGGCAGGGTTTAGCTCTCGTTCATGTTGGTGTAACTCTGGAGCATCCCTTGCAGTCAATAAAGGCAGACTTGCAAATACAGAGCAGCTGAGAGCACAGTCTGGCCCATTATGTCGGTTATGCATCACTCCACAAGTGACTGGTCAGTTGAAGTGAAGGGAGGGGGACAGGTTGTGGGGTCACTTTTAGTGGGTTGGGAGGGGGAAGGTTGTGGCTGGAAAATAGTTCAAACATTTTCATTGCTAGCGCTCTGGATCCCTTCTGGTTTAAGCAGATGGAGCCAGAATAAGCTCTCCAGCCCCCAAGTGTTCCCCAGGGCCATGAGCATCCATTACCCGTCCCTTGTAAGAACAGACACCCTTAATCCCAGAAGACAAACTACCTGATCGTTCTCATAACCAACCAACCCCCCACAGTGTTGAGGATACAGCACCTTTTCCCCATTACAGCCTCTGTCTAGCACAACTGGAATCCCCAAACCTCTCAGCCCCCAACCTGCCCGTGAGTGACAGACACAATAGAAATGTGTGACAGTGACTGGAATGTGGAACACCTGGGTCTTGCTTTACAGAGCACCGTGACTGAGCAGATTAATGATTTTTAACTAAACGTCTGTTTTTAAGGCTGTTTCTTCCCTGGGTGAATTAAATAAACTAGTTGTTTAAGAAGAAAACTAGAAAAAACCAAGACCTTAGTCCAATGGTAGCCAAAGGACCCTTGCACAGGGCAGCAGCCAGGTTTGGATCAGAGACTTTCAAGTACACAGAACAGACTGCTACCACCTGAGATGGCGTAGTAACTATTTATCCTATGCATGGACCAGCCTGTAGAGAGGGAGTTTCCAGTGGGTCACACAGCTATTAACCATACAGCAGTAGAAGGTTGGATGCTATTTGACATTCAGATAGCAGGCAGTTCCCTGTGATGATGTGGTGTGTTGCAGTCAGTGGATATGTGCTGAGTGGACACTGGGATACAGTTACCGGTATCCTGGGAGTTGTCATTTCCTTGCTTTTAAGGATTTGTGTTGAGCAGGTGCCCCACTCACCCAGCCGTAATCATTTCTAGACAAAGATGTAGTTTGTGGAGTATCCTGGCTTAATGACAACAAATGTAGGAAGGTTTGGGGGGAGGGAGAGAGAGGCCAGGAAACAGGGAGCAGGGATATTTGAAGTGGGGTTAATGGTGTGTATAGGGTCCCAGCAGATCCATTTCCACCCTCCCTAACTCCAGCACAAAGGGGCCTGTGTTCTTGGTTCCCACCTGTCAAGTGCTGCTCTGCTCTGCCTGCCCAGCCATGGCTCCTTGGAGCTCTGAAGCTTTGACAGAGACTCTTCTGCTCCCAGTCGTCCCACAGGGTAAGTCCCAAAACTGCATCACACATCACACATGGACCCAGTCTGCTCCCTCTGTGCCACAGCAAACTCCTTCTCCCAGCAGCTCTGCCCTGCGCGGAGGGAGCTGGGCCGCACACTCTTTGGTTTTGGCAGCAGCACCCTCCCTCCCCACAGGCCACCTGGACCTGGATGAGAAGTTGCCTGAAAATGGAAATCCCTTCCCACAAAAAAAATTTGCATTTTTGAAAATGTTCTGCCCCAAATTGGGACAAAAATTCAAAGTATTTTATGGGAAAGGACTTCCAGAAAAATTCCATTTGGGGAGAACCAAAATGATTCCCTAGCTGCCTTCCTGGCTCCAGGGCTGCCTGGCTTCCCAGATGCCTGAGAAGAGACTGGATGGGAACCTGGACAGACCAGGAGAGCTGGTTATTGAGCCAAGGACCCAGAAAGCCTAGGGTCCTGCAGTCTCTCCAAACAGAGAGGCTGAAGCTGACTTCTCCATACTTTTTGCCACTGTTGTTGGGTCGTGTGACTGCCAGGTCGCTCACTGTGCCTAGTGCGACAGCAGCTGGGAGATGTACATGGATGAAGTTCTGCAGGGTGGTCACCTATTCTAGAATCCTCTTGACTAAGGCAACGTTGAAAACCTGAAAGCGGTTCAGTTCGGCTCTTGACAAGGAAGCTGTCAACTTTTGCAAGCTCCTACATCCCAGGACAAGAGGAGAAGCTGCCTTTACATCCGGGGCTAACACCAAAAGTTCTCAGCTACTCTCCTGTTGCTGTCACCTCTGTCTGGGCAGGGACCCCACATCCCTCTTCCTCCTGACCAGGGGTTTGGGCAGCCGCCTTGCAAGTTATTGTGTCTGTCCCAGAAGGTCTGACCAAGAATCCTGCCCCTGCGCTTTGTTTTCTCTCCCAGGCTGTGGCCAGTATGTGGCTGCAGCTACAAGTAACCAAATAGCTCTGGCCTTAAACAAACCCTACTATGACCCTGTTTATTTCACTGACACGCTCACTTTCTCCTTTTCCAATGCAGAAGCTCACTGTCCTGCCATGATGGCATCAAAGGAGCTGGGTGCAGATACCCCAACCTAGTAAGCAGGGCCAGTGAAACCATTTAGGCGACCGCTAGGGCACTAGGATTTGGGGGGTGGCATTTTCTTCGGCAGCAACCGTGGCGGCCAGATCTTCAGTCTCCCTGGTTGCCACCGGCATTTAGGCGGAGGGAGCTGGGGCAGGGGAGGGCAGGGAGAGCCACCTGCAGCAAGTAAGGGGGGGGCAGCACGCAAGGGAACTCCCCGCCCCAGCTCACCCCTGCCCTGCCTCCTCCCTGAGCACGCCATGGCTGCTTCACTTCTCCCGCCTCCCAGGCTTGCGGCTCAGGGCGGAGGGTGGGGAGCTGTCGCAGGGGGGGCTCCTCAGGGCGGAGGAGGGGAGCTGCCATGGGGGGGAGGGGAGGGAAGGGTGCCTCAGGGCGGAGGCTCAGGGACGGGGGAGGGCGCAAGGTGGAAGTTTTGCCTAGGGCGCGAAACATCCTTGCACCAGCCCTGCTAGTGAGTGACACAAGCTGCCTCCTTCTGAGGCAGCTGTCAATCAGAGTGTGGTGGGTGGTGATGTAGGAGTGATCTGTCACTAACACAGTCTCCAGAGATCCCTTCTCTGCAGCACATTAGATCCAAAGCTGGTGGGGGGTGGGCACTGCACCAGGTTCACAAGGCCATTATTTCACCTTGTGCCCTGCTCCCTACAGAGTATTTCCCCGTGAGTTGTCTAGTCTACTGTGATGATGGCCCAAGTCATGGAGCTTCCACCCCTTCCGGGGGGAGACTATTCCATGGACTATTCCAGCAGATCTGTCAGAGCAGCACAGCAGTGAAGCAGACACACTTCAGTTGTGTATCTTCCCTCCCGCTCCCCCCCATATCACTCTCAGTGAGTTACTCATTTCCCACCCTCCTCCGAGCTGTGAGGGAGAGATGGGGCAGTTGCCACCAGGGAGAGGTGCCACCATCACTCTCTGCAGGGCTGTGGCGGAGGAGAGGCCAATCGTCACTGATGGTGGAGAAAAAACAAAGAGCTTTGAGATGAGTCCTGTCCACCTACATACTGACAGGCAGAGTTTTGAAGCCCTGCTTGGGGGCTGGTGGGGAAAGATGGGGACAGAAGCATCTCATCCCTCCATCCATGAGTCTGATGTTCTGGGGAGAGAATGGGGGTCCCTGGATTAGGGGTTTGTGGCTCTAACCCCAAACCTCCAATGATAGACAGCAGCTGCAGTAAAAGGTAGCTGATTTTGACATTCACTTTGCTGTTGCTTTTGGGGCAGATTTTCAAGAGAGCTCACCATCCAATGTGGAAGGCTTCAAAATTTGTGCAGAAAAGTGTCACAAGTTTTAAAGTTAATATAAAGATGTCAAAGTCATTAAAGTTATATGTAAAATGGGCTGTTAGTGGAAGGGTAAGAGAGTGCTCTCTCTCTCTCTCTCTTTTTTTTAAAGCCCAATATTAAAGAATTGGTTTAAAAAAATTGAAATATTTTCCCAGCTGTCTACTGTGGGCCCACTTTTGCTTAATATTTCCATTTTCCAAACAGGGCAAGCTGGGTGCATGTTGTGACCCATTGACAATGGTACTGGAGAGACATTGAACTCTCAGCTCTTCTTTATACCTACAAGGGGCAGACACCAGACACCAGCTATAGCTCCTATAAAGTGCTTTACATAGAGGTCACTTGAAAATACACAGAGGACACCAAATATTACTTACCCTAGTATCTGTAATTTGCAATTTGGATGTTTCAGTCCCTCACACAGCAGCTGAACTCCATCATCTCCCAGAGAAAAAATATAACTGAGGTCCAGCTCTGTCAGGCTCTGTCTGGTGCTGAGAACAGCGGAGAGATCCCCACAGCAAGTGCCCGTGAGACCACAAAATCTCAACCTGCAGGAGAGACAAATGCAGGGCAGATACATCAGAGAGTGAACAAGGCTCATCACAGCAATTGGCAGGTGGCCCAACCCAGCATCTCCTTTCCCTGACCAATCAGCATGGGGAATGAGCCAGAATCCAGCCCTAGACTCTGTCCTAAGCCCCATCCCTTGACCAATGAGAACCAGGTTTGAGTGTGACATCCTATATTAGCCCCACTGCTTGCACTATAAAGATGGAGAGAGAGAGAGGAAGAGGGGTGTTTCCAGGAAGGCTCTAGGAGAGGGTTAGCAGGAGGAAAATGGGGAAGATGGAGGCAGAAGTTTAGAGGGTGGTAAAAAGGTCAGAAGAGAGGTTAATTGGAGGGTAAAAACAGACACTACAAAACAATGAGGAAAAAAGAGTCAGAGAGAAAAGGAGAGAAGAAAACTTTCAAGCAGAGAAAAACTAAAAATAGTAAAGGGTTGACCTAGTGGAACTCTGTTACATTATTTTATATTAAGTCTGATGCCAAAATGTTGCAGTAAAATACGCACTCATGGCATGTGGCCAACCCCAAAAGTTCCAAAATCATGAGTCAAGCTCCAAAAACATCACACTATTAGCTTAAAATTCATGGGATTTTTTTTACAAATACATTTTTGGTTCTTTTTCTTTGTCTTCTGGTTTTTGAGACTGGTTTTCAGGCTCTCTCTGCAACCACAAGGGCTAGAAACTTAGCTTTCATTTTTAAAAAGCGAGGGGCTCACTTATTCACATGATTCCAGGAGCTGTGACTTTAAGAAAAAACATCAAATATAAAAATTTGTGATAAAGTCATATGATGGCAACAATATTATGTGTAAGCAGAGTCAGGATGAGCTCTACCCTGACATCTGGTGGTGAATTCTGGCGAGTTGTGCAAAAGAACTTCAGGGGCTGATCTTGTTTGCATAGGCACACCCACCCCGCCTAACATGAGCCCACAGCTGCCCAAATGGTCACTTTAGCTGCTGTGGGATCCCCAGTTTCTCTGCTATCGGGGCAGGAAGAATAAACTGTTGTTACCCTGACTATATGAATCAACGACAGTGGAACTATTTTATGACAAAGGGACTGACCATCAACTAAGTAGCATTCGCTAGACAAGGGACATGGGTTCCAAAACAGTGAATTGAGGGGGGGGGGGGGCTGGGTAACCCCAACCCTCTGCTCAAGGGTAAGTAGTCTCATAGCCATCCAAGGCTGTGATCAAGTGTCTTGATGTTTTTGGTCTTTTGGACTTCAGATGAAAACCTTGTCTGTGTCTCTTGGACCTTGAAGTAAAAATATCATCTAAATTATATAAGAGCTAATTTTGATTTTATTAGAAATCTGGTTACAAGCTGCTGAGCTGAATTCACTTTGGGCCAATGGTGCACCAGCACAGAGGTTCCCCTACTACAAGCTGAAGTCACTGAAGAGCTAAAATTACTGAATGTTGTTGGGAGGAGGGGCTGAAAATATATTGCTGAGTGGCTGATGGCGCAGAGCAGTTTGCAGGACACCTGGTGGAGTGGAGTGTCGAGTGGAGCATTTCATGGGACAGGTGGAACGGCTGGTGGGATGGCTGGTGGAGCGGAGCGGCTGGTGGAACGGCTTGCGGTGAAGGCTGCAACAGAACCCCACGGAAAGGCGGGGCAGTCAGCCTCAGATCATGTAAGGTGCCCCTTAACACCCCCTGCACCCCCCCATTTCCACCCAGGCTGGGAGGTAAAACTCTGCAGATAAATTTTTGAACTCTGGGGCTGCACTGACCAGGGACAGAGACCTTTGGGGTGTGGGACTTTGGGTGATTTTTCGGGTTGCTGGACTTAAGACCCTCAGGGGAAAAGGACACTGCCAAACTTACTTGAGGGTGGGTCTGTTGCTCATGGTTTGTGTTATGAATCCTGTTTGTGGTGTTTCCCCAACATAATGCTGCATTGTTTCCCTCCTTTATTAAAAGGATTTTTCTACACTCAGACTCTGTGCTTGTGAGAGGGGAAGTATTGCCTCTTAGAGGCACCCGGGGGGTGCTGTGTAATTGTCCCAGGTCACTGGGTGGGGGCTCAAGCCAGTTTTGCACTATGTTATTGAAACGGAACCCCTGGATACTGAACCAGGCCCTTGTTGCTGCCAACTCAGATGGGCAGAAGGGTTACATATATATCAGACAACATGACTCCATAGGACAATGGGGTCTCTGTAGCTTGGTTAGGAATGGTAGGTGGGTATGGGAGTCATCTGTCCAGAGATTAGAGGAATAACATGATTTTTGTTTACCTCAAAATCTTTACTGTAAAATAATGGGTTTTCAGTCCTCCTTTAATTGCAAATCTGAATGCAAACTTAATTATAGAATTGCTAGCACTGCCTCCACAAGTTTTTCCCCAGTGTTGATGCTAGGTTTTAGAATACTTCATGCTTGCAGCTACCTGAAATAATCATATATATTTAAGGGTCCTGTGGTTTTGATGCACATCTGTTTTCGCAGTACATTACCGGATGCACTAGCAAATTATCCTAGCACAGAAGTCCAGATGAACACCAGATGTCAAGATGTCTGGGTGGCGGTGGCTAGTTCATTCCACTGATCACTGCTGCCTGTGCTACCACAGCTACGCTACTATTTTTAGTGCACTAGCAAAGATCAGAGCTAGCATGAATGTGTGTATGTGAGCTCCCAGCTCCAACTGCAGACAAAGCCTAAGACTTCTAGGGCAGAGAGCTACTTATCAATGAATAGATACTAGGGGTCCAAGCACAGTGTCTGATTTGAGGAACTGTGTCTGGGAAATTCAGGAAGCTGACTACCCAGGGCCCGGAGTTACCCAAGCAAAAATGCAAAGGCCATGAAGAGCTGTGGGGAGGTGAATTCCTGCAACCCCCCTCATGGATACATACTTGGAACAGCTAGCTCATGCCACTGCTCGCGCTACCGTAGCTACATCACTATATTTAGCATGCTGGGTCGATGAGAGCTAGTGCAAGTGTGTCTAGTCACTCTGGGAATCGCACTCCCAACTCTGAGTGCAGACGTAGCCTTCGTGTGGGCAAAAGACTGTGGGAGTTTCTCATGAATATGAGACTTTCCCACCCCAATCCAAGATTTACATGGAAGACAAACAAGAAATACAAGCCAGCCTCTGGAAAGCATTACTCTAGGCACCAGCCACCAATCCAGTGCAACTGAGTTTCAGCCACAGCACGCAAAATTACTACAGACACAGGAACACCTCAGGATCAAAGCTTGTGTTGAACAAAGCAAGGTTAGTGGCTTAAAAGATGTTTATCAGCTTCAATTAGATCCTTATAATATATATATATATAATTAATAATAATCCCTGACCTGGTCTGCATCCCCAGAGCCTGGCTATCTGACACTGCAGCCTGGGACCTGGATCATTCCATGCCTTCCAGCTGACACTGTGCCCTACAGACCCAGACTAGGCAGTTCCCGGGGCAGAGACCCAATTTTATTGCCACCCAGCTTCAAATGCAAAAGAAGCTCCTTTGTAACAAAATCCTTTGAGTGCATCTACTTAATCTGAGAGACTAATGACAAGCGCAATAAGACATCCCAATAGCACAGATCTATTACCTACAGAGAGCTCAAGTTTTCTGGAGGAGTTGACAGAGACATTGACTGACATGGTGATGCAGTTCCTGAGGCTCCTCATTCTTGGAGGCTTAACAATTCACACTGACAATACACCTGATCCAATGCACAAAACTTTCTATTTGCCCTGTTCTCCTTTGGATTATCACAGACACAGCCGGTCACATCCTGACCTTTATAATGAACGTGGATCACTCCTCGATGTCAGTCAGATTACCACCTCCAAAAGAGAAAGAACATAAGAACAACCATACTGGGTCAGAGCAAATCTCCATCTAGCCCAGTAGCCTGTCTTCCAACAGTGGCCAATGCCAGGTGCCCCAGAGGGAATGAACAGAACAGGTAATCATCAAGTGATCCAACCCTTGTCACCCATTCCCATCTAATAGCCATTGATGGACCTGTTCTCCATGAATTTATCTAGTTATTTTTTTTAACTCTGTTCTAGTCTCAGTCTTCACAACATTCTCTGGCAAAGAGTTCCACAAGTTGACTGTGCGTTGTGTGAAAAAATACTTCCTTGTGTTTGTTTTTAATCTTCTGCCTATTAATTAATTAATTTCCAGGCAAGAAGGTCTTATCATCATAATCCATCCTAGAGAACTCATTGATTCAGTTAGACTCACAAAGCACTGATGCCCTAGCCCAGCAGCCAAGGACTAGAAGAACCAGTGAGACATCACAGTCACTGACTGACCACAGCCATGAATACTTTGGTTCTGAAGCACTTCCTTCCCATATGGCCCTCACAGAGCTTTGTGGGTTCTTCTTCCTGTGACAGATGATGCAAAAAGGCAAGAAAACCCAAGTGCCAGTGTTGAGAACACTCAAGAAGATACAACAAAGTATCTGAACAACAAAGTTTTCTTTGCCTGCTCCTTGGCCATGGAGAAGACCAAGAGATCCTCATTCTTCTCTTCCGTAGCAACCACCAAGGCTTCATCTATGCAGCTGGACCATGCAGTTCAGACTATGGGGGTGTGAATTGCAACAGCACAGCATTCTGGTGCATGCAGCTCCCCAATGTGGATGGTCCTAGTGCAAACTAAGAGGTACCTAGCTTGTGTTAACATAGTCCTCTTCAAACAGGACTATGTTAGCACGAACTAGGTACCTTTTTGTTTGCACCTGCATTGTCTATATGGGGGAGTTACAACACAGAAGTTTGGTGCATGCTACACTTCACACCCCTGTGGTCTGAACTGCAGGGCTGTGTAGACAAGTCCCAAGTCACACCCCACTGAACTATTCTGGATTGTCAATAACATTGCTAACCTAGATGCCGCCTAGCTCCAGAGCCCAGCACCATTCAGCATGAGGAACTGTACCCACTTCACAGAGAAGATCTTCCACATCCAGGATGGCCTCTATGGCCATCAGGGACAACACAAAACCCTCCTCAGAATTCTGTTCATTCACAAAACTGGAATCCTAGATATGCTAGAGGAAATCTGAGCCTCTGTCTATGACTCCAATCCTTGATCTCTGTGGCTAGTGCATGGCAGCAAGAGCCTAAGGGGGTGTGGGGCCTGGGGCAGATGTAACGAATCCATCACTTCCGGGACTGACCCGTCACTTCTGGGACTGATTGCGCTGGCCAATTCCACTGGCCCACAGGGCTCCCCAAAGTGCAGGGCCCGGAGCGGTCTCCCCGATTCACCGTACCTTAGGAATGGCTCTGAGCAAAAGCATCTAGAACCCCTACTAACAAATACTGTCATCGTCTGCTTTTGAGGACAGAAATCTGCTCCCCCAACCTGGAGAATGCAGTAACCTGGCCAGGACTTAAGAATCCATTGCTTGATACAACCAGCCTTATAAGTTTCATAGAGAAACTTCTGAGCTTCAGTTCATCTGCAAATTTGACACCATCAGCTCAGGACTAAACAAAGACTGTGAATGGCTTGCCAACTACAAAACCAGTTTCTCCTCTCTTGGTTTTCACACCTCAGCTGCTAGAAGAGGGCCTCATCCTCCCTGATTGAACTAACCTCGTTATCTCTAGCCTGCTTCTTGCTTGCTTATATATACCTGCCCCTGGAAATTTCTACTACATGCATCCGACGAAGTGGGTATTCACCCACGAAAGCTCATGCTCCCAAATGTCTGTTAGTCTATAAGGTGCCACAAGACTCTTTGCTGCTTTTACAGATCCAGACTAACATGGCTACCCCTCTGAAGCCTTACAAGTGAATGCCCAGTATCATCAGGTCTCCTATTTCTGAGCAATCTAGTCAAGCAGTTACTGAACATTTGCATTCAACTTCACTTGTCCATTGGCAATATCCAGCTGGGTTTTAAGCCTAGACACAGAACAGACATGGCATGTCAAGGCTGATGGAGAACCTCCTCCTGTCCACAGGCGAGAGGATTTTTGAAGCTTTTTACTGTCAGGGTCTGCAGAATGGGGACAAAGCCTACTCTTGTTGGATTCAACAGTTAAATTTGGAGATGGGGTGGAGGAGCACCTTAGTATAGGGATGTTGTGTGCAGCAAAAACTGCTTTCAACAGGCTGAACGATGACGGGAGGACATGGGATGGAGAACTGAGAAGATTCAATGGGAGCCTGGGTGTAGGTGAGGGGATATGAGGAAGTATAAATCAACAGGGAAGTCACAAGCCTGAATGGTGGGGGAGGATCAGGGACGGAGGGAGGAGCAGGAGGGGATCAAGGCAGCAGGAACTGACTTAAATGAATCTTATATTATTTTGTCTCCAGTTGGCTCAATGGGGTGGGAGGTGAATTCCCTCAGTTCTATAAGTGCTTTGAGATCCTCAGCTAGACGGTGCTCTAGGAGGGCATGTCATTTCAGGAATAGAGACTGTTCCTGTCCCTCCCACCACCTACCCTACAGAGCAGGAGAGAGGAATGAGAAGTGGATGCGGGGGTGACTGCAGAGAAGGAGAAATTGTTCATAGAGGGATCAGAGCTGTCCTGGTTTGCAGGTGGTGATTTTCCTTCACTGCAAGGGTCCTCCTGGGTAGTGCCTCCTTCTTGCTCTCACATGTTTGAGGGTGGGGAGAAAGTATCCCCAACTGAGGCATTAATAGGAGAGACTCAGATTTTAACCTCACCACATACCTGCAGGAAGTTTATTGTACCCCATCCACGCCTCCTGCCAAGGTCTTTACATAAAGGAAACTGGTCAATACTTACACTAGTCTCTGCAGTTTGCAGTTTGGCTGTTTCAGTCCTTCACACAGCAGCTGTATTCCCAAGGCTTCCAGTTGATTACCACTCAGGTCCAGATCTGTTAGCAGCTGGTTGGTGTTGAGAGCAGAAGAGAGCTCCCCACAACAAGCAGCTGAGACTTCACAAGCCTTCAATCTGCAGGAGATAGATGCACAGATAAGAGAATGAGCACATCTGACTATCCAGTCCTCTCCTCTCAATTGAAATTCCAGCATGGAAAGCCAAGAAGCATTTACCATAGTCGCCATGACCCTTAATCTAAGGATTTGCAACATATCAATAAACAAATGCATAGAGACTGGTGAGGAAAATGAAGAATAATGGAATTGTATAGGAAGCCAGTTGTAAATTATAGTTTCTCTTTCTTGTAGACTAAAAGTCTCAGTGCTTTAGAAAGAAATATCACCCAGATCAAGGAGACTATGACCAAAATAGACAAACTGAAGATACATTATCCTCTTGTATCAACCTAGCTGCATTTACACCAGTGGTTGAATTTTTAACTTATTTTTATTTTTATTGACTTTTCCACACCTATGAGCCTTGTAGCTATGTTGACCTAAATTTTAAGTGTAGATCAGGCCTTAAACATGATGGATAGATACTGAGGGCTTGTCTATACAAGGACATTGACCAGAATAGCTCCCTGTGGGACACACTCTTCCAGAATCAAAGTCTCTTTTCCTTTAAAACAATTACTCTGCTTTACGAGCTATTGGGATTCTCATCTGTTGTAAGCTGCAGAGCTGTCCATTAACATCCTGGGGATCTCAGAGGCATAAAGGTGGTTTAAATCCACTTAGCTCCACCCTCCCTCTGGAATGTGAGATCTTTGTTGCACCTCTTAAAAGCTCAGCAATGAATCTTAACCTTGGTGTTGGTAGCAGTGGGATTGTAAAAGAAAAGTTTACACTGGGGTCCTTCTACGGGCATCTGTTATGTCCATTAGCCTGTGTTCCACAAGTGTGTGTTCAGCTAAGCTGAAGGTGAGGGTAGTGGGTGGCTGCATTTTCAAGTGGGCTGGTGAATCCCGAAATGCAGCTGTGAAACTGTTCTCGGTGAGCTTGGAGGGGCCAGGGGAAGTGCCTAGCTTCTATTTGCAGAAGCTGGGAATGGGCAACAGGGAATAGATCACTTGATGACCTGTTCTGTTCATTCCTTCTGAAGCACCTGGCAATGGCCACGGTTGGAAGACAGGATACTGGGCTAGATGGAGCTTTGGCCTAACTCAGCACTGCCGTTCTTATGTGGTGTAGCTGTGAGGAACCCCAAATGTGGGCCTAGTGTAGAGAAAGGAGCTCTACACATCTATCAGCAGCATAGTAGGCTCAGAGAGGTGTGAACTGCTCCATTCATCTCAGTGGGAATTCTCATCGCCCACTCCATCAGGTATTTAGCATTATGGTTTACACATGGGAGGCAGGAAGAGGGGCTCAGACCCCCAGAAGTTTCATACATAAGTAACATAGACTGGGGTCTGGCCTATAGGCTGATTTAGTGTCCGACAGACAAAAGGAAGTTTCCAGCCCTCATGGCAACAGAGATCACCAATGTGAGCCAAGTTTGTAACAGATACATTGAAGTCAGCCTGAGTCTGCAGAGAGCCTGAAGCAATCACTCAGGAATGGGAACTCTCCTGTCCCCCAGTAATCTGACTGTACTATCAACTTTATTGCTCGCCAGTGAGATTTCAGTGCCAACATCAACTACTGAATCAATTATCATTGTAGCGGGTAGAATGAGGGGATTAGGGGATGGGAGCGAAGCCTGCTGGGTTGGAAACTGGAAGTTGCTGCAGGGAAGGAAATACAGAGAACACACAGGAGACAGCAGAAGAGAAAGCAGAGAGGGGAGGATAGAGAAGGAAGAGAAACCAAAGGCAGAAAAGCAATGGGTTTAAAGGTGAACAGATTTTTCCACTGATGATGAATGCAATAATAAAGCACTAAACAAACAATAAATAGTAACAAAACATTTAGTTACTACATAAAGGCCATATTCTCGGCTGGATCTCTGTCATGAGGGGGGCATTCCACTGTGCCTCACAGAGAGAATATAGTATTTATAGCCTGACCTATGGACTATAGGTAACCATAGAATTCAACGCTCTTCAAGTGAGTTTGACACCCCGGCCTTACATGCTGGAGCATCTATGTACCTTTCTCATGAACACTCTGCGGGGCTTACAGTCAGTCCTGCCTCCCTAATGAATCTTAAGACTGTGGCCACCTTCTCTAAGACTATGACATGGTTATCAAGTGGCATATTGGTTACTGAAAAATTAGGCCCATCAATTGCTGGAATGTCACATGTACCTGACATACCCAGAGAGCCTCGTCTATTATTAGAACAGCTACTGCAGTGCTATTGTGACAATAGTGACTAAATGCTTTTCTATTACCCAAACTCCTGCCTTCCCTCTGCTGAGAATAGTTTCACCTCCTACTGCGAGTACCTCACAGGCCAGACACACCTCAGCCAGGCAGGAGCTGAAAACAGTGAATGTTACAGTTCACACGCTGAGACGGCTACTCAAAAGGTGCACAAGGGGCGGGGAGACCACAGGAAGCCTTGTTTATAGGTTGGGCGTAATAATAGCTGCCTTTTATTCGATGTAAAAAAATTAATTGAGCTACTTTATAGAATAGACTGCTGAAGCCAATACAGGCCTCTGTTTTGGCTTCACACAGGCCATGTGCATGGCTGGAGCAGGAGCTTACCATGTGGCACAAGGGGGTTCCATGACGATCTGATAAACCCAGGGCAGTGGGTTGATTTTGTCTGTGTGCGAGAAAAGAACAGACAGAAATACCACAGAGCGAGAGACAGAAGGGCAGAACAAGGCAGCCGAACAAGCACTGGAGATGTTTCCCTAAGAAAAAGCCCAGAGAGAGCTTGTGGCATCTCTGTGTTGCTGAAAGAGGCGTGAGCTTTGAGCTAAGAAACTACTTCCTGTTTGATTCTTCCTGTGTCTGAGGAAATGGGACTGTGTGCAGTCTTCATAAACAAAACTGAATCAAAGATCAAAGATACCTGGATCCATCACCAATTTCTCCTTCTAGCAAACAATACACAGGACCCCAAATTTTGGCTAAATGCTCAAGTCAAAAAGGGATGACACCTCCCTCTCCTTGTGTCTTGTGCTGAGCCCCTCCCCCCCCCCCCATAAACACAGTCTCCTTCTTCTTTCCCTACGTTAGGGGCAGAAGACTCACTAAAGGATGCAGGGAAGAGCAGAAAGGAGCCATGATAAAATACACCTGTATGTAATGGCCAGCAGAGGTGACTGGGTAAAACAAAAGAACATGCTGTACCTCCTGAAGGGGGGTTAGCTGCAGGCAAATTCCCCTCCCTTGGCACATGAAGGAGTTACAGGAAAAAGTCTTCCTTCCTGAGACAGAATCCCTCCCACAGTTCCCCTGAGACGCACATCGTTCTCAGCATGGGAATGTATCTATAAGGGACGACTGGGAGATATAGGGTCATCAGGCTCCTGGGGCCTCTTGTGCTTTTATTAGTTGTAAATCAAAACAAGTGTAAAATTATTTTAAAAATAATTAAAATGATGATAAAGCGGGGCTTTTATCAAAGCGATTAAGATTCTGCAATAGTTTTAAATGCCAGGGACACATTAGGAATCATTTATATATGATGATTTATCCTTCAGATTCAGGGGGATTGGAACTACTGCTCCAATATGTGCCCATCTTTATTGATAAATTCCATTTACTGAATGTGACAGGCTAGCAGACTGTTGGGAGCCACTGAGACACCAGGGGCTGGAGGGACACTCAGTGTTCAGCCTCTTCGGGTATGTCTACACTGCAGCGAGTCCCAGGGCCTGGATTAACTGATTTGGGCTTGCAGGGCTTGTGCTACAGAGCTAAAAATAGCAGCGTAGATGTTCCTGCTTGGTCTGGAATCCTGCTCAGGGGGTGGATCTTAGAGCTCATGCTCCAGCCTGAGCAGGAACATCTATGCTATTATTTTTAGTCCTGTAGTATAAACCTGGATCAGTTGATCTGGGATCTGAGACTTCACTGCTGTGGGTCTTTTTTGCAATGTAGACACCCCCTTCATGTACCTGCAGGGAGCCAACATCTTACACCATCCTCACACTCCATGGATTCCTTTACAGAAAAAAAAGGGTAAATACTCACCCCAGTTTCTGCAGTTTGCAGTTTGCATGCCTCAGTCCCTCACACAGCAGCTTCACTCCTGATTCTCCCAGGCTGTTTCCTGCCAGGCGCAACTCAACCAAGGTCTGTTTGGTACCAAGAATAGAGGAGAGATCCTCACAGCAAGCAGCTGTCAAATGGCAATCAGAAAACCTGCAGGAGACAGGTAAGCAGAGAGGAAAATGAGACCTTCTGTCTGTCCAGTCCCTGCTGTGGGTTTCTAGAAAGATTCTTTTATTTGGGAGTGGGAGTGGGGAGGGGGAAATCACAGAGCTGTAGTAATGGATGGTGGAGATCACATGATCATGTGTGGATTTCAATCCATGTGCATCTGTAGATCTCATTGATCCTGTATTCCACATATGAGTGTTTTCTATCTCTGAGCAGAAACACTTGGGCATCTGATAATAAGAAAAGACAGGGGTGGGGAAGGGAATCTCACTGGGAATTAATGCCCCTGCTGCTGCACTGGAAGGTCTATTATAGTTTTGTGGATGGGAGGAGCCTTTTCTTCTCTCTTGCTGCATCTTTTCAATTGAGGGCTCAGCAAATAAGACACCATCTATGGTAGACTTAAACATTCAGGATTCAGGGATGGTTCCACTTTACCAAGTCTCAAGTCCCACCCCTCTCTTGATCATACAGTAGAAAAGGCTGGAATTTCCCTAGAGAGCCCAGTCTCAGAGGGCACTAGACAGAGGGGGGTCTCTCTTTGCCACATCCCTGAACAAGAACCTACCAGCCTTCTGCTGATAGCCTGAAGAATAGATAATGTTAGCAAGGGGGGCTCTCTCTACCTCCGGGAGAAGAATGCTCCTGTGGACCTTGGTACCAGCTCCTGGTGACACAGGCACTGGCACATTTCAGAAGAGACAAGGGTTCTATAACCCTCACAGCCTCATACTGCCCAGGCCAGGTATGGCTCTCAGCTCTGGTTCAGATGGCCAAAGCCGACTGCATTGGGCTGACTGGGCATGAGGCCACATGCAGGAGCAGGGGGCTCATGTCCTCCTAGAGTCATATCAACCATCTACCCGTGGAAAGGGGTTCTGGCAGGGTGCAAACAGGTCCACATAACACCCTCTATTATCCTCACAGAAAAACAGTTTGACTGACTCCTTCATCAGCCTCTCAGGAAGTCCCATCCCTGCAGCCCTAATTATCCGGTTCATACAGGGCTTGACAGTTTTGAAATCCTGTGTCAGAGAGGTGTGTGTGTGTATGTGTGTGTGTGTGTGTGTGTGTGTGACCGTACACAATTACAAAGCCCATTTTGTATTAGTTGTTGAACACATGTCAGAACTTGCCCAGGACAAGCCAGTGAACAGCATTTCCTGAGCAGGAAAGGTGCTTAACAGGCAGTTGAAGGACTGTCATTGAGAAGCCATCAGGACTATGCTCTGGAGTCATTGACTGTGATTGTCTCAACTTCTGGCCCACCCCCATGGAACAGCGGGGCCACAGGCAGGGCAAGCATGACTAGGAGATGGTGCAGGGGCAACCCAGTGGGTCACATGGCAAGGTGATAGAGACCCCAGAGCTGCTCTGTTCAGGGGATGGGTATGACCATCATGACATATAAGCAGGATGTACAGTAGCGAGAGAGGGCAAGAGGGACTCTGTCCAGCCTGAAACCCTGACATGCCTTGGACTCGTGGGAAGGACCCAATAAGACTCAGGGAGGAGGGATCTCAGGACTTCTGTTGCTTTTCAAAGACCTGTAACCCCTGAGTGCTTTGAAGACAAAGTCTCTGATTAATAAGCCCCTGTGCCAAGCCTGTGTTCCTTGCTTTCCTGCCACATTATCCCTGAAGGTGACAAGCTGGAAGCCCAGAGAACCCACAACCCAGGTGGAGCGCTGGAGCAGGGTGTGAGTCTGACTGGAGGTGGGACTTGGGAGATCTTAGACACTGATTTCAGGGCCTAGGGCAATGGGAAGGCAGCGCCTCACATTCCAAGGAAGGACATCAGACAAGAGGGCTGAGGAATGACCCCAAAGATCCAGACCTGGAAACAGGGACTAGACCACACCCAGGCTCACCTGGCTTAGAAGCAGGTGTCACCCAGTGATTGGGCCCCACTCACAACAGCCTGACAATCCTCCAGAGTGGTACTGGGCCAAGTTGTAACACCTCCATTCCCCGGTGTCATGGGATAAAGCTGATGAAACCTCCTTTTGAATCACTTGGTTAATGGAGCTTAATTTCCTTACACGGAAAATCATTTTCCTACCAACAGTGATTCTGGCTCAGAGTGAACAAGCTTCAGGCTCATGTGACTGGTCCATCGTGTCACATTTTACAAAGCTAAGGTGATAGTATAGACTCCTCTGAGATTCCTCCCCAGTGTGTCTTGAACTTACTAGTCTATCCATCCTGATAATTTTTTCCCTCATGCCTGCATGCCCATCTGAGTGGGGCCTTTCCCCAGGGACTTGATGTTCTATTTGGGGCAAATTAAAGCCCTTGGAAATGCCAACCAACATTTTAGAAAAAAAAACACCTTTGTTTCATTTGAAACCAATTTGACACATTAGCTCATAGACTCATAGACTTTAAGGTCAGAAGGGACCATTATGATCATCTAATCTGACCTCCTGAACAACACAGGCCACAGCATCTCACCCACCCACTCCTGTAACAAACCCCTGACCCAGGGGTCCCCAATGCGGTGCCCGCGGGCACCATGGTGCCCGCAGGGGCATCTAAATGCGCCCACATCCTGGCCGGCGGTGGAGCACCCGCCAAAATGCCACCCAATTTCTGAGGCGTTTCGGCGGCGACGCCTCTCGATGACATCACTTGTCGGCAGCAAGTGACATCACCAAGAGGCGTCGCTGCCAAAATGCCACAGAAATTTGGCAGCGATGCCTCTCGATGACGTCACTTGCCACCGACAAGAGACGTCATCAAGAGGCGTCACCGCCGAAATGCCGCAGAAATTCGGCGGCATTTCGGCGGGTGCTCCACCACCGCCATGGTCCTTCATCTGGCACCCGCCAGACGAAAAGGTTGGGGACCACTGTCCTGACCTATGTCTGAGCTATTCAAGTCCTCAACTTGTGGTTTAAAGACTTCAAGGTGCAGAGAATCCTCCAGCAAGTGACCCATGCCCCATGCCACAGAGGGAGGTGACAAACCCCCAGGGCCTCTGCCAATCTGCCCTGGGGGAAAATTCCTTCCTGACCCCAAATATGGTGATCAGCTAAACCCTGAACATGTGGGCAAGACTCACCAGCCAGACACCCAGGAAAGAATTCTCTGTAGTAACTCAGATCCCACCCCATCTAACATCCCATCATAGGCCATTGGGCATATTTACCACTAATAGTCAGAAATAGTTGGAAACCTTCATCTAATTAAAGTCTAAACTTTATATCCACTTTATAGCCAATTTATATCCACTTGTTCTTGTGTCCACATTGGTACTGAGCTTAAATAATTCTTCTCCCTCCCTGGCATTTATCCCTCTGATACATTTATAGAGAGCAATCATATCTCCTCTCAGACTTCTCTCAGTTAGGCTAAACAAGCCAAGCTCTTTGAGTCTCCTTTCATAAGACATTCCTCAGATCATCCTAGTAGCCCTTCTCTGTACCTGTTCCGGTTTGAATTCATCCTTCTTAAACATGGGAGACCAGAACTGCACACAATATTCCAGATGAGGTCTCACCAGTGCCTTGTATAACAGTGCTAACACCTCCTTATCTCTACTGGAAATACCTTGCCTGATGCATCCCAAGACTGCATTAGGTTTTTTCACAGCCATATCACATTGGTGGCTAACAGTGATCCTGTGATCAACCACTACTCCAAAGGTCCTTTTCCTCCTCTGTTACTTCCAAGTGACGCGTCCCCAGTTTATAACAAAAATTCTTGTTATTAATCCTTAAATGCATGACCTTGCACTTTTCACTATTAAATTTCATCCTATTACTATTACTCCAGTTTACAAGGTCATCCAGATCTTCCTGTATGATATCCTGGTCCTTCTCTGTATTGGCTATAGCTCCCAGCTTTGTGTCATCCACAAACTTTATTAGCACGTTCCCACTTTTTGTGCCAAGGTCAGTAATAAAAAGATTAAATAAGATTGGTCTCAAAACCAATCCCTGACGAACTCCACTAGTAACCTCCTTCCAGCCTGACAGTTCACCTTTCAGTATGACCCGTTGTAGTCACCCCTTTAACCAGTTCCTTATCCACCTTTCAGTTTTCATATTGATCCCCATCTTTTCCAATTTAGCTAATAATTCCTCATGTGGAACTATATCAAATGCCTTACTGAAATCAAGGTAAATTGGATCCACTGCATTTCTTTTGTCTAAAAATTTTTCCAAAAGGAGATCAGGTTGGTTTGGCACCATCTACCTTTTGTAAAACCATATTGTATTTTGTCACAATTACCATTGACCACAACATCCTTAACTACTTTCTCCTTCAAAATTTTTTCCAAGACCTTGTATACTACAGATATCAAACTAACAGGCCTGTAGTTACCCAGATCACGTTTTTTCCCCTTTCTTAAGAATAGGAACTATGTTAGCAATTCTCCAGTCATATGGTACAAACCCTGAGTTTACAGATTCATTAAAATTCTTGCTAATGAGCTTGCAATTTCATGTGCCAGTTCTTTTAATATTATTGGATGAAGATTATCTGGGCTCCCTGCTTTAGCCCCCTTTTCAAGTTTGGCTTCTACCTTGGATGTGGTAATATCTACCTCCATAGCCTCATTCCCATTTGTCATCCCTAAGCTCCTCATTAGCCTCATTAGCCTCATTAAAGCCTGAGGCAAAGTATTTGTTTAGATATTGGGCCATGCCTAAATTATCCTTAACCTCCACTCCACCCTCAGTGTTTAGCGGTCCCACTTCTTCTTTCTTTGTTTTCTTCTTATTTATATGGCTATAGAACCTTTTACTATTGGTTTTAATTCCCTTTGCAAGGTCCAACTCTACATGGCTTTTGGCCTTTCTCATTTTATCCCTACATGTTCTGACCTCAATCAGGTAGCTTTCCTTGCTGATCCCTCCCATCCTTGTAGGCTTTCTGTTTTTTCTTAATCACCTCTCTGAGATGCTGGCTCATCCAGCTTGGTCTATAACTCCTGCCTATGAATTTTCCCCCCTTTCTTGGGATGCAGGCTTCTGATAATTTCTGCAACTTTGACTTGAAGTAATTCCAGGCCTCCTCCACCTTTAGATCCACAAGTTCTGCAGTCCAATCCACTTCTCTAACTAATTTCCTTAATTTTTTAAAGTTAGCCCTTTTGAAATAAAAAACCCTAGTCACAGATCTATTTTTGTTTATCCTTCCATTTAGTTTGAACTGAATTAGCTCATGATCACTGAAACCAAGGTTGTTCCCACAACCATTTCTTCTATGAGGTCCTCACTACTCACCAAAACCAAATCTAAAATGGCATCCCCTCTTGTTTGTTCTTCAACTACTTGGTGAAGGAATCCATCAGCTATTGCATCCAGGAAAATCTGAGCCCTATTATTATTACTAGCACTTGTCCTCCAGTCTATATCTGGGAAGTTAAAGTTTCCCATGATCACACAATTTCCTCTTCAAAAGCTCTTCAAAAGGCCAGGAGGAAGTGGTCCCATTTTTACAGTTAATTCTCTTTACAAAAGTAGATCCTCACAGTTACGAACACCTTGGGAATGGAAGTTGTTCATAATTCTGAAATGTTTGTAAATCTGAACAAAATGTTATGGTTGTTCTTTCAAAAGTTTACCACTGAACACTGACTTAATAGTTTACTATGAGTGAGCAACTGACTCTGAAACTGTACTATGCAGAAGAAAAATGCTGCTTTTAACCATCTTAATTTATATGAAAAAAGCACAGAAACAGTTTCCTTACCTTGTCAATTTTTTAAAACGTTCCCTTTATTTTTTTAGTAGATTACATTTAACACACAGTCACATAATGTGTTTGCTGCTGCTTCTTTTTTTCTTCTCTGCTTCTGCCTGATAGCATACTTCCAGCTTCAAATGGGTTGTGTGGTTGACTGGTCAGTTCATACCTCTGGTGTTTGTAACTTTGAGGTTCTACTGTTGTTTATTTTTACACAGAGTTTTTCCATTCCCTTTACTTTGCAGTGAGAAATCAATGCATATTCCTCTGGTCACCCTCAGTCTGCTGTAGAAAAGGGCAGTGCATTTGCCTAGCTTCACAGATCACATTGGGATTGGTGTCGGCAAGAATTTGCTCTGTGGATAAAGGTGGCTGTGATGCCCCGTACATGTGCCGTTGTTGGCAAAGTTTGAGGTTTCAGTGTTTGGGCTTCCATTGTGTAGCAAACTCTTCCTTCACAGCCAACATATAAACAGTTCCTGGACAGAAGGCTTTGTCATGCTGACATTGAAGTTACTGTGACCTGCCCCCAGCCTTGTAGAAAGAGATTAAAAAATGCTGGGTTTTTAAAAACAAATCCTAAACTGTCATCCCTAAGCCTGGAAATTACAAATTCAGGTTCTACTTTAAAGTCAGTTGAACAAGGATTGGAAATCAGAGAAATGTGCAAACCCAAACTGTCTGGACCCTGTAGTACCACCCTGGGAACAACCTGAGATCCTGGAAAACACTGTTGGGGATTAAGTCCCTCCCCGCCTCACCAGCTTTGCTTGTAAAAAGCAGAGATGGAGCCTAGCAAGCAACCTCATTTTTGCCAGTGGAAGATGAAAAGTTGGGTAAGGGCAGCAACACTTCCCTAAAGGAAGATCCCTGGTACCTGCGCCCAGAGGACTGGAGCACAATGGATCCACATGTCAGGCCCTATAAAACACATGGGGGTTGGACCAGCTGGCTGCCCTCAGAAGAAAACGGAGGGGAGGGGAAAGCTCACCACCCTCACCCAAAATTCTAAGGGTGCGGGAGAGAAGGAGCCATGGAGGCCACTGGGGAGCTGGATGAGGTGTGGGGCCACGAGGCTGTAGAGCAGTAGGACAACAGGGTGAAGAGGAGATTAAGTGAAGTCCGTGTCAACTGAGGTTTGAGGAAGGCTGAGGGGAATTAAGGCCACTCTGGAGTTGCAGAGGGTTGGTGGGAATTCAGAGCCATATGGGGTTTGGTGAATAAGGGCTTGTGGCCGGGTCAGCCTTCGCAGCAACCCCTTGTGGTCCACCATGGTACAATTCACCATGCTTCTGTTTCCCTTCAAGATCTTCAATGGTCAGCTGCTACCTCTAATGTGATCCGGTCTGTGGTGACTTAACATCCCAGTTAAGTCTCACACCAAAGTTCTGCCTCTTCCAGGATAGCCAAGTTCCAACACACATAACACAAAACCAAAAGGGTGAGTTGTCCATCCCAGCCTATGGCTGGACCAAGCCCTTCTATTTGCTCTGTTTTTTCTACTTAACCCACACCTGGCCTCCCTGTTTCAGGCTGCCGTTCCCTCAAGGAGGCCCTGATCTGCAGCAGTCTGACCCAGCTTCCTGGCTCCAGACAGGTTTCTCTCACTGAGTGAGAGCCAGCGAGCTACTCCCTTTCCCAGCCAGCCAGCCACTCAGCTTGATTCTCTCTTTTTAGCCCCTCACTCTAGGCCTGTCACCTACTCCTGGTGTAGCAAGGTGGGGCTGATTGAACCTACAAGTTGTCAGCCCCTTCTTGGCTGGTGTGTGGGTTGTACACCCCATCACAGGGCCATGTGGTTTTATGGGCCTGGGGAATGCAGGAGAGGAGGGAGGTGGGGGAGGGAGAAGGAAGGTGTGTTATGGGGAAGAACTGTATACGTTTCAAACAATAGCAATTTCTTTTTGTAACTGGGGTAGAGAAATGTCAAATGGTAAAATAAAAGACACACTGCCAGCTTCCTGACACCCTTTCACCTAAACAACTGGGAAGGGCTGTCATGGCTAGTAATGAAGGTTTCCTGGAGCCAGCTCAATAGCCTCATACTCACACCAGAAATCATCTCCCAGCTCTACTCAGGCAACAGGTGCAACAGGGCTCTTTAGTCTATCAGAGACAGGCATAACAAGAACCAGTGGTGGGAAATTAAAACCAGACAAATTTAAATTAGAAATGAGGCACAAATTTCTAACAGTGAGGGCGGTTAACCATTGGAACAAAGCTACCAAGGGAAGTGGTAGATTCTCCATCTCTTGATGTCTTCAGATCAAGACTGGATGCCTTTCTGGAAGATGCTTTAGTTAAACCCAAGTTACTGGGCTCAGTGCAGGGGTAACTGGGTGAAATGTAATGGTCTGTGTTATACATGAGGTCAGAGTAGATGATGTAATGGTACCGTCTGGCCTTACAATCTATGAGTCCATGAATTTCTGTAGTGGATTTATAGCCTCCTCCCTTTTGGAGACCAACTTTTTCCCCCCCAACATGGAATTACTTTAAGCCATTGGGGCCTGGAAACACAAAATGATATTCCATTTAATTCTTTTCCGCACGTCTATTCCCTAGTCCTTAGCCACTGTCGTCCATGGCTATGTCACCTTTCTGTTGGACTGCCACAACTCACTCTCTCTTGGCATGGTCTAAGCATCCCATTCAGAAGGCAGCAGATCAATCCTTAATCTACAACGACCAAAGTGAGCATATCACTCTGTCTGATGCTCCAGCAACTCATCTGGCTTCCCATTCCCCATCCCCCCAAATTCAAAGTCCTGGTACTAATTTGCAATGCCAGAAATTGGTCCCAATCTGGCATGTGCACTAGAAAACTCCATGTTGCAATTTGCAGCAGTGTGACTGAACTGGAAGCTACAATGATGCAGTGCAGCCACATTAGCCATTTTCTTTTGTATGCACACAATGCACTATGTCCACAAACAGCACGCTCTGCAAGTGCTGCAGGCCTGTGGCTTGTTGCATCTGACCCACACTTCTTAACACAGCTCCCTGAACCAGGAGCATAACATCTATGGCTTATAGTGTATGTTCTCACTTCAGTTTTTTAGTTTGCGGCATTGCTCCTTTAAATGGTTCTGTCCTGCCCTAAAATCTGCACATATGTTGTGAATGGAACATCCTCTCACTTGCAGAAGATGTGATGCGGTCAGCAGCTCCCACTGCCCTCTGCCATGATGCTTGTGGGCCTGCAGGGCCAGGATGTATCATGAAGAGCACCAGCAGCTGTGGGTGTCTGTGCTCGTGAGGGGCTGGATTTTAGTCATTTGTTCAGTTGTTTTGATTGTTTTGTTATGTTTTCAGATCTCGTTTTGTGGTTTGTTTTGGAGCTCAACTAGCTGTTCCCTTGCAGGTAGCTCTTTGGGAGCTTGAGATGACCGTGCTCTGGGCTCAGAGGGAGAATATCACTCAGGGCCCCTCCTCCATGTAGCCCAGAGACTTCGGAGTTCTTCCTCACCTTCTGTTGTGGTGTCCCTGGGGTACGTGCAGCTTCCCGGGGGGAGGATGGGAGCAAGGAGAACCACGGGAAAATACATGGAGTTACTTGGAGGTGTGGGAGTGCAGAGGGTAGTGCTCGTCTGGCTGTTAATTCATTAGTTCATTATCCTGCTCGGCGTTCTTATTTGCAGATCTCAGCAGTATGGAAGTTGCTGCTGAGGCAGTGAACACACCATGCAATGTGTGCGAATGTACGTGCACCACGCACCAGGACAATGTCACTATCTGCTGCTTTTCCCTTTTATGGTTTTCAGAAGAATCCTCAAGGGACCAAATAAAACCAAGATTTCTGTTTTAAAGTTGAAATTCAGATGTTGTTGCAGTGTATTTCTGGCATTGCTAACCTGGGTGGGGAAGTGGGGGAAATGTTTGGGGCCAGACAGAGCAAAGACGGGACAGTCTCCGGCCAGTCTCCCTTCATATGCTCTGGGGCTGGCATGCAGCAGGGGTACAAGTAGAAGAGCTGGGTGGAACTTGGAAACAATTTTCTGTTGCTAATTTTGCATCACCTTTTGTTAATTCATCCACATTATGAAATCGCCTGCTTAGCTTCAGTGAGCAGCTTGTCACGATGATGCCAGTACTCTGAGCTATCCGAGCTGTCCGGGGCATTGTCGGATTGCACTGGGAATATTTATTGCCCCACTGCAGCTGCTCTGCCAGTGCTTGTGCTGAATCAGTGGAGAGAGACATGGTAGGTGACAATATGTCATTGCATTCTATTAAAATCCAAAGGTGATGTGATCTCTTGTGCATCGCTGTAAGTACGTGGCTGTGCAGTGTTACAGGTGTGTTAGGAAGATGTGCTGCTGCTGGTAAGGTCAAAGTTCTCTAGCACAGACATAGTCTCAAACCGCTCGATCCACCAGCACCCTGCAGAAGAGCTGTGCTCACAGGGACAATCCAACTAGAGGAGCCCAGGCTCAGACTCTTGGGCATTGGGGCAGAGAATTCTCAACAGCTAGAGCCCTGCAGTAGAACTCCTTGTCAGAGGGGATCAGACTGAGGCCTGGCCTGGCCATGGTCAAAGCAAAATGCAAGATCACCTCTTTGCTAAAGACTTTTCCAGGAACAACTCCAGGATCAGCACAGAATCATGGAGTGTAGGACTGGAAGGGATCTCAATAGGTCATTTAGTCCAGTCCCCTGGACTCAAGGCAGGACTAAGGAATAACTAGACCAACTAGCATGAGATGGAGATGGTGTAGTAAGAGGAGAGAGAAAGAAGGAAGAGAGTTGAGGGGTGGAGCAGAGAGAGAGAGAAAGAAAGAAATCAATCCCCTCCCAAAAAACCATACCTGTGAGTCAGGAAGAAATGAAATCCAATATGGTACAAAAATGTTAAATAAATAGATATGTTCAGGGCTTAGATACCCTGGTGACAGGTAGGACTGGACGAATAGTTTATTATTTGGTTCAGTGCCTGAGCTCAATAATATGAAATAAATATTTTATCTGGGTTCACTTGAAACAGTAAAGTCAATTTTTCCCGATTAAATGAAAACAAAGGAAAAAATTAGCTTGGACTCTAATGAAATGTTTTGTGCTACCCTAAACAAAATTATTAGTTTTCAGGTTTTGTTTTTGTTTAACTCTATTTTTTTAAAATTAAACTGAGCTAATTTTTCCTAACAAAACATCATTTTGACACAAACTTTGAAATTTTGGTTCAAAAATGTCTAAACTAAATATTTTGACTTTTTTGGAAACTTTCCCCCCATTTTTATTCAGTCAAAACCATTCATCAGATATGACCTGAATTTGTGAACAGTTTCAGTTGACCCGAAACTGCTTTATTTGCCAAATCAACTAATCACTGTGTAAATTTCACCCAGCTCTAGTGACAGGCACCTTAGAAATATCTAGGATTAAAATACCTTAGCTTCTCTCTCCTACTTCCTGAGTCTTTCCTGATCTCAAAAATTTCCCCTGGCCACACTACTTAGCCCTGTCTCTCAGGCTCATCTGTGGGTAAGGTAATTGGGTTAACTGTCATTGCAGCACTAGGCTGACTAAGCCAACCCCACATGTATTAACTGCAAATTTAAACACAATCCTCAGAAGTTACACAATTCTATGTGGTCACTGTACCAACCATGGTGAAGAGCTGCACTGTTGTAGAATTTCTGGGATAGCAGCAGTAATAAGAGGATTTTAAAAAGAAAGAATAGTTACTTACTCTAGTTTCTTTAATTTACAGTTTGGATCCTTCAGTGCTTGACAGAGCAGGTAAATAGACGAATGCTGTGGCTTATCCTGACGTTGCTTCCTTGAAAAGGAGAAAATAGAAATGTTCTATATTGCTCTCTGAAGACAGATTTTAATTCTATTTCCTGAACATTGAAATAGCCTCTTGGACAGTGTGATACGGTGCATATAGATTATTCTGCAGTTAGTTAGTTGTAAGTCCCCCAATTCAAAACTACATCTAGTACTTTGATATGTATTTTAAGTATACGGAGTCAAATAGAAAACATGCGACTAAGATTAATCCATTCATTTTATGAACTTGTGGTACTCTGATTCTCTGAATATTAAAACCAGTTCTAACTACTCACACAAATGGGAATGTCTCCAGAGGTTTTATGCTTGTGTGTCAGGCAGTAACTGCAGTATCATTTCTGGAGATACAGTAGAAATTATCATGTTTATTTAACTAGGAATGTTGTCTTTAATTTGCCCACAAAGCTAAAAACCAAATATAAGGTATTTGCTTAAAATTGTAAATATGACAACTGTTACTCAATAGTGTATAATTAGGGTTATGCTTAGTGAAATTACATCCCTAGGAGGAACCAGAAATGGAGCTGATTGTTTCCTGACAGCAGAATGTGTAAAATGGTACGTTAATTTTAAAAAGCAGCATCTGTATAAGAAATAGTGCTGGATGAATAATTAATCAACTAAAATTCAAGAATTTTAAAGTGAATTTATTTCCACTGTGTTTTATTTTGCACTTTCCAAATAGTCTAGCAAAGGGAATTTGCAGACAGGAATGTTGTTGAAGTAACACGTTTAAGTCACTGTTACAGAATATTCCTGTGAAAGCAAAATTTGTATTTATAATCCTGAGCATTCATACAAGAAATCTGGTTCTCATTTTTATGTTCATCGATTCACAGAACCAAAATATCTATGACCTGTGTGTCCAATCAAAATGAATAATTTAGAAAAAAATAATATTTAAAAAAAATAAAATTGTTTGGATAATTTGTGAAAAAGGCAACATTCATTGAGTGAATTTTTCATTATTATCTGCCCAGCTCTAATAATCAGGTCTTTCTTAAACAGCAGTTGTAGAGGACTCGGGGAGACAGGGTGATAGTTGGAGAGACAAGTGGGGTCACGGGAAGGGTTTTTTATCATGGGGGCAAATAAATCACACATAAATTGCCAAGGAAATGGACCAGAGTTTGAGGGGCAAAACCATGAGGAATGGAAGGGTATTAGGAACAAGGTAGATCAGAAGATAGGATGGGATGGTTGATGGTATTGCTGAGGCAGATGGTGGGTAAAAGGAGAGCAGGCCAAATCCCTGTCTTTTGTCACCCTGTCCAGTCTGGCTTCCTCACCACTGAAGCTTCCATCTTTGTTTTTATTAACCTCACCCTAGCCAGAGTTCAGGTACTCGGTCCTCCCTCTCGTCAACCTCTCCACTGCCTTTAACACCTTTGCCTACTCTCCTCCTCTTGAAACCTCTTCTTCCCTCAACTTTCAGGAGTCTGTTCTCTCCTGCTTCTCCTCCTACCTCTCTCATCAGCATTTCATGTACTGCATCCTCTCACCCCCCTCCATCTTTCATTGGCACCCCACAGGGCTCCATCCTTGGCCTCTCCTTTTCTCCACCTACACCTTGACACTGGGCAATTTCATTCAAAATGTGGTTTTGACAGTCAAATTTATGCTGAAGACTCAGATTATTATAAGGTAATCCAACACTGTGGTGTCCCAGTGCCTTCCACAAGACATCTCCCCTCCATCAGGAAAGAGCGAGGTTATCACTGGGATTATTTTTAAAGAACATGTGTAACGTGACGGTGCTGGTGAGAGCTGGTTCTCGTGGGAAAACTCAGTCAGAGACGTAGGGTTTGTATTTAGTTTTGAGGCAGTGTGTGTGTGGGGGGGGCAGGCGGTTCATTCTTATTACATCTATCTGGATAGAGATCTCTTTAATGTTTTTAATGAAGTAAATACTAATGGAAATTGTGTGATCATGGGAGACTTTAACTTCCCAGATATAGATTGGAGGACAAGTGCTAGTGATAGTTGAAGAACAAACAAGAGGGGATGCCATTTTAGATTTGGTTTTGGTGAGTAGTGAGGACCTCATAGAATAAATGGTTTTAGGGAACAACATTGGTTCGAGTGATCATGAGCTAATTCAGTTCAAACTAAATGGAAGGATAAACAAGAATAGATCTGTGACTAGGGTTTTTGATTTCAAAAGGGTTAACTTTAAAAAACTAAGGAAATTAGTTAGAGAAGTGGATTGGACTGAAGAACTTGTGGATCTAAAGGTGGAGGAGGCCTGGAATTACTTCAAGTCAAAGTTGCAGAAATTATCAGAAGCCTACATCCCAAGAAAGGAGGAAAAATTCATAGGCAGGAGTTATAGACCAAGCTGGATGAGCCAGCATCTCAGAGAGGTGATTAAGAAAAAACAGAAAGCCTACAAGGATGGGAGGGATCAGCAAGGAAAGCTACCTTATTGAGGTTAGAACATGTAGGGATAAAATGAGAAAGGCCAAAAGCCATGTAGAGTTGGACCTTGCAAAGGGAATTAAAACCAATATTAAAAGGTTCTATAGCCATATAAATAAGAAGAAAACAAAGAAAGAAGAAGTGGGACCACTAAACACTGAGGATGGATGGAGATTAAGGATAATCTAGGCATGGCCCAACATCTAAACAAATACTTTGCCTCAGTCTTTAATGAGGCTAATGAGGAGCTTAGGGATAATGGTAGGATAACAAATGGAAATGAGGATATGGAGGTAGCTATTACCACATCCGAGGTAGAAGCCAAACTCAAACAGCTTAATGGGACAAAATCAGGGGGCCCAGATGATCTTCATCCAATAATATTAAAGGATCTGGCACATGAAATTGCAAGCCCATTAGCAAAAATGTTAATGAATCTGTAAACTCAGGGATTGTACCATATGACTGGAGAATTGCTAACATAGTTCCTATTTTTAAGAAAGGGAAAAAAAAGTGATACAGGTAACTACAGGCCTGCTAGTTTGACATCTGTAGTATGTAAGGTCTTGGCAAATTTTTTGAAAGAGAAAGTTGTTAAGGTCATTGAGGTCAATGGTAATTGGGACAAAATACAACATGGTTTTACAAAAGGTAGATCGTGCCAAACCAACCTGATCTCCTTCTTTGAGAAGGTAACAGATTTTTTAGACAAAGGAAATGGAGTAGATCTAATTTACCTCAATTTCAGTAAGGCATTTGATATGGTTCCACATGGGGAATTATTAGCTAAATTGGAAAAGATGGGGATCAATATGAAAACTGAAAGGTGGATAAGGAACTGGTTAAAAGGGAGACTACAACGGGTCATACTGAAAGATGAACTGTCAGGCTGGAAGGAGGTTACTAGTGGAGTTCCTCAGGGATCAGTTTTGGGACCAATCTTACTTAATCTTTTTATTACTGACCTTGGCACAAAAAGCAGGAATGTGCTAATAAAGTTTGTGGATGGCACAAAGCTGGGAGGTATTGCCAATACAGAGATGTAGATGACCTTGTAAACTGGAGTAATAGTAATAGGATGAAATTTAATAGTGAAAAGTGCATTTAGGGATTAATAACAAGAATGTTTGTTTTAAACTGGGGACGCGTCACTTGGAAGTAACAGAGGAGGAGAAGGACCTTGGAGTAGTGGTTGATCACAGGATGACTATGAACCACCAATGTGATATGGCCGTGAAAAAAAACTTGGGTCTTGGGATGCATCAGGCAAGGTATTTCCAGTAGAGATAAGGAGGTGTTAGTACCATTATACAAGGCACTGGTGAGACCTCATCTGGAATATTGTGTGCAATTCCGGTCGCCCATGTTTAAGAAGGTTGAATTCAAACTGGAACAGGTACAGAGAAGGGCTACTAGGATGATCTGAGGAATGGAAAACTTGTCTTATGAAAGGAGACTCAAAGAGCTTGGCTTGTTTAGCCTAACCAAAAGAAGGTTGTGAGGAGATATGATTGCTCTCTATAAATATATCAGAGGGATAAATACCAGGGAGGGAGAAGAATTATTTAAGCTCAGTACCAATTGGACTCAAGAACAAATGGATATAAACTGGTCATCAGGAAGTTTAGACTTGAAATTAGACGAAGGTTTCTAACCATCAGTGGAGTGAAGTTCTGGAACAGCCTTCCAAGGGGAGTAGTGAGGGCAAAAGACATATCTGGCTTCAAGACTAAGCTTGATAAATTTATGGAGGGGATGGTATGATGGGATAACCTAATTTTGGCAATTAATTGATTTTTGACTATTAGCAGTAAATATGCCCAATGGCCTGTGATGGGATGTTAGATGGGGTGGGATCTGAGTTACGACAGAGAATTCTTTCCTGGGTGTCTGGCTGGTGAGTCTTGCCCACATGCTCAGGGTTTCGCTGATCACCATATTTGGGGGCGGGAAGGAATTTTCATCCAGGGCAGATTGGCAGAGACCCTGGGGTTTTTTTTGCCTTCCTCTGGAGCATCGGTCACGGGTCATTTGCTGGAGGATTCTCTGCACCTTTAAGTCTTTACACCACGATTTGAGGACTTGAATAGCTCAGACATAGGTCAGGGGTTTGTTACAGGACTGGGTGGGTGAGATTCTGTGGCCTGCGTTGTGTAGGAGGTCAGACTAGACAATCATAATGGTCCCTTCTGACCTTAAAGTCTATGATTCTATGATTCTACATTGGGCAGTGAGTTCCACCATTGTGGCCCCACAGCTGTGACAACTTAGTCTCCTGCAGAGACGAGCCTTTCCTTCCTTGTCAACAGATTGCTTTTTCTTGTGGAATAAAGCCACCAGGCCAAGTCACTGTCATGGAGGGACTGGAGCTCTCTCTCTCTCGCTCTCAGCTGGGGTCAGCACTATATAATGCTTTGAAAAGAGTCAGTTCAACCATGTTTAACTCGACTCGGGTCAATAGGGAGCCAGGTCATAACTCCATTACTCCTCTGCAATAGCCTTCTTCAGATCCCGCCTTAAAACTCACCTCTGCTGTGAATCCTGCAAAACACTTGACAATGGTTGGGCAGCTGGTGCACATGACTCCTGCTTACTAACTTCTGCCCATTAGACTAAACGTGATCATTTACTAGTTAGTGCATCACATGGTGGTGAGTTTGTGAAGTGGGAGCTGGAACTGACCAATCTCAATTCATTCTGGGGCCACCAACATCCTATTAGCGGGGAATCCCTAGCACTAGGCTGTTGGGTTTCAGGATTGTTAGACTGGATTCTCTTCAGGAGTCTACGCTCAGCTGGTTAGAGACAGCACAGCCATTGCAACAACCCTCCTGCTTGGGTTGTCTTCAGTAGAACTGGTTAGAAAATGTTCAACAAACATTCCTTAATACCTCTGGGGAGAGGAAGAGAGAGAGAGCGCTCTCATTGCAGAATGGCTAATAACCCTATGGTTAGTGTTTTTCTCTCTGTTGGAGCTATTCCACTTTGTGCAAATCCTTAAGTATTCATTGGGCCAGAGAGAACAAGACTGATTCTGTAACTGGGTAGTTAGGACACTGACCTGAAATGTGAGAGATCAGGGTCAGATCTGTTTCCTGCCTGATTTGGCCAGCGCTGATCTGCAGGGAGTGGTCCTGGGCTCTCAACCTCAACACATGAGCATCTGTCACTTGATTTAAAGGACCACTCCCATGAGTACAGAGGCTATTAGAGATCTGTGAACTGCTCGCTCTATGATCTAGTCCAGAGGTGGGCAAACTACGGCCCGTGGGCCACATCCGGCCTGCGGGACCATCCTGCCCGGCCCCTGAGCTCCTGGCCGGGACGCTAGACCTCAGCCCCTCCCTCGCTGTCCTCCGTCCCCCGCAGCCTCAGCGCGCTGCAAGCGCTCTGGCCTGCCACTCCTGCTGGGCAGCGCAGTGGTGTGGTTGCAGGCTCCTGCTGCTCTGAGTGGCATGGTAAGGGGGTAGGGGGGTTACATAAGGGGTAGGAGGTCCCGGGGGGCAGTCAGGGGACAGGGAGAATGGGGCAGTTAGATGGGGTGGAGGTTGGGGGGGCAGTCAGGGAACTGGGAACAGGGAGGGTTGGATAGGCTTGGGGGCTGTCAGGGGGCGGGGATGTTGATAGGGGTCAGGGCAGTCAGGAGACAGGGAGCAGGGGGGGTTGGATAGGGGTGGAGTCCCAGGGGGGTGGTTAGAGATGGGGTGGTCAGGTGACAAGGAGTGGGGGGGTGTTTGATGGGTCAGGGGTTCTGAGGGGGGTGGGAAGTGGGAGGGGGCAGATAGGGGGCAGGGGCCAAGCTGTTTGAGGAGGTACAGCCTTCCCTCTCCAGCCCTCCATACAGTTTTGGAACCCCGATATGACCCTCCGGCCAAAAAGTTTGCCCACCTCTAATCTACTAGACAGGAACAAAGAGCCACTCTGTCTGAATGTATTGATATTTTGGCTTTTTTCACCTTATAGGCAGGTTGGCAAAATGAATGAGGCTTAGATCCATGCTATTAGAGGCCTGGGTTCTATCCTCGGCTCTGTTGATGTGAACTTGCCAATCGCTCTGTTATCTTGGCTGTAAAATGGGTAGGTGATAGTTATACCTCCCCTAAGGCAGGGTTTTGAGGCCTATGTTAATAAGGGATGAAAAAGGCAGAGAAATATCAAGAGCAGCCAAGAAACAGCTGGGATTAGAACTCACAAGCTTTTAGTTGGTACCTCAATGCACCATCTGCTAAGCTACTCACTATTGTGGAATCTTCCCTCACCCAGAAAAAAACAAAAAAACCTCTACACTCTCTGCATGACATTGCACTGGTTATGTGGAAGATTGCACTAGTTATGTCTTGCAAGATGTGCGCGGCATGGTAGGTCGGGTTAGGATTGTTTTTGGAGACCTGCCAAGCAGTTGTTAATAGCGACACTGAGACACACCACGAATTATTGAATGCACCTTTTTTTTTGTTAAAATCTAATTATACTGATAGGAAGAAGCTTCTGAAATATTTTTTAAGATCCTATGTACTACTGATTTTTTAAATGATAATTTTAGTTTTATCCACATGCAGCAAATTGTGGTGAAGAGTTCTAGCGAAAACAATTGTTCTTTGTTATTTTAAAGTGCTGCAGCATAGTTTGGTGGTGAAGACCAGGGCCAGCTCCAGACCCCAGTGCGCCAAGCGCTCTTGGGGCGGCATTTTGCCGGGAGGGCGGCAGGCGGCTCCGGTGGACCACCCGCAGGCGTGCCTGCGGAGGGTCCGCTGGTCCCGCGGCTTTGGTGAACCTCCCGCAGGCATGCCTGCTGGAGGTCCACCAGAGCCGTGGGACCAGCGGACCCTCCGCAGGCACGTCTGCAAGAAGTCCCCCGGAGCCACGGGACCGGCGACCACCAGAGTGCCCCGTGCGGCGTGCCGCCCTGCTTGGGGCGGCGGAATTCCTAGAGCTGCCCCTGGTGAAGACACATGTTTTCTGGTTGCAGTTAGGGCTGGTTGAAACTCAGAATTTTGTGGGAAATTTCAAGTTTGGTTTTGTTCTGAATTTTATTTGATCAGCGAACTGTTCAAACACACTGCCTTCTACACACAACAGCACGGTAAAACTACATGCTGATTTTCAGTTGAGGCCTGATCAACACACAATGTTATTACTGCTATAACTATTTTGGTTAGGAGACAAATTTTTACCAAAATGTTTGGACCAGTACAATCTCTAGGGTGGATGCAATTTTACTACTATAAAAGGTGCCTTAGTTGTACACCGGGGATGTGGAAGCTTGTTTTGTTTCCTAGTGATTTCCTCATCATGGAAGGTCTCAGTGAGCAGCTCTCAACCGTTCTTGTACAATTGTTGACACAAAGCAGGTTTCCCTCCCCCGCTCTTTTGTCTCACCCCTTTCTTATCTGTACACAAAACAGTACAGCAAACATTTCAGTCATTGAGAGGATAGAGCAGACCAAACAATTACGATTTTTTTTTAAAAAGGTCATTTTTTTCAGTAGTGTGATAACTGTATCATTAGCTTACAGTAACAGTAGAATTGGTCTCAGGTGGATCATTCAGCCAATTAGTAGTTATCAAGACAGAGGGAAAGCAACATTTAATCTGTTAAAGAAACTACAGATTTTTCAGCTCAGATAATACTTACTGATGTAGCCACTTTTGTCGTCTTGGGAGTTCTTCCTCATGGTCTTCTAAACTAAATGTACAGTCATATATACAAAGTGACTCCAGACTACGACAATGCTTTACACAGAATGAAAGAGCCCTTTGATCCATCTGGGTAAATTTATTTTGATTTAATTTCAGTTCAGTGAAGTGATCCAATGCATTAACTGCAAAATCTTCTTCATACATCTCATACACACAGTGAAACAACTCAAGCTGATAACTTTGATAAATCCCCTCATGAACACAGGGCAAGGTTAAATCTGTTTGTTGGTTTGCTTGAACCCACTTCAGTAAATCTGCCTTAATTTTAGGTGAAAGTTTACACCCACATTTTTCCTGCAGGTCCTTCATTCTTTCTTCATTTAAGAACCCAAACAGGAATCGCACTGTTAACATTAAATAATTTTTAGAGTTTCTATAGTTTTCTAACAACGTTTTCACATCTTTCTTGGGAATCCCTGAATCTATTGTTTCATCTTCCTCCAGGACATATAACAAAGCTGCAAAAAATTCCTGAAAGCTTAAGTGAATGAAGCTGTAGAGACATTCACAGTCAGTTTCTTTTTGAAAAATATTCTCATTCAAAAAGAGAGGGAGAGAGTTTTCTCGATCTAAGCCAAACTTCTTGATTTCTTCTTCCTCAAACAGTATCTTTTGTTTCCAGATTCCATCAGCAGCCAAAGAGCAAAGTCCCCTCAGATTTCCATATAAGTGTTGCTTTGTATTGTTGCTGAGAGGCTTGACTAAACTGGAAAGATATACACTCCAGTGACTGTTTTTGAAGTTTGTGTGAGATTCTCACCTTTTTCAAGCTGTTGTTTCAGAACAGTGCAGATGATCCAACATACGAAGGGGACAAAGCACATGGTGAAAAGAATTTCATTTGCTTTCACAAATCGTAAAGCTTGTTTTGCTTGGTTTTCATTTCCAAAGAACTTGTGGAAATATTCCTCCCGCTCAGCTTCGGAAAACCCCAGGATCTCTGCATAACGTGAGCATTCCAAACATTGCCCGAGTTTCTCCAGAGCAGCTGGTCTTGTAGTGATCATCAGGTAGGATTCAGGAAGAACTGTTCTCCTAAATAAACTGCTCAGGAGGATTTCCATTGGCTTCTTCTCCCAGGGGTCAGTGCACAGATTATCTTTAGGCTGATCAAAGGAAAATCATCTATTATGAACGGGAGTTTTTCTGGATTCACTAGAATGTGGTTAACTGGTGCATTTGTATTAAGCCAACTTTTAAAAATCATATCAGCCACACTTCCCTGCTCATTAAGAAGGTTCATTTCCCTGAAGTTTATGTAGAAAACATAATCAAACTTTTTCTTATAGAGTTCCCCAGCTGCCCAACCGTACATGATCTTTCTTGCAGTCATTGTTTTCCCAATCCCAGCAGCTCAACGACTTGTGGTGTTTGTCCATCTTTATCAGGTTTATAGAGAGTGGCCAGTGTAACTGCAGAACTAGCTCGTTCAGTCATGATTTCTGCATGTCTCCATCCCATGGCCATTATTTCATGTTCTCTCTCCTTTGCCTGACGAGGTCTGTCTACAATAATGAGGTTTGTGTATCTTCTGTTTAGAATCATATAGTCACCAAAACGACTGTTCATGTCTTTTATTAGCTTGTATTTCTTTTTAATATCTTCTTTATACTTCTTCTTGTAACCTGTATCAGCAACATGAGACGTTAGAAATATTGAACTGAAAGTTCAGAAAACAGACAGACTAATCTCTTAAAATAGTTCTACTGTAACAACAATAATGGTTCTTCACATTTATAATGAAACCTTCTTCAAAAAGGATCCTGAAATCACTCAACTGTGGGTGAGATCCTGCAGCCCTTATTCAAATACGGTCGCCCCACTGAAAGTATTCATTTGAGTAAAGACTGTAGGCATCACTTCATCCCCAGTGAAATGCAACCACCTCTCTGGTGAAACCCAGCTACTGTCTGACAGTGCACAGGAACACTACACAACAAGATAGGTCAACAGTGGAAGAGAATATCATATGCAGTTGAAACAATACTGGGAATGTAGGTGGAAAGAATGTAACTTCATAAACTAGAATTTGTCAGGACACATGGGTTTACAAGAGAGAGCATCACAGGATCTTTAATTACCACAATTGAGTACTTCCAGTTACCTTCCTCACTTAAGAGATGGTGCCCCTACACAGGGGCGGCTCTAGACATTTCGCCGCCCCAAGCAGGGCAGCATGCTGCAGGAGGCGCTCTGCCGGTCGCTGGTCCCGCGGCTCTGGTGGACCTCCCGCAGGCGTGCCTGCGGAGGGTCTGCTGGTCCCGCGTGGCCACTGAAGCTGCGCGGGACCAGCGGACCCTCCGCAGGCACGCCTGCGGGAGGTCCACCGGAGCCGCCTGCCGCCCTCCCGGCGACCGGCAGAGCACCCCCCGCAGCATGCTGCCCCAAGCATGCGCTTGGCGTGCTGGGGTCTGGAGCCGCCCCTGCCCCTACAGCAGAGTGTCCTCCAGCATGAGGCTAGTACATTTGCTCAGTACTAACCCAGAGGGACTCTTTGCACACATCTGTATTGGAAGTTGCCCAAGGTAATAAAAGTCCCACTCAGCCCATTATATAAAATTGTTTGTAAAACAACTGATACAAACTGGATTATTTAAGCTAGAAAAGCAGTACTGAGGGGTCTGCAAGGCTCCTGGTAAAGTCTTAGGTTGGCATGACAATGAGCCGAGAGATTCTAGAAATAGGAAAAATGTTTATAATTGAAATCACCAAAGGATTTTGATTGGTTCATTGTAATGGCATGAGGCTGCCACCCCATTTTGTACACAGTTTGTCTGACAGTTGCTAGAAGGAACAGAAGAGCACATGAAATGGAAGGTGCAAACTTCCCCATCATGGCTGCAATTCCTGGGATTGACCATGACACGAAGAGTGGAAAGACAGACAAATTGCTTAGGATGAGAACAAAAGGATTGAACAAAGATGTAGGGACAAAATCAGAAAGGCTAAGGGACAAAATGAGTTACACCTAGTAAAGGACATAGAAAGCAATAAAAGGCTGTATGAATACAACAGGAGCAAGAGAAGGACAAAGAAAAGCACAGGTCCACTGCTTAGCAGGGAAGGAGATCTAATAATGGATGATACCTAGAAGGTTGAGGTGTTTAATGCCTATTTTGCTTCAGTGTTCACTAAATATGTTAATTGTGACCAGATGCTAAGACAATTCTTATTAATAACAAGAGGAAAACCCCAAAAGCCAGAATAGAGAGAGAGCAGGGTAAAGACTACTTAGATAAGTTAGACGCATTCAAGTCAGCAGGGCCTAAAAACTCACCTTAGGATACTTAAGGAACTAGATGAAGCACTCTCTGAACCAATATCTCTGAAAACTCATAGAGGACGGATGAGGTCCCAGTGGGCTGGAGAAGGGCAAATATCTTTTTAATGATGGAACAAAGAACCTGGGGAATTATAGACCATGTAAACTGTTCATTTTTGTTTCACAGCAATAGTTCTGTGAACGTATCCAACTGAGTAAGCAGGAACCGCTGTCCTTAGGTAACTTCCTGAGTAGCCATCACATACCTTTTGCCGACAACTCTGATGGGTTTTGACTCTGATGAAACTCTGAAAGGGAAATTACACAGTGAAAGAATGTAGAGTGTATTTCAATGCAAGTGTGTTTCTGTTCTGTACAGAGGCAGCAAGTGACAGAATGATGCAATTGCATCCTGTGTTAATGAAGTAATCACCAAGGAGAGCACTGCTACCAGCCGTCAATGTATGAAGTCCAGTTTGGGGAATACTGTGAAGGGAGCTCAGTTTCTTGGACCTCCCCCTGCCTGGTTCCACTGATGACTAGTCTGCACTTTACATGATGAGCCGGCCACGTGGTCAGAGAAACACAGAACAACTGGCACTGGGACAAACAGTCAATTCAGGAGTGTCTGTGGGGAGAGGGAATCCCTCACAAACACTCATGTTCCAACACAGATTAGGTGAAACAACTAAAGGGTCCATGCAAAGGAGAATTCTGCCCTCGGTCAGGGATGGGCTAGGTGGCCCAGGAGAGCCTTTAAAATGTAGGGATCTAAAACAGACACTAAGGGCAGCCCGAGGGAATTTGTTCATTTGGGATAACTACCATTTGGGGCCTCCCCCCCCCAACACCCCCTAGCTTCTCACTAGATTCAGTTATTGATAGAATGTAGAATGCTGCCTGGATTAAAAGTCGCACAGGTAACCAGATATGTTTGCTTAATATTGCCACTCCTTTTGCCAAGCATCTGTGACTAACTTAGGGGAACAAAGAACCCTTTCCCCACCCCTCAATAATTATTATTTTATTACTGAGTTTTGGTAGGATGTAGAGCCCCAATCGGGGGCCCATTGTACTAGGTCCTGTGCACAGGTCCGGAGCTCAGTCTAAACCAAGGAACTGCCCCCTGCATTGCGCTCTGGAGGCTTCTAAACTCTCCCCCTGGGGGACTGTCCAGGGCAGTGAATTCCAGAGGCCTCTAGGGAGAGCCCCACTGCCAGCCCCAGAGCTTCCATCCCAGGGACCCCAGGCAGAACCAGCCCAGCTGGGCTCCACTGGCACCGTAGGATGCAGGGAAGTGGAACAGGAATGACTGTAACAGGGTTGAGTTTAGCTCCATCACTGAGCACATGGAATCTAACACTGCTCCACTACAGACTGGCTCCCCATTGGCACTGGCTCTTACACTCTTGTGGGACACTGCAAAGCACCCTGGAGCCTCTGGAACTGCAGCTCTGCAGCTTTGCTGGTTCCTTGGCTGTTTGTACTGCACTGAATTTGTTTCTTGCATTAAAATATAGCCTTGGAGATAATAAAGATCCTGCCTGGAACCCCCGGAATGTCTCATGTTGTCCACCAGCTGTTTGGGGATAACATACTCTGCTGTGACCAGTTACCAGTTACAGATCCTCAGTTCTCTGTCCCAGCTCTGGCACAGGTTAGAGCAGCCTGGGGGCTGGTCTTACTTGCACTAGCTGCTAATGGTCACCAAAGAATGATCCCCCAGCTAGGGATGCATCCCAGTTACTCCTTCTCTGCACCTCTCTCTGCCCATGGCACTCCCTCTGCACCGCTCTGTTGGCTCTACACCCACTGGGGACTCCCCCACATTGGGGATTTCCGCAGAGGGAGTGTTACAGGCTGTCTCTGCTCCCTTTGTGCCAGCTGAGTGGTGAAAAGGGAGTGGAGTAGGTGAGAGAATCTGGGCCACTGTGGGCATCTCTGCTCTGAGTCCCCCTGGCTTCCTGCTTGGATTCAGAATTTGTCATTCCTGCTATCAGCCTGTTTCTCCTGTTCCTGCTGCTGCCGCCCTGGAGCAGATTCTTGGGGCAGACTCCCAGGTTTTACAGTAACTTTAGGTTTCTTACCTTTCTCTCTTTCCTCTCTGAGTTTTGCAGCTGAATCTTGAAGGTTGATCTGAAAACCTCTATGGTTACATCTACTGCAGCATCTCCACTATAGAATTCCATCAGGAGGTTCTTCGTATCTATCCTGTCGGCATTCTCCAGCCGACCTCGGGGGATGTTACCTTTCCCCTCAAAGTCAGAATGTGACAGTTTGTCTTTAAATCTTTTCAAATCTTCCTGAGAAAGGTTGTTGAGAGCTCGTAAGAGAAAGTCACTGATTCTGCTGCTTTGGTTTCCCATCACTGGGCATCAAGAGAGAAGCTAAAACGCAATGTAAAATCTTGGTGTTAATCATTAATTGGATCATTAATAACAACAATTATTCCCATGTTGAGGAAAGAAGTAAGCTAGTGGTGGGAGAAGGTCACTGGGATTCATAACTCCTCAGTGTTTCTCTCTCACAAATGATTCTTTGTGCTTGTAGCCACATCTGTAAAATGGAGATAATCCTACTGATCTAATGCACAGGGTGAGGTGCAGCTTAGCTAATGTTTGTAAAGCCAAGTGAGGTTTTAGGAAGATAGGGGCTATGGTAATAGTATTTATCAGCCAACTGGGTTTGAAAATAGAGGTGGGACACCCTAATTTAATTAACATTTCAAAAATATAAACCCAGAAAATACAGTCCTGGAATATCAGGCCCTGCATCCTGAGATCCAGCGTTAGCTTGTGAGAACCTCCTGGGTATATTGAATATCAGAGCAAAGTGAGGTGGAGCAGTGGTAACTTCTGACATATGGTGTGTTCAGTGGTGAGCTGGAGCTGGTTCGCACAAACCGGTTGTTAAATTTAGAAGCTGGTTTAGAACTGGTTGTTAAAGGGGTGGGCAAACTCCGGGCCGTGGGCCACATCCAGCCCGTGGGACCAACCCGTCTGGCCCACCTGAGTTCCCAGCTGGGGAGGCTCCCCCAGCCCCTCCCCTACCTTCCCTGCTCTTGCAGAGCCCGGCACCAGCACTCTGGACCGCTCCTGGGCAGCTCTGCAGCTCCTGCTGCTTTGAGCAGCATGGTAACGGGGTGGGGCTGTGAGCTCCAGCGGGCCACGCGGCATCCAGACACGCTGTCCTGAGCAGCATGGTAAGGGGGCCGGACCGGGGCTGGGAGGAGGGGTTTGATAAGGGACAAGAAGCGGTTGGAGGGGGCGGAGGTTCTGGGGGGGTGGTCAGGGGACGGGGAAGGGTTGGGTAGGCGTGGGCATTCCGGGGGTCTGTCGGGGTGGTGGTGGATGGGGTCGGGCAGAGGTGAAAGTAAGCCGGTATGCCCCGGTACGGCGTAGTGGCAAGAGCAGGTGCGCCGTACCAGTGCGGCCCAGCTTCCCCAAGCAGCAATTTAAAGGTCCTGGGGCTCCCAGCACCGGCTGGAGCCCCGGGCCCTTTAATTTGCTGCCAGAGCCCTTCTGCTGGAGCCCTGGGATAGTAGCAGTGGGGCTATGGGGGCTATTTAAAGGGACGGGGCTCCCGCTGCCTTTACTGCCCTGGACCCTTTAAATAGCCACCAGAGCCCCGCTGCCACTAACCCAATCTGACAGGTCTCACCACCCACATGTACAAACTACAACTAGCTCAGATTAAAGTTAGCCTATCCCAAGAGAAAATGCAGAAAATGATGGACTTACTGTTAGTCAGAACGCTCTCATCAACATCATCTGAAGGCCCTGGTTTGATGTGTTTCGCTCCGTCTTCTTTGTGTTCAAACACACACACACACACACACATATATATATATATATATATATATATATATATATTAAAAAAACATAGGAAGAGGAACAGGAAACTGTTTGCTCAAAGTTTATTGTGCAATACAAAGAAACTAAAACATCTCCAGCTAAAACTGAACTTCAGCACTTTCTGAATTTCTCTAACAACCCTCATACCACAGCCAGTATGATTTAAAGCCTTCTTAGTCCATGTATGTATACTGTGTTGGTTTTTATTTCTTTTATTGACTTTAGGATTCACCTCTTTGGCTTCAGCAACTTGTTTCTCTGAATAGTGAGGTTATGAACTCCATAGACATGTTCACCACTTTTCCCTTCCCACACACTCCATGTTGGGAGAAAATATCGTAGCAACTTTAACCAAGACAAGCCACGTATAATAGCGAGCAGCAGACAGAATGGGGACTGGACTTTGCATCATCTTGATACATAAATAGCAGTGATATCAGCAGGAGTTGAGGCTTACATCCTATTCGGGAGTGGGGGAAAGAATCCCTATCTTTAATATTTAAAAAATCATGAAAACAGAACTTTTGACAAAAACGAAGTAAGCAGAATTGGATCTTCGTGGACCACAAATATCATAAGCGTCAAAAGTGAGCTTGGAAAGTTTTACGAGTCACTCATACAGTTACTCAGAAGGAAATTGCTGCTTGTTAAATGGAAGAAGGAGGACACGTTTCTGATACATCCAAGTGAAATTCTTAGTCTCTGTCGTCTTTCTGGGGCAATTTTCTTTGAGATCAAATAAGCAGCAACTCTGAGCTCCCATGCTGGCTCACACCCCACCACCTGCCACCATTTGGGGCTTTGTTGCCTCATTTTAAGAATTTCTTGTGTTTTTGTTTTTGTTTGCAGCTGCCAGAAGCCTTTGTCCCAGCTGAGAAGTGGAAACAAGAGGTTCGCTGTTCATTTCAGCAAAGAAGTAAGAAAAATGGAAACCAGAATCCATTGGTCCGACTCCTCTTAGGATGGAAGCAGAGAGAGGGGTTTCTGCCTGAGGGCAGATCTCAGCTGGTGTAAGTCAGCTTTAGTATTACTGCCAAGGGATGGCCCATATACGGGTCCCTAAATACATAGCTTTACAGAGGGCTGCATTTGCTTGTATCCGCCCTGCACATAGAGTGAACATGATAACCACTGCCCTAGAGACACTCACATGTTGAGGCTAGTGACTTAGGTGTTATGGTCACTCTCTCTGGTGGTTGGTCCCCTACTGCATCCATCAGTCTCTTCTCACAACTCCAGCCCACACAGATTCCCTCGGCCTCCCCCTCAGGAATGACACACACATATATTATATCAAATTAAATTAAAACAAATATTAAATCCCTGTTTTACAAGAACATAAGGTTACTGATTCAAGCACTTAAAAGATAGGAAATGCCAGAATTAAGGATGCCCATGGGACAGGAGTTCAGCCCCCTTGTGCATGTGCACCATGATATAGTCTTTGACGTCACTTGATCACATCCCATTTTTTCCCTATTTGCTGGCTGGACAGCTAGTCAGGATCCTTTTCATAGAATCATAGAATCTCAGGGTTGGAAGGGACCTCAGGAGGTCATCTAGTCCAACCCCCTGCTCAAAGCAGGACCAAACCCAACTAAGTCATCCCAGCCAGGGCTTTGTCAAGCCTGACCTTAAAAACCTCTAAGGAAGGAGATTCCACTACCTCCCTAGGTAACCCATTCCAGTTCTTCACCACCCTACTAGTGAAAAAGTTTTTCCTAATATCCAGCCTAAACCTCCCCCTCTGCAACTTGAGACCATTACTCCTTGTTCTGTCATCTTCTACCACTGAGAACAGTCTAGATCCATCCTCTTTGGAACCCCCTTTCAGGTAGCTGAAAGCAGCTATCAAATCCCCCCTCATTCTTCTCTTCTGCAGACTAAACAATCCCAGTTCCCTCAGCCTCTCCTCATAAGTCATGTGCTCCAGCCCCCTAATCATTTTTGTTGCCCTCCGCTGGACTCTCTCCAATTTATCCACATCCTTCTTGTAGTGTGGGGCCCAAAACTGGACACAGTACTCCAAATGAGGCCTCACCAGTGCTGAGTAGAGGGGAATGATCACATCCCTCGATCTGCTGGAAATGCCCCTACTTATACAACCCAAAATGCCATTAGCCTTCTTGGCAACAAGGGCACACTGTTGACTCATATTCAGCTTTTCATCCACCGTAACCCCTAGGTCCTTTTCTGCAGAACTGCTGCCCAGCCATTCTGTCCCTAGTCTGTAGCAGTGCATGGGATTCTTCCGTCCTAAGTGCAGGACTCTGCACTTGTCCTTGTTGAACCTCATCATATTTCTTTTGGACCAATCCTCTAATTTGTCTAGGTCCCTCTGTATCCTAGCCCTACCCTCCAGCGTATCAACCACTCCTCCCAGTTTAGTGTCATCTGCAAACTTGCTAAGGGTGCAGTCTACACCATCCTCCAGATCGTTAATGAAGATATTGAATAAAACCAGCCCCAGCACCGACCCTTGGGGCACTCCACTTGATACCGGCTGCCAACTAGACATGGAACCATTGATCACTACCCGTTGAGCCCGACCATCTAGCCAGTTTTCTATCCACCTTACCGTCCATTCATCCAGCCCAGACTTCTTTAACTTGCTGGCAAGTATACTGTGGGAGACTGTATCAAAAGCTTTGCTAAAGTCCAGAAATAGTACATCCACTGCTTTCCCCTCATCCACAGAGACGGTTATCTCGTCATAGAAGGCAATTAGGTTAGTCAGGCATGACTTGCCCTTGGTGAATCCATGCTGACTGTTCCTGATCACTTTCCCCTCCTTTAAGTGGTTCAGGATTGATTCCTTGAGGACCTGTTCCATGATTTTTCCAGGGACTGAGGTGAGACTGACTGGCCTGTAGTTCCCTGGATCTTCCTTTTTCCCTTTTTTAAAGATGGGCACTACATTAGCTTTTTTCCAGTCATCCAGGACCTCCCCCGATCACCATGATTTTTCAAAGATAATGGCCAATGGCTCTGCAATCTCATCGGCCAACTCCTTTAGCACCCTCGGATGCAGCGCATCCAGCCCCATGGACTTGTGCTCGTCCAGCTTTCCTAAATAGTCCCGAACTACTTCTTTCTCCACAGAGAGCTGGTCACCTCCTCCCCATACCGTGCTGCAGAGTGCAGCTGTCTGGGAGCTGACCTTGTCTGTGAAGACAGAGGCAAAAAAAGCATTGATTACACTAGCTTTCTCCACATCCTCTGTCACTAGGTTCCCTCCCTCATTCAGCAAGGGGCCCACACTTTCCTTGACTTTCTTCCTGTTGCTAACATACCTAAAGAAACCCTTCTTGTTACTCCTAACATCTCCGGCTAGCTGCAACTCCAAGTGTGATTTGGCCTTCCTGATTTCACACCTGCATGCCTGAACAATACTTTTATACTCCTCCCTGGTTATTTGTCCAATCTTCCACTTCTTGTAAGCTGTTCTTTTGTGTTTTTGTCCTGCTGACTCAATGTGTGGCCCCAGGCCTCATTCAGCACAAACCACTGAATAGAAAGTTATTCATTTTCCTCCTGGGTGTTCTGATGGGGTGTTGCAACCTAAGTTCCCTCTAAGGGTACGTCCATACTACCCGCCGGGTCGGCGGGTAGCAGTCGACTTCTCGGAGTTGGATATATCGCGTCTCATCTAGACGCGATATATCGAACTCCGAACACGCTCCCGTCGACTCTGGAACTCCACCACCGCAAACGGCGGTGGCGGAGTCGATGGGGGAGCCACGGACTTCAATCCCGCAGCGTGAGGATGGGTAAGTACTTCGAACTAAGGTACTTCGAGTTCAGCTACGCGAATAGCGTAGCTGAACTTGCATACCTTAGTTCGAACCCCCCCCCAGTGTAGACCAGGCCTTAGATGCATGGCCATGCAGCTGCCTATTAAGCCCCAGGCAGGGGCTCAGGGCTGCAGCGGGGAGATGCCTCTCCCCCAGCATGGACCAGCTCCGGATTTGCCAAGGCCGGGGAAGAGGAGCCCCTCCCTTGGCCCGGCCCTTCTGGAGCTACCATGGTGGGGAAGAGGCACCTCTCCCCTGGCCCCGAGCTAGTGCGATGAGAGAGGGCTGGGGGAAGTCCTCTCTCCCCACTGCAGCCCTGAGGCAGCCTGCACCCCAAACCCCTCATCCCAGGCTCCACCCCCCAGCCGGCACCCCCACCTCTGCCCCAGCCTGGAGCCTCCTCCCGCACCCCAAGCCCCTCATTCCAAGCACACCCCAGAGCCTTCACCCCTAACCAGAGCCCTCACCCCCCGCACCCTGCCCCAGGCCTGAGCCTTCTCCCGTACCCCAAACTCCTCATCCCCAGCCCCACCACATGCATTTTATTATGTGCACCAATATGAAGGTGATGCTCCTCCTGCAAACCCAGAATTGCTCCCTGACCTCACCCTGGGGCAGTGCTGCTCCACACCTCCCCCAGCACGCGGCTGCAAAGACACGTGGCTGAAGGACAGAATGGGAGGGGGCAGCAGAAGCACATGAGCTGTAACAGGTAAATGGAGGGGGCCAGGCAGGTATGGGTACCATGAGGCAGCAGAGACACATGGGAGGACTGAGGGGTGAGAGGCAAACGGCGGAAGCTGCGGGTCGTGAGGCCCCTGACATATTTACACACATATCTATAAATGGAAACTACTGGTTCTCTGCTTGCAAATGTTAGCAGGTCCACCTAGTATCTGAGCAACTCACAATATTTTTATTGGTTTCTCATCCAACACCCCTGTGAGGTAGGGCAGTAGGATCCTCCTTTTACAAATGAGGAACTGAAGCACAGATGGACTAATGCCCAGATCCATTGATTACCATGGAAATTTGGATCCTGAATATCTTCATGGACCTCAGCCAAAGTGACTTGACCAAGGTCACACTGGTAGAGGAAGGAACTGAACCCAATAGTCTCAACTCCCAGTCCAGCCCTTCATCATCAGACTTACCCATCATCCTGCATTCCAGCCTCTCTGAAATCTGGTTTAAATTAACCTTGTAGCATTCTCTCATGGAGCCAACCCCCTAAATTGTGCCATCCTGATTCTCCAGTGGGTTTCACACCAGAAATACATAAGTGCAGACAGAAGCCCCTTTGGGGATCAGAAAGAGCCAAAGATGTGGGCCCTGCAAACACCCCGCGCTCCCCTCTGTTCATTCGCTGCCTCGGGTGCAGTGGGAAGGGATGTTATAATCCCTGAACTGAGGGCCCTGTTACTGCTACATGGGGAACACGAGAGTAGACCAGGGGTGAGAGGGATCTGCTGGCTTCAAGCAAGAACCAGCCCAAGCAGCTCCTAAGGCAAATGCTGAAAAAGTAGGCAGGGGAAAGGTCTCTCTCTGCAAAAGCTTTGACTGCCATGGCACATGCAGTGGAAAACCCCTACATCTGCACCATGCAGTATTCACATTGTGCCCTGTGAAAACATCACTCCCCTCCTGATAAATCCCAGCCAGTTCTCGAGGGGCCCCACTTCACCCATTAATCCATTCAGCTGCTTTGGCCACTCTCTGCTCTCTCCACATCTCCTGTCTGCACCACTCAGTGATTGTCACATGCTGCCTGCAATGAAACAGGATCCTGGGGTGACCTGCCATATCACACAAAGGCAAAGATGTTCCCATTGCCGACCACATGCCAGGCAACAATCATTTACAAAAAAGGGCCATGGGGGTGGGGGAGCACAAAAAGGGACACAGATCACAGCAGGGTGCGCAGGGAGAGGGGCAGCCATGGAACAGGGCACACTCTGTAATAGGGTTACCAGATGTCCCAATTTTATAGGGACAGTCCCGATTTTTGGGTCTTTTTCTTATATAGACTCCTATTACCTCCCACCCTCTGTCCTGATTTTTCACACTTGCTGTCTGGTCACCCTACTCTGTAACCATTACAAAATGCAGCTAGGATCTCCTATCTTCTGGTGTTGCCACATGCTCTGTTTGGAAGAGGAACCTGACTGCATAGAACATGGGACACTCTGGGGATGGGGATGTTCTCTCACAGCCCAAGATCGAGACCATCACACCCTGACTCACCCTGGCTTCTGCTTTAGAGTCAGAGGAAAACACCATCTTCAAAGTAAGCGCCGAACCAGCCCAGTCACATCCTAAGAAGAGACTGATGCAGGTGTGACTTGAAGGTTACTCCTGAGGTACCTTTGTCACATATGACTGAATTCAACTCCCATTAACATCAATGGAAAGACTCAGTTCGACTTTGGTGGGCTTTGGTTCAGACCTACAAAGCTGGGGTGACCCGGTTGCTCAAGTTGTTGCTACAGAGCACTGTTGGGTCCCTAGTCAGCTCTGTGTTTGGCTGTTACATGAGGAGGGGCACCTGCAGCCTGCTCAGCACCCACAGGCAAGTCACTGGTAACAATCGAACACTAGCCCCACAGGAGGCCTCCCTTCCCTCAGCGAGGCTCTGGCAGGCAGCTATCTCTAGTCAGGTCCTGGGCCCGGGCAGACTTCTCTCACTCTGGGAGCAAGGGGTTTAGGCTCCCTCTCAGCCAGCTCTTACCTTAGCTGGGCAATCCCCTTTTAACCCTTCCCTCCAAGCCTCACTCCTTCTGCAGGTGTAGCAAGGAAGGGCTAAATAAGACCACAACAGTTTAAGCCAGTTTGAATTTTGCACACACACACACACGTTACAGCCCATTCCTGCCCCTCTGCAGTCAATGAGATGTGCATTGACTCCAATGGCAGCAGTATTAGGCCTACAGAGTGAGTGAAATTCCCTAGTAAGGTTTAATAGTCTTGTCACACCAGCTTTGCTCAAACGCAGTTGTCTGAGGATGGGGCCGTGCAGGGGAGAATCACACAGAGTGTGTTAGGGTCAAATTCCACCTTGAGTTACCCCCTGTGCAGCCCCTTTGCCTTTTGCAGGAACAACCCTGCACTGGCAGGAAGATCATGGGTCTTGTCCAGGCATAACTTCTATGCATCCGAGGCATTACACAGATGTAACTGAGGGCAGAATTTGTACTTGCCTCGCAACAGAGGAATTACCATATAAACCAATCCAGGATTAGCAGGATAATCTACTGCATGGCCTGCTTCAATTGCTATGAATTCATACACTAAAAAAATCCAGTGTAGGCTCCTCAGAGTGAAGAAACATTTTTTAATCACAAGACAAACATACTTGGTAACCCCCAGAGGCCAAGAAGAGACAAGGAGCATAAGGAAACAGGTGGGTGACACCTTCTTGGCACTCTCATTGCTAGTTACACTTCAGCTAAGCATTATCAGTCACCAAGCAACACCTGGAGGCAGACAGGGCCTATCGCATTCTGTCTCTGCATGCATAGAATGCTCAGATTTCATGGCCAATAACTTCTCCAATAGTTCTTGGACTATCCCTACAATTTCCTCACTCCCCAGGATTATTTTCAAGACTTTCCAAATTTCTGTTTACACAATCGTATGGTGTGGGAATGCTGCACAAGTGCCCACTGGGCGTGTAATGGCTCTTCACCTATAGTCACCCTTTGTAACGTAGTTTAGGATTCTCCCAGAGGCCCCTTTTCAGTTATGGAGGGAAAAGAGCTGCCCCATAGCTAAGCCTGTGTTGCAGTTTACAGCTGATTTTTCCAAGCATTTTAAAATCCATGTGCAGTAGCAGATTGACCTGAAAATTGCTAGGGTGGAGTTGTTGGTTGAAACTTGGACTCATTTAGTCAAGTGGCTCTTGGGCTACAGCCCCCTACTATCTCCAGCCCTCCCCTCTCCCACATGACCTGCTTTTAAAATGTATATTTTCTTCTAACTCTATTTTGCTCAGAGCCAGATAAAGCTCAGGTTCATCTTCTGCCCAGGCCAAGCACACCTCAGCTCTATGTGTTTCACTCAGACCCAAAGTGTGTGTTTGGGGGTATTTTAATCAATGCGTAATAGGGTCTGTGGCTCTGTTGTAGCTGTGAGAGCAAGTGAGTGGCTATGAAGTTGTCAAGGTTTCCTCCCCCACTCTGAACTTTAGCGTCCAAAAGGTGGGGACCTGCATGTACCCTTCTAAGCTTAATTCCTAGCTTAGATCTGATAGCGCTGCCACCAACCAAAAAATATAGTGTTTTGGTACATTTTCCATTCCCCCCAAAACCTTCCCTGGGGAACACAGATCTAAATCCTTTAGATCTTAACACAAGGAGAAATTAACCATTCCCCCATCCTTTTCCCCCCAGACTTTCCCTCCCTGGGTTGCCTTGAGAGGCTTCACACAGATCCAAACTCCTTGGATCTTAAAACAAAGAAAAATCAATCAGGTTCTTAAAAAGAAAGCTTTTAATTAAAGAAAAAGAAAAAGGTAAAACTTATCTCTGTAAAATCAGGATGGGAAATGCTTACAGGGTATTTAAATGTATATAGCCAGAGAAATCCCCTCTAGCCTCAGGTTTAAAGTTACAGCAAACAGGTAAAAATCCTTCCAGCAAAAGAAACATTTACAGATTGAGAAAACAAACATAAGACTAACATGCCTTCCTGACTAGGTTCTTACAAATGTGAAACATGAGACTGATTCAGAAAGATTTGGAGAGCCTGGATGGATGTCTGGTCCCTCATGTCCCGAGAGCGAACAACCCCTAAAACAAAGAACACAAACAAAAAAGACTTCCCTCCACCAAGTTTTGAAAGTATCTTGTCCCCTTATTGGTCCTCTGGTCAGGTGTCAGCCAGGTTTACTGAGCTTCTTAACCCTTTACAGGTAAAAGAGACATTAACCCTTAACTATCTGTTTATGACAGAAGTAAATGTCTTCACTTGTGCCTGCTAAATTAATCGTGCACCAGGCATAATTAGAACAGCCAGCAGCATCTGTCCAGGCACATGCAACTGGGTGATTGACCATTAATCATCTCCCTGTCCTGCTTCTTTATTTTCCACTCCCAAATGAATCTTCACAGTTCTTTGTGGCCACCTACAGCACATTTCTGATAAAGCCATGAGCACCCAGAGAAGGGTAAATGAACCCTCTTTTAGCTGCCCAAACTATCATTCTGCCTGCACAAGCTTTTTGACCATAATGAATAAGAAACTGGGACCCTGAGAAAGTGGGCTGGGACTCCCCCAGCCTTGGACAATGGGAAAATTCTTGTGCACAAGAACAGAACAAACTTTGGCAAGAAATACAAACTCTGAAGTACAGCATCAGTTCTTGATTCATGAGCTTGGTTGGACTCCAGCCAAACTGACACAGAAACGAACATCTGGCATAAATAAATGTTGGAGATGGACACAGAAAGCCGTCAATAGCTGTGGGATTGTGTAAAACTGGAAGGGTGGGAGGAAGAAACATACAACAAAGAGTGACTGAGCGATTGGGACAGAATCATAATTCCACATTGGATCCCAGGATGATGGAGTCTCAGAATGGTGGGATCCCTCTTAGGAGGGCCAGGTTCTCATCTGTTCCTGGCTGCTGACCCAGCTAGTGGCAGGGCAGCCAGGCCAGAGCCGTGTTGGTGCAGTGGCTCCCACTTGATACCTTGTCTATAATTCTATGTCTAGATTGGGTTTTATCTTTTTCACAGCATTCAGCTCTGCCCGCATTCCTGTAGTTAATGCAACATGGGTGAACCCATGGGGAAAATAAGGAGAGAAAAGGACATGCTAATTCTCTTTGCAGACATGATGCCTGAGCCCACAGTCCCTGTCACTGTGCTGCCTACCACTGGGGTCTTTCCCAGCTGCCTGCCAGAGCCCACAGGATCTGTGTCATTGTCACTGCCCTGCCAGAACTTACTGCCAGTGGGTGTGTTTCACTTGGGGGAGGGGAGGAGAAGCACTGGTGCAGTCTGTAGCCTAGACTGCTCCCCCCACACCCCAGTCACCCTGCGTGCGAGCTCTGGGCAGGGACAGCAATGTCCTTTCTGCACGTAAAGGGCTGGATTGTGCAGACCTTGCTCAGGGTGGGGAGCGATGACTGACACGAACAGTTCTATTGATCGCTGTGGGGCTACTCAGCACTCACAGGTAGCAGGGGCCGCAAAATCCAGCTCACAGAATCTCTCCATGGAAGCAGCCTGATCTCAGCTCTCAGTGCTGCACGGGCTCCTCACACCCACTCCTCACAGGCCTAGGTTAGCCCAGATGCTGTGCTGGCCTAGGATAGGTGGCACACCATGCACTCTGCCCCAGACATAGATCTCCATGCTTCTTCACACCCCCTACATGGAGGCAGGAGGATAGTATGGAATTCGCTATACCTGCTTTCTACAACCCAAGGATTATTCTGTCAGGCAGCTAATGTAATGCAAATTTTTCAAAAAAGGTCTCTAGAGGCAACCCCTTCAAATTATAGGCCAATTTGGAAGGAACTATTGTAAAAAAACAGAATTACCAGACACATAGATAAACATGATTTGTTGGGAAAGAGTCAATGGCTTTTGTAAACAGAAGTCAGGCCTCACCAATGTATGAGAATTCTCTGAGGGAGTCAATAAGCCCATGAATAAAGCGGATCCAGTGGATACAATGTATTTGGATTTTCAGAAAGCCTTTGACAATGTCCCTCACCAAATGCTCTTAAGGAAACTAACTAGCCCTGAACTAAGAGGGAAGGTTCTTTCATAGATCAGTAACTGGTTGAAAGATGGGAAACAAGAGTAGGAATAAACAATCAGGTTTTTTTCACAATGGAGACAGGTGAGCAGCAGGGTTCCTCAAGGATCTGTACAGAGATCTGTGCTGTTCAACATATTCATCAATAATCTGGAAAAGGGAATGAACAGTGAAGTGGCAAAATTTCCAGATGATACAAAATTATTCAAGATAGTTAAGTCCAAATTACACTGCCAGGAGTTACAGAGGGATCTCACAAAACTGAGTGACTGGGCAACAAAATGGCAGATGAAATTCAGCATTGACAAATGCAAAGCGATGCACGTTGGAAAAAATAATCTCAACTATACAATCCCGCAGCCCCGCTCCCCCGGCAGAACCCAGGGACCCTGCCGTCCCGCTCCCCGCGCTGGAGCGCAGCAAGTCCCACGGTCCCGCTCGCCCGGCCGAGCGCGGAAGTCCTGTTGCCCCACTACTGCGGCCAGAGCACCGCAACCCCGCGGTCCCACTCTCCCAGCCGGAGCCTCACAACTCCGCCGTTCCGCTCCCCCAGCCGGAGCACCTCAACCCCACAGTCCCGCTCTCCCTGCTGGAGCGCCTCAACCTCGCGGTCCCGCTCCCCCGGCCGAGCACGGAAGTCCCGTGGCCAGGGCCAGCTCTAACATTTTTGCCATCCCAAGCGAAAACAAAGAGCGCCGCCCCCGCCCCGAGCATCGCGCCTCCCCGCCCCCCCCGAGCGTCACACCGCCCAAGTACCCCGCCCCCCCCGAGCATCGCACCACCCCAGTCCCCCGCACCTGAAGCCTGCCCCAGCCGAGCGCCACGCTGCCCAAGTCCCCGCCCCCAGCATGGCACCACATCTTCCAAGCCCCGCCTCCCCCCAGTGCCGCCCAGCCAAACCAAAACAAAAACAACCCTTCCCCGCCCCGCGAGTGCCGCCCGGTCCCAAGGTGCACCCCAAGCACTTGCTTGGTAGGCTGATGTCTGGAGCCAGCCCTGCCTGGCAGTAACCCCTCAGTCTCAGGGTCTCCCCTCCTTGGGGAACCTCCAACCCACTATCCCCACCTCGCATCAGTATACAGCTACTGCCAGTCATCGTCTAGCCCCCACACCCTGGGGCAGGCTGCAGGATCAGCCACTCATCACCAGCAAGGAGGGTCTGGACCTGCTGCCTTGGCCTACCCCTGGGCTGCCCTCTGCAAACCCCAGGACCTCTTGGCCTTATGCTAGGCCACAGCCTGGGGCTTTCCAGGCAGGAGCTCCCCAGCCCAGCTCCACCCAGGCCCTTCGAGCGAGAGAGAGAGAGAGACTGATCCTTTCAGCGTCCCTGGCCTTCTTATAAGGCCCTGTCGCTCAGTTTGGGGCATGGCCCCAGCTGCAGCCACTTCCCCCAATCAGCCAGGGTTTTACCTTGCCCAGCCCTCTGCAGGGCTTTTCCAACCCCTTCAAGGCTGGAGCAGGTGTGTGGGGGGGTCATCCCGTTACACAGCACAGAGATGAAAGATTTTCTTTCTATTTAAAAAAAAAGGAAATTAACAAACAAAAACCCTTCATTTAATGTTACTCACATTTGCTTTCATCAATAAAATCATTAGGAAATACAAAGTCAAGGCTTTTAAACAGGATGGAAAGGTTACAAAGTGAAGCATTCTCAGGTTAGCAAATGTCCAAAGAAGTGTTGCCCTGGCACCCTCAATTCCGTCCTCTTGTGCATTTGCAGGATGATGCGGGCTTTAATGACATGATCCCATAGTATTTTTTTCCCACGGGACCCCTTCCTTATTCAGTGCACAGGGGTTTATGCTCTGGGGTTGTGTATTGAAGGAGTCTTTGGCCTGTAGGATCCTTGCCTCATTTCTTGCAGAGTTAATGTTGCACAGGCAATGCTCATTCTGGTACTTCCTAACTTGAGAGTGCTTCACTTTGCAGCCTTTTAGTCCTCTGTGCATTTCCTAATGTTTATAGCATGCTTTACTGAGGAGAACAGTCTCCATAACAAAGGGCTAGGTTATTTTTGTGTGCATGTGATGTCTCCATTATTTATCTGGTCAGTGTCACTAGTGTGCGCTTTACGAGACAGGGAAAGTAAGGACACTCCCTGATACAAAGCCCCTATGATCTAAGGAAGACTGACACATACAAAGAAAGCAGGAGATGTAAGAACTAGAATGTTCTTTCTTTCTTCTGATGAATAGTCATTTATTTATTATGAATTATTATTATGATTAAAGAAAGGGTGGTGGGTTGGGGAACTTGTGTGGTGAGGAGGTTCTATGCAGAAGTTTCCATTGTTTGGCACATGCAGCTGATCTGAAGTGCCGCGCAGTGCTAGGTTTTGGGTAGCAAGCCCCCTCACAATGGCAAAAAACCTTTTCAGAACTCTGATGCAATCTTCTCTTGATGCTCATCATCTCTGGTGGCCTTTAACCTTAGGCTCATCTCAAGCTCTTTCCACCTGTGGAATGCTCTCTGCTGATTTGCTGCCTTCTCGTGGCATGCCACATTTCTAGCCAGATTTGTCCAGTCCTTTGTTCCTGTAGAACTCAGTGTGGCTGGAACATTAGACTAGAAGAGTTTGCAACAAAAACAGTATGCAGTATTCTGGGGTTTTGAGTTCATAAGCCATGGCCTCTCCACTTTGTCACCATTGGGGATTTCACACCAGGAATGTGTTGGATGGAAACTTCTATTTTCATTGTCTTTGGGGAATGTGAAGTTTTTCACTTGCTGTGGCCTAGGCAGTACAAGGAAGTCCCTCAGGCTACTGCTCAAGTGGGTCCACAGTCCTGGATCATCTAGATTTAAGGAACTAAACTCAGCAGCAGCTGTTTCTTGTGCCTCCACCACACTCTTCTCTGAGCTATACTTTTCTTCAGGAATGTGCATGGTTACATTCATCTGGGATGGAGATATGGATGCTGCAGTAGCTGCCAGGTCTCCTGCACTCTGACTACCTGGAAGATCAGGCATCTCCTCACCACTCACATCCTCACTGGGGCCAGAAGGCTCACCATGAACATTTTTGTCTATGTATCTCAGGAGAGCTCCTTCCTGCTTAGACAGAAAAGCTTCCTTTGCTTTCTTTCTTTTTCTGAATGCTGCCTCACAGGGGCATTTTCTTCTTTCACTCATGACTGCTGTTCTGTGCCAGCTAGAGTGGCAGGGGACAAATAAGCGGGCTGGTTGCAGGGTCTGAATGAGGGAAGATATCAGCATCTTAAGGGCCTACTCGGCTCCTACTACTTCAGTTGACTGCCTGTTCTCCTCAAGCGGGTTCAGGGAAGCAGCAGGAAATAGGAAGCTCCCTGACAAGCTGGTGTTAGTCCAGACTCCTGGGGGTGCTCGAGAGGAACATTAGAGGCTCCTCCTCCTCTCTCTCCCTGCAGCTCCTGCTGCTTTCTGTTATTCCCTCTCCCCTTTTCTCCTGCCTGCCTGTTATGTCTCTTGTGCCCCCTTCCTCCAGCACAGCACTCCACCATCTCTGTGCATCTGCAGCAGAGAGAAAACATATGCACCAGCACCAGACACAATTTTCTACGCTCTGGGTCCTAGTGGTGCCCTGCCACAGTTTGGCACCTGCGGCAGCCGCCTCAGTTCACCTCATGGTAAGGCCAGCCCTGTCCTGTGGGCACGGAGAACCTAACTCCCATTGAGGTCAGCTAGGGAGGCTGGATGTGCACATTGCAGGAAATAGATGGTCAGGGCAGCATAATCCACTGAAAAAAACGCGACTTGCTAATTGCAACCCAGGCTCTCCCTGTGTGGCTCTTCGTCCTGCCTCTGTTGGCTGGAGCATGAGCAGAGCTTTCAGAGACAGCTGCTGCGGCTGTGGCCAGCCAGTGAAGCGCGTTTCCCATCGTCTCTCTTCTGGCTGTGGATGTTTGACTGCAGCAGCTCTGCAGAGGTCCCGGCTCTCTCTCTAATGTCCATTCTCCTCTTGCTTTCATGGCGCTTCATGGACCATGGAGTAGCCTCAGAAAAACATCCCAGTTGTGGACACAGGCACCAGCACCAATTCCACAAGCCAAAGTCCCCTTTGCAATCCAGGGAACCAGCCTGGATTGTCTGGAGCACAGGGTGTGGCCCACGGTGACTGCAGACACTGCCCCTGCTGCACAGCAACTTCTGGGACCCTCTAGCCCATCAGCACTCGGCTCTCCCGCATTCTGCTGAGCGGCTGAGATCTGGGGGAACAGAAACCCTTTGTTAGAGATGGAAAATCTCCTCCCAGGAACACTCTGTCAATGGCTGCCAGAGGCCGTCCCTGTGAAACCCCAAATGTGCAGCCCCTCGGATTCCCACAGGGGAGATCTCAGCTCATTCACTTGTCACCCGTGGCCGCAGTCTCTGACAGAGGGAATGCAGAGGGTATTTTTTTGCCAATGGTCCCTTCTGCAGCGCCCATAATGGGAGGAGGTTTGGCCTTGTGATGTGAGGCTTGGGTCTGAGAATCAGGGCTCCTGGGTTCTGGGGCTCTGGAATGGGGTGTGGTCTAGTGGGTGGAGCTGGATTTGTTGACAGTGAGTGAGAGGGGCTTGTGCTGAAGAACCCTGGGTCAATCCCCACCAATTCCTGTGATGTCTACATGTGGTCATGATTTTACTTACCTCTCAATGTAGGTTATTTAGCCCATTCCTGGACACACGTGTTACATCTGCTGCTGGCCACCCCTGAGATGTAGGTCCTGACATGGCACATCAAGGTCAATCCAGCAGCTCCCATCCAGTCTTTACCTCTGCAATGGACGGTGAGCTCTAACCTGACCAGAGAAAGACAGGGTGGTGTTCTTCAGGGGAATCTGCTGGTGCTCCTGCATCCCCTGCTCCACCTCACACCCCAACACGCTAAGGGTTTTCCTAAGATACCACTAATCTTGGATAAACAAAGCATCTGAGATGAGGTCAGTGTGGGTGGATTTACTGAGCAGACTGGTTCTAACGGAAGAACAGATTTCTCCCCTGCTCTAGGGAGATTCCCATAGGAAAAGTCTCAGATGGTTGGGGTGGGGGCAATGCAAACCCTCAGCCCCTTGAATGGCAGGAAATCAGGACTCGGGGAGTTAAGGGGTGTCTCTGTCCTGCTGGAGGGAGCAGATCTGGAGAGCAGGAAGAGCACTAGCGGCATTGTAGGAAAGCCAGTGACTTCTACCTGTGAAGGTGGCTGAAGCTTCTGGCAGACACTAGAGTCCCGGATCCTTACACCTCCTTTGGGGATCCTTTCCCTAGGAATAAAATAAGGACACCACACAGAGAATGACATTGGAATTCCAGGTCTGGGATTCAGGTAAAAGGGATGATCTCAGCCAGGCTACGTACCAGGAACCTGATTTTTGCCCCAAGAGCCACAATTACCCAGATGAGGTTTTCTTCCCCATTTGCTTTCAGGTTATTTACTCACAGTATTAATTTGTCTGCTTTGCCGGGTCTCCATTCTCTGCAGTTGTTCACTGGTTTTAGTAACAATCTTTCAGTTTTTGATTCTCTTTCCTCTTCTTACAGTGTAGCATCTGCTTAGCAATTTTTTTTAAATAAAAATAAATTTAAACCAAAATCCTGATCTTACATTGAAGAGGAAGGTTTCTGAGAATTTGGCTGCAGAACTTTAGTGTCTGCATATTTCAGTCCCTATTATTTATTCAGGTGCAGGTCTGATGCAATCTGCGCCCCCAAGAACGCCCATATGACGCATGGGGGGCCCTTAGAATACCTGTTAAAAGAGAAGAAGAGAGTAGATTAAAAGGTGGGGAAATCAACCAATGCATCAGCACTTCTCTGCATCATTGAAGCACCAGACATGGGTTCTTTCCCACTAGACAGATGTCCAGAAAGAAAAAGGCCTTCAGCCAATTATTTCCTTACACTCTGAAGGGGTGAAATTCAGCCCTGTGCAGACAGCCAGGGCAAGGTCTGTGAATCACAGCGGGGGTAAGTGGCGCTTCACTGCACAGGTGCTGGGAGACTTCGGTGGCACAGTTTTCCTCCTGCATTGGAACAGCCGGCTGGAATCCTGTGAGGTACAGAGCAGAGAGAGGTTAAGGCCACAACGTTCACCTCAGAGGCTGAGCTTCTGCAGACTTTTGGGATGTTCCCATCTGAGGAGGAGGATTTTGGCCAGCCCCAGCTCAGAGTTTTCAGTCACTTCAACCAGTGATTCTCTGGCACAGTTGATCTAAAGCAGCTGAACTTTTCAGGCCTTGCCCCCATCTCTGACCCCCTCCCACCTCGCATTGCCCTCTAACAGCCCTCTCCCTTCTCTCGATCCCTGCCAAGCCCAAATACAGAGCCTAGCCCATGCCCCTCCTCTCTTAGACCCTCTCCTCACACGACCCTCCCCTACCTTTGAGAGGCTGATCCTGGTGCCCTTTACCCAGCTCCTGGAGAAATCATGGCTCCTCAGGACAACCTGGTTCTTCCTGGTACGCCGTACTGGACCGTAATGGCTTATTTTCATCTCTGCTTCAGAGATCCCACAGCTGTGGGAAGCCCAGAGCCCTTTAATTTCCCCCCCGCAGATCCGGCAGCCAGGCTGGGGCCAGGATTTAAAGCACCGAGCTTTTTAATTCCCAGCCCAAGCCCAGCTGCCGGAGCTGCGGTGGGAGGGAAGGAAGGATTTAAAGGGCTCTGGGCTTCCCGCAGCCACCGGAGCGCTAAGTCCTTTAAATCCCCGCTGAGGAAGCCGGCTGGCTCTTGCCGCTACTCTGTACTGGCCCGTACCGGCTTACTTTCATCTCTGGCTCGGAGCTCCTATGGCTGCGGGGAGCCCAAAGCCCTATAAATTCCCCCCGCAGCTCCAGAAGCTGGGCTGGGGCCGGGAATTAAAGGGCTCACAGTAGGTGTGAAAGTAATTTCCAGGACTTACCAGTACTGCTGGAATCCTGAGGGGGCGTGGCCTCAACCGGAAGAGGCGGGGCCTCTCAAGATTTAAAGGTCCTGGAGCATCGGCTGTGGCTGGGAGCCCCAGGGCCTTTAAATCAACCCTGGGCTCAGGGGCAAATTAAAGGGCTCAGGGCTCAGGCCACCGCAGAGCCCCGAGTCCTTTAGATTCCCCCCGCAGCTCCGGCAGCCCTATTCAGGTGTGGATTTGAAGGGCCCGGAGCTCCCACGGCTGCGGGGAGCACCGAGCCCTTTAAATCTGGCCCCAGCCCAGTTGCCAGAGCTGCGGGGGAAAATTAAAGGGCTCTGGGCTCCCTGCAGACGCCAGCGTTCTGAGCCGTTCAAATCCCTGCTGAGGACGCCTGTGCGGTCCGGCACGGCATATTGGCTCTTCCTGGTACGCTGTACTGGACCGTAATGGCTTATTTTCATCTCTGCTTCAGAGATCCCATGGCTGCGGGGAGCCCAGAGCCCTTTAATTTCCCCCCGCAGATCCGGAAGCCAGGCTGGGGCCAGGATTTAAAGCACCGAGCTTTTTAATTCCCAGCCCAAGCCCAGCTGCCGGAGCTGCGGTGGGAGGGAAGGAAGGATTTAAAGGTCTTTTTAAAGGATTTTAAGGCCTTTTTTTTAAAGGATTTTAAGGCCCAGAGACCTTTAAATACCCCCCGCAGCTCCGGAAGCCAGGCTGAGGCTGGGAATTAAAGGGCTCAGAGCTCCCGCGGCTACAGGGAGCCCAGAGCCCTTTAAATTCCCCCGCAGCTCTGGCAGCCGGGTTCGGGTGTGGATTTAAAGGGCCCGGAGCTGCCACGGCTGTGGGGAGCCAGACCATTGCCGGGCTGGGGCCGGGATTTGAAGGGCCCAGAGCTCCTGTCGCTGCAGGGAACACCGAGCTTTTTAATTCCCTGCCCCACCCGGCTGCCAGAGCTGCGGTGGAAGGGGAGGAGGGATTTAAAGGGCTCTGGGCTCCCCGCAGCCGCCGGAGCTCTGCGCCCTTTAAATCCCCGCTGAGGAAGCCGGTGCGGTCCAGCACAGCGTACTGGCTCTTGCCGCTACGCTGTACTGGCCCGTACCAGCTTATTTTCATCTCTGGCTCAGAACTCCTACGGCTGCGGGGAGCCCAGAGCTCTTTAAATTCCCCCCCGCAGCTCCAGGAGCTGGGCTGGGGCCGGGAATTAAAGGGCTCAGAGCTCCGGCGGTTGCTGGGAACCCAGAGCCCATTAAATCTCTCCCCCATCCTCCCCACACAGCTCCAGCAGCTGCACTGGGGTCGGGATTTAATGGGCTCAGCGCTCCCCATGGCTGCATAGATCCCAGAGCCCTTTAATTCCCCTCCACGCAGCTCCAGCACCCAGACTGGGGCAGGGAATTAAAGGGCTGAGAGCTCTTTGCAGCGGCAGGCGCTCCGGGCCCTTTAAATCCTGGCTCCAGCCGGGTAAGGCTCAGGCTCCCCACAGCCATGGGAGCCCCGGGCCCTTTAAATCCACACTCGAACCCAGCTGCCAGAGCTGCCGGGGAAATTTAAAGGCCCTGGGGCTCCCAGCCACAGCCGATGCTCCAGGATCTTTAGATCTTGAGAGGCCCCGCCCCTTCTGGTTGAGGCCATGCCCACTCAGGACTCCAGCAGTACCGGTAAGTCCTGGAAGTTACTTTCACCCCTGACTTAATCATTCCTTTACCTGTGTTCACCTTGTGCGCCGGTGACTCCCCCGAGCCGCAATCGCATTCCACCTCTAAGGGGGTGAACAAAGAGAGGCCACCATGCTCATCGGGGTGTCTCACAAGCAGTTGGGTTTTGGGTTCGGGTTCTGGCGTATCCATCAACGGCTGGGCCGAAGGGCTCCCCTCGGTCGCTCCCTCCTCCTCCTCGGCACTGTCGCTGATGTAGCGCTTTCTCCGCGGATGGTCAAAGACCCTCGGGGAGAAGACAGAGTCCGAAGTTCTCACGGGGGTGATGAAGGACTCCAGGTTTCCTCTCAGCAGCCTTCCCACGATTTCTAAACCATGGGTCCTTGGTGAGAGATGGCCTCGTCCGTCCAGCACTGGGATTTATGAGGTGATGGTGCTGCACTCTGATTGGCAGAGGGCCCTGGTAGGAGTTCTTAGTGGGGTCATACGGCCCACTCCTGGACGGGTCACCCTGCCCCAGAACTCTCCCTGATTGGTCAGGATCCCCTCTTGGGGTGGTCCTGTCAGGACAAAACCGATCCTAATTGGTCAAGGGCAGTGAGAGGAGTTCTTAGAGGGGTCACAAGACACACGTCGGGATGGGTCACCCTCCCACCCCAGACCTTGCCCTGATTGGTCAAATCTCCTCTTGGGGTGGTCCTTCCGGGAGGAAACCCATCCTGATTGGTAGAGGGTGGTGGGAGGAATTCTTAGAGGGGTCACATGACACACCTGGCTTCCAGTCATGTGGCCACCTTGACCACGAAGTAATACCCCCATGGGGCAGGACTTCCGGTGACAGGTGGGAGGGACTAAGGGGTCATGGGGCGGGGTTAGGGTTTGATTAATGGTGGGGCCTGTCTACTGCTGCCAGGTGTTGAGTATGTGCAGGCAGAACCGGAGCCAGTGTCCATGTCCAGGCCGGAGGTCGAAGCCGGGTGGTCAGAAGTACGAGGCAAAGTACATATCCACGCAAAGGTCGAAATCAGAGGGCTTTGGGAAGATCAGGAGGAGGAGGAGGCAGGGCTGGAAGGGGTGGGTGGAGGGCCTGGAGCGAGGCTAGAGAAAGGCAAGGAGAATACTGAGCCGGGGTTCATAGCCCAAATCTGGAGCCAAGAAGGGTCACACCAAAGTCATAGCCAGAGTCCGGAGTCAAGAGTCCAGCCAGAGTCAACAGCGAGAAACCGGAGGGCAGGGCAGGGCAGGGCAGGGCAGGGGGTACATGCGGGCGGGAATGAGGATGACTTACTGGAGGCCTGGAGACCCCTCATCAGGGGACTCCCTTCCTAGCAATAACAGAAGGACAGAGGGATGACAAAGATGTCTCTGAGCCTGGGGTCCAAGCCAAAGGGAGCTCCCATCCAGGCTGTGTGCCAGGACCCCGTCACCCTCCCTGTTCATTTCACACTCACAGACGCCCTAGCCGGAGGGGAGAATAAAGGGCAGAAGCGAAGGTGCCCCTGGGGGAAAGGCTCTAGGCCGGGACTCAGTCCACTTCCCAGATCTACACCCAGGATTGTGTGACCAGGCCCACAGCCCTTCCTCTGCATCTCACTTCCCACCTGCCAGACGGGGAGGCTGCTCCCCTGCCCCAGGGTGTTCGGGGAGGGGTTCCATCCTGGCTGGGAAGGGTTCAGGTACCAGGTGGGTGGATTGGGCCCCGGGTGGGGGATGGTCGGACATTCACTGCCTCAGGGGTGACAGGGAATCCCATGGGAAGGTCTGAGCAGTGAAGACGGGGGAGGGGCTCCATGTCAGGCCACCCCTCCCAGACTGCAATGGCTATTGAGCATAACCCCTGGTTCTGCGGATGCTCTCACTTCTGGGCCAGCCCCACAGCCTGATTCTTCCCAACCAGTATCTGACCTGGCCCCAGCTCCAGGAGTTGGGGTGGGGCAGGGTGTCCAGAGCGAGGTGCTCGGCCTTGGTTTCTCTCAGTGCTGCGGGGGGCTCTATGGCCGCTCCCCACAGACCCTCCCCCGAGGCATAGTGAGACAGAGCAGTACCTGCGGCAGGGGGTCTGAGCTGGTCATGCGAGGGGGGGGCCTTCAATGCTGCCCCACGGAGCACAGCCCCTGCAGGGCGTCGGGCACCTGGCCCAAGACCTTGATATTAAATAGCTGGGCCATTATGTGGGCTGTGATGTCCTCCTGTTGCAAGGGAACAAGGATCAATCAGAGACTCCGACACCCATGAGAACGAAGGGTATTAATGGCACCGGGAGCCAGCAAAATTTCCTCCCCATGTCTGAAGGACGGATTCCCCCGCCCAACCCCCGAGACGAAATCTTGTCTCTTCTCTAGTGACTTCCATCCCCTCTCCCACCATTGTGGAATGAACTCCTTCCCCCATTCCTCTCAGATTCCCCCCCGAGAGCTGTTCTACCTCCCCACCCATCTGGGGATTCAGCTCCGCTCCCCAGAGTCCCCTCAGCCACCCTCACCCCCTCCAGCTGAGGGGCCTGGAGGCTTTGGGCAGTAGTGCCGGGGGGTGAGAGGAAGTGGACACCTTTCCCCAAGGGATCCCCATGTCCTTAACGTGATGCCATGGGCAGTGGCTCTGGTGAATGGGGCACTTATGCAGCCTCTGCTGACTGACTCCTCCAGTTCTCCCAGAGCCGGTGGGGGCTGGGATAACATGATACCAGAGCTCTAGGAACCGGCCTGAGGCCCGGAGGGGGATGAAAGGCTCACAGAGGTGGCTAGGGGAGTTGGCAGCCCCTAGCATGAGCAATGGCAGCGTGTCGTGCTGTTGTGACACCTGTTAGGAAATAGCCTTGCTGGGGAGCTGGGTCTGCCCTGCTTTGAGCTGCTCAGGGGAGAAGCTGGCACCGACCAATGGCACCTGCTTGGGGTCACCCTCTCCTTGCTCCCTGGTCAGTGCATGGGGATGGGATGGGAGTGATTTTCAATGGCCTGGAGGTGAAAGGCCCTGGGGGTCTCTCCCCAGGTGACCCCTCTTTGGTTACCTCATCCTCTAGCAGCTGGCCGGCTTCCTCCAAGATGGAATACGTCAGCACCAGGCCAGCCTGGCTGACGCGGAGGAGGGGGTGGTGGATGGCCAGCAGGCCCGCCTGGAGGAAACTGCTCTTCTGCTCTTCGCTGAATATTTCTCCAAAGACCTAAAACCAAAAGAACCAGAGCCCTTGCAATGGCCCAGAACCAGGCTCCAAATCCCTCGAGTGTCTCACAAGGTGGAGAAGAGTCCTGGGGCAGCCAACCTTTGGGGTCCCATGGACCAGGAACCCCTGTCAGTAGGAGGCTGCAGGCACTGAGGCCTCAAATAGCTCTTATGGAGCAGGATTCACCGCAGGTGCCATGAGATGCTGGGAATGTGTCTGTGTGCTCTGGAACCCAGCTCACACACACAGCCCAGGACCCCTGCTGCTCCCAGCAGCGATAGCTCCTGCAGGTCACCCACTAGAGGTTCGGGGTCTTTTAGATCTGGTTCATTCCCACGCCTCACCCCACGGACATTCCAAGGAGCCTCACATACTCTGTGGAAATAAGGAGCAGGCTCTTGCCCTGTGTCCATGACGCACTCACTGCAGGGGGAGACAGCTCCACACCTGAGCTGCTGCAATGCACCGGCGGAGAGTCCTTACCTCTCCCACCCTGGCCAGGTTTCTATACCCCAGGCGCTCGGGGTCATGGAGCCCGTCCCGGCACCACAGGTCTGGGGCCTCTCTGGTGTTGAGCCCTGGGGGAGAAAGACACACCCATTGGGGAGGTTTGGCCTTCCGCTTTCAGTGCCTGTTTCCTTCTGGGTGCACACTGGCCAGGCTCCTCCTGGCATCCACGGCCCAATGGAATCGCAGGGTCCATGCCAGGCGGGTTAGTACCAGAAGGGGGATTTGTTTCAGCCATCACCGTAACCATGTGACCCTTACGGTCATTGTGCTCTGGGAGTGGGTGCCTGTTCATGGGGGTGTCTAATACTGAGAACCCCCCACACCCACTGAAGTCAGAATCTGGCCCTGGCTACCTGACTAGTGACACCCTACAAGCTTTGTGTCCGTCCCCTGTGGTGCCTGCTCCTGCCCCTGCCCTCAGGATGGGCTCTTTCCCTCCATGTGTCTCAACAGCTCCATTCCTGTCCGCTCCCGAGCTGGCTGCCCCGTACGGGGGTGGGCTGATTTCCCTGGGCTGGGGGACAGAGCCGGGCTATGAGATAAAGCAGCCAATTTCCCTGGCACTTTCACACTCATCTCCCTAATTCAGAGAGAGGGGGAGAGAAAGAGTCACCATCTAAGCTGGGGTCGGTCTCAGAGGAGGGGGCTTCTTTCTGTAGGGTCCCATTGCCCAGCAGAGGGAGTCTCAAAGGAGGGGCCTAGTTTCTATTGGGGTTCCTCTTTCCCGCTACAGCGGGTCTAAGCAGAGAGGCCTTAGTTCTAGAGGCGTCCCAATGGCCAGCTGGAGCTAGTCTCCCAGAGGCTCATTTCCTTGGGGTCCCATTGCCCAGCTGGGTTTCTTACCCCTCTTCTGGAGCAGGAGCTTGTGCAGCCAGTATATCCCACCCTTGGCATGCCGACTGATGTCACTGGCTGAGTGGGATATCCAGAGACCCAGCTGCAGCACGAATTCACCTGCCTTGGAGAAGGTGGAGGAGGTCTGGTGGAAGGAGGAGGAGAGGGGAATCCATCACCATTCTCCCTTCAGCTCCCCAGCGCCCCTGGACCTGAGCTCTGCTCCCTCCCCTCTGTAGGAGGCACTGGGGGAGAGGAGCGACAGCCCTCTTCCTCTCTGCCCCCAAGGGAGCTCGGAGCAAAGGGAGCAGGCAAGGGCCCTCGCTGAGCACTCGCTGCCTCGCGGCTCCAGAATAACAAGGGCCCTGAGGCCAGGCACGACCCTGCCACCGAGCGGCCTATGGAACGCAGTCCCTTACGGACCCGGGGGGACCAATTAGCCAGGGGATGAGGAACTTGACTCTGCAGGACGCTGGGGTCAGAGGTCACTTACGTCAAATCCAGGCAGGGAGGTGGCAAACTGGAGCAGGGCCGCGCTGGTCTGGACGGCCCTGGCTCTCTCCTGGGTGTTGTTTGAAAGGAGAGAGCGATGGACGTGCTGCGGAAGAAGGAGGCAGGGGAGGGTCAGCGGGCAGGCGTACATCCTCTACAAACCAGCCTCTCCCCCTCCCCAAGGGGCTGAGACTTTGTGCTCAGGGTGGAGTAGCCGAGCCCTGGTCGCAGAGCTTGAAAAGGGGGTTCAATCTCTCAGGCCCCAGCCAGGCCTGGTGCTCACTGTTAGTGCTTAATGCAACTGTGCAGAGCTCTGGCTGACAGTCCCAGCTCCTTCCCCCTGCACTGGCAGCTCTGGGAACATGTGGCCGGCTGGGTCCAAGCTGGGAGGACACAATGGAAACGTGGCTCTTCTAGTCTCTCCTTTGCTGCCCTCCCACAGGGTTCAGGGGCAATTCCACCCCAGACCGTCCATTCTACTCACCTCCAGGAGGTGCTGCAGCTTCTCCATGGTGGGGGTCTCTGTTAGGCGGCCCCTGAGGATGGTGTCCAGGCTCCGCGAATAGCGGTTGTGCAGAGCCTGCAAGAAGAGGGATCACCCGTCAGTCATGGGACATGGGGCTACACCAGTCAGGGGACAATTAGGAGGATTCTCCAGGAGCCCTGGCAAGACTCAAAAGGCACATCCTGGCCTCTCCCATTCACATCACTCCAGGGACACTTAGCAAGAGTTCATGGCCGGATGCCTGCTGCCTCGTCAATCCAGCTGTGAAGTTTCACAGACACAAGGTCATGCTCTCAGAATTCAAATAAATTGGAAAACCAGCAACATACATTGCAAGTAGTACCCTGTTCCGGTAAACAGGATGGAACATGACAGGTACCATTGCTGGAGCGGATGCTGCATGCCAGGGACCAAGTCATGCTCTCCACCACACTATTACAGCCCGTTGGGAATCAATGATGAGAATGATGTTAAATCTACTCAGGGTAACTACACCAGCATAGTAGAACCACAAAATAGTGCAGTCTGGCCACACCCTGTCCTTCCCCTGGATTGCTCCAACATGCCTCCTATAGCAGGTGCTGGGTCGGGGAGGCAAGGGATGGGTTCTACATCAGCCACAGAGCCCATATCCCCCAATGGCAAAAACCTTTGCAAAACTTTTAAAGATAATGCATCTGCATGTGATTATCCCCTGTCCCCTAGAGAAATATGCTGTATTTTAACGAGTCTGCCTGTGCTTGTCTTGATGATCAGAGCTCAAAGGTGCTACAGGGATCCTCTCCCAAATGATGCTATGCCAAACATGAACACACTTCCATCCTAGACTTTGAAATCAAGAAAGACGACATCTCTCAGAAGGTAGGAGTGAACACTATTTCCACTACAATAGAACTGAAATCTCCTTTTGTTAGTTACATCAGGTAATAGCACTTTTCAGGTCATCTTGCTCAAGGCAGAAATTTGTAGAAGTCAACTTGTTGATTATTTGAATCTATAATGCAGCCATGTGGGAACCGAAAAGAGATTGTTCTGAATCTTTCACATGAATTGTCTCTAATAGTCCATACCTTTTGGAGTGGACCTCTACCATGAGAAACTCAGCCCAAGCACAGCTACTGCCAAATGCAGCAGTCCACTAAATTGCAGCAGATATTTCACCTAAGAGGAAATCCTGGGCCATTGAAACTAATGGTAATTTTGCCATAGACTTCAATGGGGCCAAGATTAAATATGTGAGGACTGATGGTCGAGCATTCTCACAGAGGAGTCTTCTAAACCTGAAGGTCATTTCCCTGGGTACACACATCCAAACTCTGAGTTTTCAAGGCACAGTGTAAGGCTCAGCTCTTTCTCTGAGTGCCATGTGGAGGTTTGGTTGTGTCGAGCGCGGCAAGTTGGAATGCATATTCATTAACTCTTTGTAGAACATCACTCCTTTGCCGAGCAGAGATAATGTCTACAAAGGCTCAGTCCAATGAAAATAAATCATTTCTGTGAATCGGATGGGCTTTCATTGATATGGTCAGCTCAGATGCTCTACTGAGCATTATGTAGAATGTGTTTACATTAGTCTTTTCTCTGATGTTTTTAACTCCATCTTTCCTTGAATTATAGAGAGGGGAATTCTACAGCCTCTTTTGAGAGCACTTTTCGCTTGCAGATAGATAGATAGATAGATAGATAGATAGATAGATAGATGAGAAGGGTGTGCAGGGATAGATAGATTTTTTTAGGATCTGAGATCTGTGAACAGGCAGGAGAGCTCTTTTAGCATTAAAAATGTGTTTATGGTCATCAATCCTGCACTTCTTTTAAAAGTGGGGGTAGGAAATAGCAGAAATTTGCTATAATGTAACTAGCTGAGCTCTGGTTCAGATTCTTTCTTTAGAAGGAATTTGGTCTGCAGAAGCATTTGGATTCACCGGTCTTTTTATGAAACACTGAATAAACACACAGAAATTGCCAGATTCGATCAGACCTGAGCTCCATCTAGTGTCTTGTCTCTCATAGTGGCTAGTAGCAGATGGTGCAAAAGAAGGTTTAATAACCTTCAATAGGCAGGTGTGGAATAATCAGCCCTTCCCCCATCTCACCCTGATTTCTAATAGCTAGAGATTTGTTGAAGTCCCTCCAGTTTCTTCTGAACAGCACCCCTAGGATCTACAGACATTTCCCAACTTCTCAGCTCATCCAGAAGAAGAGCTCAGACCACCAAGGTACTGAGCACGTTAGCCCCAATCCAAAGAAACATATAAGCACATGCTTAACTTTAAGCAACTTGAAGAACGTAAGCAGCCCCATTGAAATCAACATGCTTAAAATTCTGGGTGCTCCACTTCAGGAAAGATGGAGCTAGATTGGAGACAGCCCAGAGGAGAGCAATAAAAATGATGAAAGGTTTAGAAGCGCTGGGGGATGGACTAGATGACCTCTTCAGGTCCTACATTTCTATGATTCTATGAAAAGTTATGCACCTGCTTAAATGTTCTGCTGGACTGAGGGAAGAATGCTCAGCTCCACGCAGGATCAAGCCCTGAATGACCTATTGTTCTTTGCTTGGATGCATTTGATGAAATAAGTCAAGTCCCTCTTCCTTTCTATCTTCTGTAGAACTGCATGTTAAGCAAGCTGCCTTTGAAGTTGAATAATCATTTTATTTGTTTCACAGTAGCAGCCGTGTTAGTCTCTATCCGCAAAAAGATCACGAGTACTAGTGGCATAAGGTTTTGTGGACTACAGCCCACTTATTTGTAATATTTGTCTGAATACCAACTGACTGACATGCTATTTGGCCAACACCAAAGAGTGGGTAAAGAAATAAATGACATGTGTGTGTACGTACGGCATGTGTATGAATATGTACACACACACACACACACACACACACACACTTTTTCTTGATCTTTGGCCACAAAAAAACATACCACACATAAATACCTGAGGATCAAGCCCTAAATGACCTATTTTTGTTTGCTTGGATGCATTTGATGAAAGAAGTCAGATCTTTCTTCCTTGGTACTTTGTGTAGAACTGCACATTAAGCAAGCTGCCTTTGAAGTTGCCTAATCATAATATTTGTCTGAATGCCGACTGACTGACATGCTAATTGGCCAGAATCAAAGAGTGGGTAAAGAAATAAATGACACATCGCTGCATGTATGTCATGTGTATAAATATGTACACACAGACACACACACACACATACATACTTTTTCTTGATCTTTGGCCACAAAAAGCATACTACACATACATACCTCATGATCGCACTGGACGTTTACTACCTTTCATCTTGCCAGGGTGTTAGGAATGAGAACCAAGCCATCCCCATAATTTCACAAAGTGGAATGTGCGACATGAGCTAAGTACAATTAACAATTGTATGATTTGGCAATCGCTATTGTGACATGGGGTGAGGAAAGAGGTGCATTGAGGATATTGACATACGATGAAACAGGTTTACAGGCAGTTTCTTATCCCTATAAAGACAGGTTAAAAGATCAATCTATACATAGAATATTTTTTCTTATTATGAATATGTTTCTAAAAATATGTTCACTGTTGTTAATTTTCTCAGAAATATTCACCCCTGGCTACACGCTTTTAGTCTGATCATTAGACGTGTACGTGTGGTAATTTTTCAGCGGCCGAAGAACAAGAAGCTACAGGATTGCATGGCTGCAGTGTCCAGAAGGGATAAATTTGGAAGCTCCATTTTTGAAATATTTTCTCAATGAAAGTATGTCAACCAATAACAAGAGAGTGCGATGCAAACTATGCGTTCCTCCTAACCATGTTATTGTTCCCAGGTGTAATAGAGATCCACGGATTCTACTATTGTCTAAGGTACCAGTCCCACAAAATTGAATATATTCCTTAATGTTATTCATGCGAGGCATTCCACTGAGTCTGTGGGGCTACACTAATAAATGAAATTAAAATATCAGCAGAATCAGGGTCAAAATGTGTAAATCAGACTAAATGGCAGGGTAATGCACTTTCCTAGAGATAAAGGATTTTTTCTCCCTTAGAAGAAGTGAAAGAGTCCTGGGTTTTCCCATCAGTTGTTCCAGGTTCCATTCAGGAGCGGCTCTAGGCATTTTGCCGCCCCAAGCACGGCAGGCAGGCTACCTTCGGCGGCTTGCCTGCGGAGGGTCCGCTGGTCCCATGGCTACAGCGGACCTCCCGCAGGCAGCGGACCCTCCACAGGCACACCTGTGGGAGGTCCACCGAAGCCGTGGGACCAGCGGACCCTCTGCGGCGGCCGGCAGAGCGCCCCCTGTGGCTTGCCGCCCCAAGCACGCGCTTGGTGTGTTGGGGCCTGGAGCCACCCCTGGTTCCATTCCACAACTCAAAGGGTCTTTACGCATATGACCACAGTTCTTTATATTAGCATACACCGTTTGCATAAGAACTAAGGCCTTCCTTTATGGTTGTTCCCGCAGCTAGCGCCCCAGGCTGAATGAATGGCTGGAGGAAATTGTACAGCAGTGACCGAGTTCATTCTCACAGGTGTGACAGATCTTCCAGAGCTGCAGGTCCCCCTCTTTGTGGTGTTCCTAGTGATCTATGTTATCACCCTGGTGTGGAATCTGGGGATGATGGTTTTAATCAGGATCGACCCCCGTCTTCACACCCCCATGTACTTCTTTCTCAAGAATTTGTCTCTTGTGGATGCCTGTTACTCCACAGTCATCACTCCCAAGATGCTGATGAGCTTCTTAGCAGAGAGGAAAGCTATTTCCTATACAGCGTGCATCATCCAATATTTTAGCTTCATATTGTTTGTCATCTCTCAGTGCCTTCTGCTGGCAGTAATGGCATATGACCGTTATAGAATCATAGAATCATAGAATCATAGAATTCAAGATCAGAAGGGACCATTATGATCATCTAGTCTGACCTCCTGCAAGATGCAGGCCACATAAGCCGATCCACCCACTCCTTAGCAAGCGACCCCTGCCCCATGCTTCGGAGGAAGGCGAAAAACCTCCAGGGCCATTGCCAATCTTCCCTGGAGGAAAATTCCTTCCCGACCCCAAATATGGCGGTCAGCTGAACCCCGAGCATGCGGGCAAGACTCTCCAGCCAAACCCTCTGGAAAAGGTTATATCATACCATTGACCCATTGTACTATTTACCAGTGTGGCACTTAATTGACCTATTGACTAAGCCCGTTATCCTATCATACCATCCTCCATAAACTTATCTAGCTTAATCTTAAAGTCATGGAGGTCCTTCGCCCCACTGTTTCCTCGGTAGGCTGTTCCAGTATTGCACTCCCCTGATGGTTAGAAACCTTCGTCTAATTTCAAGCCTGAATTTCCTGACTGACAGTTTATATCCGTTTGTCCTCGTGTCCACATTAGCACTGAGCTGAAATAATTCTTCTCCTTCCCTGGTATTTATCCCTCTGATATATTTAAAGAGTGTAATCATATCTCCTCTTATCCTTCTTTGGTTAAGGAAAACAAACCGAGCTCCTCAAGTCTCCTTTCATACGAAAGGCCTTCCATTCCTCGGATCATTCTAGTGGCCCTTCTTTGTACCCGTTCTAGTTTGAATTCATCCTTCTTAAACATGGGAGACCAAAACTGCACACAATACTCCAAATGAGGTCTCACCAACGCCTTATATAACGGGACTAGCACCTCCTTATCCCTACTAGAAATACCTCGCCTAATGCAACCCAAGACCGCATTAGCTTTTTAACGGCCACATCACATTGCCTACTCATAGTCATCCTGCGATCAACCAGGACTCCTAGGTCCTTCTCCTCCTCCGTTACTTCCAACTGGTGCGTCCCCAGCTTATAACTAAAGTTCTTGTTAGACATCCCTAAATGCATAACTTTACACTTCTCACTATTGAATTTCATCCTGTTACTAATACTCCAGTTTACAAGGTCATCTAAATCTCCCTGGAGAATATCCCGATCCTCTTCCGAATTGGCAATACCCCCCAACTTGGTGTCATCCGCAAACTTTATCAGCCCACTCCTACTCTTGGTTCCCAGGTCAGCAATAAATAGATTGAATAAAATCGGACCCAAAACCGAGCCTTGAGGAACTCCACTGGTAACCCCCCTCCAACCGGACAGTTCCCCCTTCAATACTACCCTCTGCAGTCTCCCTTTTAACCAGCTCCTTATCCACCTCTGGATTTTCATTTCGATCCCCATCTTTTCCAATTTAACCAGTAATTCTTCATGCGGTACCGTATCAAACGCCTTACTGAAATCCAGATATATTAGATCCACCGCATTTCCCTTGTCTAAAAATCTGTTACTTTCTCAAAGAAGGAGATCAAGTAGTTTTTGCACTATCTAACTTTCGAAAATCAATGCAGTAATCAATCACAGTATCCATCGGCCACAATCTCCGGAACAACTCACTCTTATAAGATTTTATCCATGACGTTGAATACTACAGAAGTTATACTAACAGGCCTATAATTCCCGGGTCACTTTTTCCCCTTCTTGAATATAGGAACTACATTAGCTAATCTCCAGTCAGTCGGTACAATCCCCGAATTTAGGGATTTATTAAAGATTATCGCTAACGGGCTAGCAATATCCCTCGCCAATTCCCTTAATATTCTAGGATGAAGATTATCCGGGCCCCCCGATTTACTTCCGTTAAGCTGTTCAAGTTTGGCTTCTACCTCAGATACCGTAATGTCTACCCCCATATCTTCATTCCCATCGGTCCCTCTATCACTATTCCTTAGCCCTTCATTAGCCTCATTAAAGACCGAGGCAAAGTATTCGTTCAGATATTGTGCCATCTGTAACCCACTGCTGTATATGGTCATCATGTCGCCAAAGCACTGCCTGCAGCTGGTGGCTGGTTCATATCTATGGGCCTTCCTGAACTCCGTGATACACACGAGCGGTTTGTTAAGATTATCCTATTGCGACTCCAATATCCTGAATCATTTTTTCTGTGATATCAACCCACTTCTAAAGCTCTCCTCTTCTGGCACCTCTATCTCCACCAGAACGAGATAAGTAAGGGGAGTCTACGGGAGAGTTTCTTCTGTCGACCCAGTGCAATGTGAACCCCGTGGTAAGTATATCAAAGCTATATCAACTTGAGTTATGCAACTAATGTAACTCAAACTGTGTAGCTTAGATCGACCTGTCCCCGTAGCGTAGACCTGCCCATTGGCTCTGATTCAGAAAGTCCTTAAGCACATGTTTAAGTATCTCTCCCTTTGACTTCAGTGGGGCTTAAGCACATGTTTAAAGTTAAACATGTATTTAAGTGCTGCTTTGAAGAGAGATGTGTTCCTGAATAGAGGCCTTATGTGCATAAAAAGGCCATGTCAGTTATTAAATGATGGCTTGCTCCCCTGTGCCTATAATAAAATACTTTAAAATTGTTTTTTTCAGTGTAAGATATAAGAGGTTGATTTAAATATTGTTTAGAATTACTGAATAAAAGGGAAAAGTTCACACTGCAACAATGGATTCATGAGCAATAACCAGGTCTGGTTTTAATGTCCAAAAACATTGACAGATATTTGTTCAATTAAATTTTGTGATTTTGCTTCAATCAGATCCACAGCCCAACTCATCTGTTTTTTGAGAGACATTTGTGTGTGTGATACTATACTCAAAGCTGTGTTTGTTGAAAGGGAGAATGTCATGAATGCTCAGTCAGATGTAATATTTCTTCAGTACTCACACCAAAAGTCCCCCACACAACTCTTTATGAGTTTAGGAGTCACACAATTAAAGAGCAGGTAGTTTAGGTGACCAAACATATACAGACACGTTTTCACAACGTTGGTTGTGAATGCCACTGTTATTGGGATCTCAATGTAAAAGACCTTGGGCCTTATTTTCTCAAGTGCTGAGTACTTACAGCTCCCGTTGACTTCAGCTGGAGTGGTGGAGTTTCTGGAAATCAGGACCGAGGGGACCTAAGTTGGGCACGCATAAACAGAGGCTACCAAAATCACTGGCCATTGCTAAATCTTTTGGCTATGGCAAATTACAAGAGTGAATTTTCGAAGCACCAGTCACCTCACAGTACATCTACCATGCAATGTAAGCCCAGGGTTCGAACTCATGCTCAAGTTAATGCTTAGCCATTTATACAGGGGTGCATGAAACCATACCTGCCGGGATAATAAGAGTGAGCAGCATGGAAGAAGGAAATTTCATGGCATGAATTAAATCTGAATGACACCATTGGTCTTGAATGTAGGTAGTGAATATCTTACAGGAAACCAGCCGCTGTGATGTCTGGGAAGAGTTGGGATGGAGCTTTAGATTTACACTCACTTTTTAACAGGGCTGAGATTTTCAAGGCTGTCTAGGAGATTTAGACATACAAGTCTCCATAAAATTGACTGGAATTAGGCATCCAGTTCTCCATAGGGAGTTTCCAGATTCATGTACATTATCACAAATTTTCTCCAATGAAATATACCTGGTATGTGTTTGGGTTTGAGCTGGGTACTTTATAGTGTCTGCTCGCTGAGGGTAAGTTAGAAAGCATTCATACTTTTTAGATCCTTCCAGATTAGGGTGACCAGACAGTAAATGGGAAAAATCAGGACGGGGGTGGGGGGTAATAGGAGCCTATATAAGAAAAAGACCCAGAAATCGGGACTGTCCCTATAAAATCGGGACATCTGCTCACACTATTCCAGATAGTCCTTTTAGATGACCACAATGTCTGTTATGTCACAGTCACTTGGTTACTGCTGCTTCATAACACATCCCCTGGCAGTGTTGCTAATCCCAAGCATTTGAAAACCATGAATCAGGCCTCCAAAAATCATGCAATTGGCTTAAAATCTTGAGATTGTTTAAAAAATAACACACCCAGCGTTTAGAGAGGGGGCAGGGAAGTGTAATTCTGTTTTGTGCATGATTTTTATAGTTCAGAATTTGGTATCGTAAGAAGGCAAAACTATGGAACACCTCAAAAGTGAGGCTGTCTCCATTTGCTTCCTTCTTCTGGCTCCCCCTTCCCCATTTCATCAAACACAAACAGCATGTTCTCAATCCAAGGACCTTTCCAGTCTATTAACACAGTGAGGCTCATCTGCTATTGCAATGTCATCTACCACCTCCGCCCTTCCAATGCTGCCCAGTGGTTACATTTTTCAAACAAACACGACCATGACTGCGGCTGCTGCAGTGCAAATAATTATTGTTATTTCCTCCTTATGGTTAGAGATCAGCCACACCAGAACCCACTGGCTCCAAGTGTCCGTCCTCCCCCCTCCCCCACTCACATGCATACACAACACTGGGTAACGGTCAGACTGGCACTAGGGGCATTAGACTGAGATCGTCCTTCAATTCCTGGCTCTGCTACAGACCCCCTGTGTGATTTTGGACAAAGCAAAGATTCCCTTTTTGCCTCGATTCCCTCTTTGTAACATGTGGATAATAATCCTTCCTTTCGCCCACCCTCTTCTGTCTTGTTTATTAGACTGTAAGCTCTTGAGGGCGGGAACTCTCTGTTACTATGTTTTTCCAGAGAACCTAGTACAGTGGGGCATTGACCTCTAAAAAGCAATAAATACAAATTTTACAACCCTGAACTTATCTCTATAATTGGCTGGAACCAAAGCCCAGAATCTGAAAATCCTCAAAGGTTGAAGAAGTCGGATCTGAATCTGATTCCAGATCTGAAGTGTGTAACTCAGGTTCATCTCTATGTATAATACTGGAGTCTTACCTAATATCCATCTGGACCTTTCAGGGTCTTCCATGAACCATGTCCATTGCCACTGCAATTTATCCGGAGACAGAAGAATGAACAAACAAACAATGTCTGTCTTAAGTTGCAAAACTGTTGACTGCACTAACATCACATTTCCAAGTACATGGAGAAAATGGACAGTTATGTCCAGGAATCAGAACCAAAGGAAAATAGCTATGCCACCTCCACTGAAAGAAAGAAGTATTGTATCACAGCTACTGGCGGAAGAGAGTGTCCAATCACTCCTTATCGTTAAGGGATCATGTTAGGGCACCAACAACCTTTATATATTAATTTCTGTGTCATTTAGAGATCACGTGCCTGAAGTCACACCTCCAATTGTAGTCTCAAGGCAGGCACAGAGGGGCTCATTACAATGCCCTCCTTGGTGCCCTAACATGCTTAGTAGATTTGGTTATTTGCCTTTGCTTAGTTTTATGGAAAGCTCTTGATGTTTTGCTGACCCACAGGGAGAAGTCTCAAGAGCAGTGTCACTGAAAACGAATGGTTCAGTCTTTCCTTCCGTAGGGAGGACTCAGTGAATTTGGTGTCAAAGTTAGGCTTAAAAGAAATCCAGACATGTTTAACTATGGAAAAAGCACAGTTACAGCAAACAAACAACTTTAACTTTGTTCTGCGTAGATGCCAAGCAATCACCCTACCCTTACAATTAGTGCCTAATAATGCCTTACAATTTACCACCCCTGATTGTGTAAAACTGATTTTCATACAGTTTTAAGGCCAGAAGAGGTCAATATGATCATCTAATCTGACCTCCTGCATAGCAAAACCTTGCCCAGTAATTTCTGTATCAAGCCTGTAATTATTTTTTTTTTTAGCTCTCACACATCTTTTAGCTAGATACCCAGTTGGAAAGACTTCAAGTGACAGACAATCCACCATTAGCAGGAGTGTTGGAAGCAAGACAGGCCAAGTAATTATTCCATTCTACACAGCTCTAATACAGCTCTACACAGCTCTAATAAGGCATCAACTGCAGTATCGTGTCCAGTTCTGAGCGCCACATTTCAGGAAACATGTGGACAAATTGGAGAGAGTCCTGAGAAGAGCAACAAAAATGTTGAAAGATCTAGAAAACGTCTGATGAAAGGACAAGAAGCAATGGGCTTAAATTGCAGCAAGGGAGGTTTAGGTTGAACATTAGGAAAAAATTCCTAATCATCAGGGTAGTAGGAACTGGAATAAATTGCCTAGGGAGGTTGTGGAATCTCCATAAGGGGAGACTTTTCAGAGCAGGTTAGACAAACTCCTGTCAGGGATGTTCTTGATGGTGCTTGGTCCTGCCATGAGTGCAGGGGCCTGTCCTTGATGACATCTCGACGTCCCTTCCAGTCCTATGACTCTTTCATGGGTTGGGTGATGTTTTCTGTTAAGATGGCTGGTGCTGGTAGCTGGGTGTGGTCCTGTTTTTTGCCCCCTTCCTCTGCCTGCACAGTTCTCAGCTCTAGGATACTGTTACCTCTGTAGGCCACACAGCCGGCTCCCCAGCCTTTAGAATTGCTTTTCCCTGGCCCTGGGGCTGAGCTGTGTTGGGGGCAGGGGAGTGAGATGAAAACTCCTCTGTGTTTGGGAGAGGGCGGAAAGGGGGTGGCAGCAGTAGGAGGCAGAAGGGAGCAAATTGGGCATCATGGGTCTGAAAGGCAGCGGGCCTAGGGGTTAGGCTGTGATTCCTCCGAACTTTTCAATCTCTCCATTCCTGAAGGGGGGAGCCCTGTTGGGTCAGACATATAAAATCAAAGGATCCTAGAAGGAGCCTGGCATGTGGTTGAAACTTGCCCGTAGTTCAGTGTTGTTAGTTTTACAGTAGTGACTGGACGTGCAAACTGAGACCAGAGCCCCAGGGTCCTTGATTTCAACAGGGCTTCTTACAGTCTAAAGCATGTTAAGCTTGTGCTTATGTTTCTTTGGATTGGGGCTAGCGTGCTCAGTACGTTGCTGGTCTGAGCTTTTGTTCTGGGTGAGTTGAGAAGTTGGGAAATGTCTGTAGATCCTAGGAAAGCTGTTAGAGCAGCACTGCAAAGAAACTGGAGGGATTTGACAGCTTTATATGGCACAGTGTATGGATCATGTGGATGCTTAAGGAATACTAAACATCGTGCTTCAGGGCTTAAACAAATCTCTAATTATTACAGATCATGGCAGGATGTGGGGAAGGGCTGATTGTTCCACATCTGCCTGTTGAAGGTTATTACACCTTCTTTTGAAACCTCTGGTACTAGCCAGTATCAGAGACAACATACTGCACTAGATGGAGCTCAGGTCTGATCCAATCTGGCAATTTCTATGTGTTTATTCAGTGTTTCATAAAAAGACTGGTGAATCCAAATGCTTCTGCAGATCAAATTCCTTCTAAAGAGAGAATCTGAACCAGTGGGTTCTGCCCCATTCCAAACTGAGTGACTGTAGGCACTTATCCGCCAGAGAGGGGGTGCTTGTGACAGGCGGGTTTCGAGGCCGTTACACTGAAAATTGAAATCTGAAGTCAGATTTGATTCAGGTCTCTCTTAAACAGCTATAAACAGACGCAAATCAAGAGGAACTACACTGAAATCCTCTGGTGTTCCAGCTGTGTAAACCAGCTCATAATAAATAATAATAATTAATAACCTCAACCACAACAATATACTCCACTGTACAGAGATTTCTCCATGGGGTACTCCTGGGGGAATTCTGCACCAAAACAATATTTTAAAATTCTGCATGTTTAATTTGTCAAAATAGCACTATATAATCACACTGGTTTCAATTATTTGGGTAATTTTTCAAAATACCTGCCAGCCACAGGGCCCCCCTGGCATAGACACCTGTGCCCCTACTGTCCCCCCGAGCCCAGCTGCAGCCTTCCAAGCCCAGACACTTGCACTCCTTCCTTTCCAAAGCCCAGGGATCCAGAGGGAGAAACAACCCGACGCTGGGCCCTGTGCTTATATGGGGTTTCCTGCATGTCACCTCCTCCTTTCAGGGTGTGCCGGGAACCCTTCATCTCCATCTCTCTATCCTGGCAGCATCTTCTATGGGCAAGCTGCGAGCTGGGCTCTTCTGGGTCCAGCTGCCCCTAGTGGCAGCCAGCAGCTCTGCATTACCAAATCTGGGGGAGGTGAAGGAAATTCTGCACAGAATATTAATGCGACGTGAATTGCGCATTGTGTCACTTAATACACAGCAGGAAGATGCTCAGATATTATGGTGATGTAAGTCTATATAGAATAGAATCAGAAATTGGAGCTTTATTTTGGATCTTCTTCCATCCAAATGTGGAAGATCCATTATCCCTGTGCAAGAAAACAGGAATAGAAATAGTGGGCATGAGTAAAAATCTCTTCTCGCACCCCCACTCCCAACTGAACAATATATCTGAGGACAGTTATTCTGTACCCAAAATGGCTGTCTGCAACATGAGTCTTAGTTACTTAATTGTGCGATTCTGTCATCAAGAGATCTGAAAACTCCAGGGAATCTGTATTGGATTTATAAACTAGCAATAAACACTTCAACTTAAAAATCCATCCTTTTACTAATGTAAACCCTTTGAAGCCTTTCGGTAAATGCTAGCTTTCATCAGCGGGTAGGGTTATATTTGAACCAAGCTGAGCTAAATAATGGAGTAAACCACTTTATTTTCCTGAGATAGAAACATTTTCTTTTTAATGTAACCCTATTTTATCTTATTTGACTAACCACTAAAGTGAAATGTAGCTAGCAGGACGGAAAGCTAAAATAATAGGAAGCAAACAATGCAGAAATTATTCATGATGGACAAGATTCTGAGACAGTCTCTCTTGTTGGGAAGTAACTTAATCCTCAGATTGCACCATTCATATACATTGATGAGTCATGGAGCAGCATTAGAGCTGGTTAGAAATTTTAAATTATAATTAATTTAATTTTAATAATTAAATTTTAATTTTGTGGGAAACATCATGGAGGCTCCCCCCCAGGAACATCACAGTTTTCAGAAAAACAAAACAACAGCATCTCTCCTCTCTACGTAAATATTTTGGGTTTGGAAAAAATGTTATTAAAATCTGTAGGGTTTTAGTTCCAAATTTCACCACACACTGAAAATGTCCCGCCCAAATATTTGGGGTTTGGTTTCCTTTGTTTTCCCCATGAAACATCAGAGGAAGCTGGACTCGACCTGGGTAGCAATATACCACATTCTGGTCCTAAACAAAGAAGGGGCTACATAGATGACAAACAGTTTTACCAGTGTTACACAAGAGTTAGGAAACAGCAAAGTAAAACATACAGGTGAAATCTTAACTCTTTCCCCTTCTGCATATGCATTATTAGAGTTCAGGTAGTTTGAAGTCAATTGAAGTTTTGTCACTTGTCTTTAGTAAGATCAGGATTTGGTGCAAAATATAGACATATATGCAACTGAGATGAAAATTATCAATATATTTCTAACCAGTAAAGCAGAACTAAATGACAAACTAACTTTTCTGCAACACTGAAACAAATTTCCATGTGGCTCAAAGTGCAATGTATGTACTGGATAGCATGGAGGAAGTGCCACAGATAAGGCTGAGTTTGCTTCCACTTAGGCAGAGATTCACTGTGGTGTGCTGAGGTCACTGCCTTTCATGCTGACCATATTAATTCCTTGTTTCCTTGTACTCCCCTATTAATCTGTCTGTGTCCAGTTGAAGCAACAAAGAATCCTGTGGCACCTTATAGACTAACAGACGTTTTGCAGCATGAGCTTTCATGGGTGAATACCCACATCTTCGGATGCATCCGAAGAAGTGGGTATTCACCCACGAAAGCTCATGCTGCAAAACGTCTGTTAGTCTATAAGGTGCCACAGGATTCTTTGTTGCTTTTACAGATCCAGACTAACACGGCTACCCCTCTGATACTTGTGTCCAGTTGTTGACTCTGGAGATATTTAAGCCACGTCCTCCTCGTATTTACAGCACTACACCCTAACTAAAGAATGAATTTTCTGAGAATTTGCTAGTGAATCTGTTAATTAATTGCTGAGTTAAAATTAATTTTAAAACTATGTCCTTTAAAAATTTAACAGTGTCAAACCATTTATTTCTCCCTAAATAACCCAACCCAGGTCCTCCCTATCTCAATGGAAATGACCAAAGAACTAAGTCTTGGGTGGATCTGGGGCAGTGGGTAGTTTTTTTAAAGAACTTTTTAGGTCTTTTTCCCTGCTATTTTACTGAACTGAAAATGTTCCCTTCAGAGCAAGATGAATTAACAAAACACTATTGATAGTGTCATAGTCTTTGAAACAATTCACATAGTAATTTATTTCTAAATCACTGTACTTGCAAGCTTGTTTTCGTTAGTACTCTGTCTAAAGGGTCACCACTTTTCCCAAGGGCAGGACATGCAGCCTCAGTTGCTCTGGGACTGGGTGGTGGAGCTCCAGCACCCCCTGTGCCCCCTTGTGAGCTCCTATAGCAACTCCACCTTAGTTCAGACTCCGTGGAGATTTTACCTTCCTACGGAGTGATGCAACCCAGGAAGTGTTTACAGTGACCCGGGGCAGCCTTTTCAAAGTGAGGTAGCATTTCATAGGCACCTGGAGTATTGCATGAGCAAGTCCTGAGGCTAGCAGAGGAAAACCAAGCTTAAGAGAAAGTCCAAGTGTAAAAATAGAATCAGGCAGGCCATAAAAGCATTTGAAGAGCAATTAGCAAAAAAGACACATAAACAGAAAGTTGTTTTTAAGTACCTGAGCAGGAGGAAGCCTGTTAAACAACCAGTGAGGCCACTGGACAATTGAGGTGCTAAAGGAGCACTCAAGGAAGATAAGGCCATTGGGAAGAATCTCAATGGATTTTTTTGCATCAGTCTTTACTGCAGGACCAGATGTTATTCAAGCACGAGTTCTGAAGGAACTCAAATATGAAATTTGCGCAACTACTAACTGTGGTATGTAACCTATCACCGAAATGAGCCTCTGTATCAGATGACTGCAGGAAAATTAATATAACCCTGATTTCGAAAAACGACATAGAGATGATCCTGGCAATTACAACAGTAAGCTTAATTTCATTACCAGGCAAATTGGTTGAAACTATAGTAAAGAACAGAATTATCAGATACACAGATGACCATGATATGTTAGGGAAGAGTCAACATGGTTTTTGAACGGGCAATAATGCCTCATCAGTCTATTAGGATTCTTGGAGGGGGTCAACAAACATGTAGGCTAGGGTGATCCAATGGATATAGTGTACCCGGACTTTCTGAAGACCTTTGACCAAGCCCATCACCTAAGGCTCTTAAGCGAATTAAGCAGTCATGGGGTAAGAGAGAAGGTTCTGTCATGGAGCACTAACTGGTTAAAAGACAGGACACAAAGGGTAGGAATAAATGGTCAGCTTTCACAATGGAAAGAGGTAAACAACAGGGTTCCATAAAGAACTGCATTAAACTATTCATAAACTATCTGGGAAAAGGGGTAAACAGTGAGGGTTCAAAGCTTGCGGATGATACAAAACTACTCAAGATAGTTAAGTCCAAACCTGATTGCAAAGAGTTACAGAGGGATCTCATGAAAGTGGGCGATCAGCCAAGGGAATGACAGATGAAATTCAGTGTTGATAATGAAAAGTAACGCACATTAGAAAACATAATCCTAACTATACATACAAAATGATGGATCTAAATTAGCTGTTACCACTCAAGAAAGAGATCTTGGGAGTCATTGTGGATGGTTCTCTGAAAACTATGTGAAGTGGTGGTTCAAAAAGCTAACTTCATATTAGGAACCATTAGGGAAGGGATAAATAATAAAGAAAGAAAATATCATATTGCCTATATATAAATATATTGTATCCTCAGTCCCTGAATACTTTGTGCAGTTCTGGTTGCCCTATCTAAAAAAAAAAAAGAAAAAAAGATAGATTAGAATTGAAAAAGTCCAGAGAAGAGAAATAAAAATGTCCAGAGTTCAAGCTTTATTTTTTTTGATAAAAAGCTGAAATTTTCTGCTAAAACGGTTGATGCATAAGAATTTATGTGCATGTGTGTAAAAAGTCCATAGGCAAGGGGCACATTTTCCAAAAGTTTTAATGGTGAATTGTTCTTCTTCAGAGAATTGCAACCTTTCAAAATGGCCACCAGCTCTCATCATTGTTGACAGGAATGAGGCTAAAGCTGCCTTTAAGCAAAGAGGTCCTCTTTCAATAGAAACACCACCATCTGCCATTATTTCCAAAGCAGTAAAGTCAAGCTGCCCTCACAGCCCACACGTGAGCGCTGATTTTCACTCTGACTGGAACAAGGGGGCTCTCAAGTAGCTAGATATCTGGCTTCCTTTAATTGCAAACACAAAAACCGCAGAGACAAACAGGGAGGACGAGTTTTTAACTATTTGGACCACTGCATCTCTCATATTCCACTTTTGCAGGCTAAGCTGCTGCAAGAACACTCTGAGCACTGATCCCGTGGCTGGGCCGGCCCACAACATTTTGGCACCTGAGGCAGGGAGCTCAAATGACACCCCCATACCCCCTCGCTCGGGCCAAAACTTTGAAAGGTCTCAATTCTGCCTTCTTCCTGTTCTACTCCTCTCATGGTACTGCTCTGCTACCTCCCCCAATAAAGGAGAAACTAATAACTTAAAATGCCTTGTTCCAAAATTTTAAGTATCACAACTTTCAAATGCCTGAACAGCAAACGTAACTTTTCTTGTCTGCATGGTAAACACTGGCATTTTTATCTGTTTGAATAATCAAAGCGGTGTTTTCCGTGCCTTCTTGGTTGCAAAGATTTGAACTGCTTCTGCTTCCTGCATGTCCACCGTCTGGGCCAGCTCACGCTCTATTGAGATGGATGCAAGGCTGACCTGTGTCATTGTGGAGTGTAGACGTGTTTTTATTAACTTCAGCTTGGAGAAGCTGCGTTCTCCAGTGGCAACTGTTACAGGAAGTGATAGAAGTATGTGCAGAGCAACAAAAGCATTTGGAAAGAGGCTGGTCATCTTATTTGTGGAGCGAGATCCTGCTGAAATGTAACTTGAAAGGGCTTTCAGTTTGGGGTCTCTTATGGGATTATCCCCTGCCTCGTAATCAAAATGTCTTCTTCTTCGGTGACTCTTGTATTCTTGAATGGGTGGGAAAATAGCTTCAGTGTGAAGTTCCTCTGCCAACTTCTGTGCACTCTTCAGAACGGTTTGAAATCCCTCATCTGACCGGTCAGACTGTAGGTCTGACTTTGCTTTGTCCAGTTGTTCCATTGCGCCAGATATATCAAGGTCAACACCTTGGAGTCTCTTGCTTACAACATTTATTTCAAACAGTATGTCATGCCACAACACTAAGCCACACAGAAATTTGAAGTTATGTATGTTTCTGGTGATTCCATTTCCCTCTGCTTACTGTTCTCCCAAGAACAGTTCCTCTCATAGCATTATCCTCCATAATGACAACTATGGCATCAAACTCAGCCATCAGCCCCACAATTTTAAGGAAGTTTCCATTGTTTGGCATATGTAGCTGATCTGAAGTGCCACACAGTGCTGGGTTTTGGGTAGCAGCATTCTCACAATGGCAATGAGCCTTTTCAGAACATTTTGCCAGTAAAGAGACTCTGATGCAATCTTCTCTTGATGCTGATCATCTATGGTGGACTTTACCCTTAGGCTCATCTCAAGCTCTTTCCGCCTATGAGATGCTCTCTGGTGATTTGCTGCCTTCTCATGGCATGCCACATTTCTAGCCAGATTTTGCCAGTCCTTTGTTCCTGTAGAACGCAATGTGGCTGGAACGTTAGACTGGAGGAGTTTGCAACAAAAACAGTATGCAGTATTCTGGGTTTTTGAGTACCTAAGCCATGACCTCTCCACTTTGTCACCATTGGGGATTTCACGCCAGGAATGTGTTGGATGGAAGCTTCTATTTTCATTGTCTTTGGGGAACATGAAGTTTTTCACTTGCTGTGGCCCATGCAGTACAAGGAAGTCCCTCAGGCTACTGCTCAGGTGGGTCCACAGTCCTGGATCATCTAGACTTAAGGAACTAAACTCATCAGCAGCTGTTTCTTGTGCCTCCACCACACTCTTCTCTGATCTACACTTTTCTTCAGGCATGTGCATGGTTTACATCCATTTGGGATGGAGATATGGATGCTGCAGTAGCTGCCAGGTCGCCTGCACTCTGACTAACTGGAAGATCAGGCATCTCTTCACCACTCACATCCTCATTGGGGATGGAAGGCTCACCGTGAACATTTGTGTCTCTGTATCTCAGGAGAGCTCCTTCCTGCTTAGACAGAAAAGCTTCTTTTGATTGCTTTCTTTTTCTGAATGCTGCCCCAGAGGGGCGTTTTCTTCTTTCACTCATGACTGCTGTTCTGTGCCAGCTAGAGTGGCTCTCAACACTCAGTTGAAGGGGACAAAGAAGCAGGCTGGTAGCAGGGCCTGAGTGAGGGAAGATATCAGCCTCTTAAGGGCCTAACTGGCTCCTACTACTTCAGGAAATAGGAAGCTCCCTGAGAAGCTGGTGTTAATCAGTCCAGGCTCCTGGGGGTGCTCAAGAGGTACATAAGAGGCTCCTCCTCCTCCTCTCTCTCCCTGAAGCTCCTGTTGCTTTCTGTTATTCCCTCTCCCCTTTTCTCCTGCCTGCCTGTTATGTCTCTTGGGCCCCCTTCCTCCAGCACAGCACTCCACCATCTCTGTGCATCTCGAGCAGCGAGAAAACATATGCACCAGCACCAGACAATTTTTCTACACTCTGGATCCTAGTGGCGCCCGCCCACAGTCTGGCACCTGTGGCAGCTGCCTCAGTTTGCTTCATGGTAAGGCCAGCCCTATCCTATGGGCACGGAGAACCTAGCTCCCACTGAGGTCAGCCAGGGAGGCTGGATGTGCACATTGTAGGAAATAGACGGTCAGGGCAGCATAATCCACTGAAAAAACCGCGTCTTGCTAATTGCAAATCAGGCTCTCCCAGTGTGGCTCTTCGTCCTGCCTCTGTTGGCTGGAGCATGAGCAGAGCTTTATGAGACAGCTGCTGTGGCTGTGGCCAGCCATTGAAGTGAGTTTCCCATCGTCTCTCTTCTGGCTGTGGATGTTCGACTGCAGCAGCCCTGCAAAGGCACCGGCCTCGCTCTCTAATGTCCATTCTCCCCTTGCTTGCATGGCGCTTCATGGACCATGGAGTAGCCTCATGAAAACATCCCAGTTGTGGACACAGGCACCAGCACCAATTCCACAAGCTAAAGTCCCCTTTGCAATCCAGGGAACCAGCCTGGGTTGTCTGGAGCGCAGGGTGTGGCCCATGGTGACTGCAGACACTGCCCCTGCTGCACAACGACTCCTGGGACCCTCTAGCCCATCAGCACTCGGCTCTCCCGCATTCTGCTGAGCGGCTGAGATCTGGGGGAACAGAAACCCTTTGTTAGAGATGGAAAATCTCCTCCCAGGAACACTCTGTCAATGGCTGCCAGACGCCGTCCCTGTGAAACCCCAAATGTGCAGCCCCTCGGATTCCCACAGGGGAGATCTCAGCTTATTCACTTGTCACCCGTGGCTGCAGTCTCTGACAGGGGGAATGCAGAGGAGGTTTTTGCCAATGGTCCCTTCTACAGGGCACAGAATGGGAGGAGGTTTGGCCTTGTGATGTGAGGCCTGGGTCTGAGAATCAGGGCTCCTGGGATCTGGGGCTCTGGAATGGGGTGTGGTCTAGTGAGTGGAGCTGGATTTGTTGACAGTGAGTGAGAGGGGCTTGTGCTGAAGGACCCTGGGTCAATCCCCACCAATTCCTGTGATGTCTACATGTGGCCACGATTTTACTTACCTCTCAATGTAGGTTATTTAGCCCATTCCTGGACACATGTGTTACATCTGCTGCTGGCCATCCCTGAGATGTAGGTCCTTCATCCACACAAGGACATGGCACATCAAGGTCAATCCAGCAGCTCTCATCTGGTCTTCACCTCCACAATGGACGGTGAGCCCTAGCCTGACCAGAGAAAGACAGGGTGGTGTTCTTCAGGGGAATCTGCTGGTGCTCCTGTATTCCCTGCTCCACCTCACACCTCGACACGCTAAGGGTTTTCCAAAGATACCACTAATCTCAGATAAACAAAGCATCTGAGATGAGGTCAGTGTGGGTGGATTTACTGAGCAGACTGGTTCTAACGGAAGAACAGATTTCTTCCCTGCTCTGGGGAGATTCCCATAGGAAAAGTCTCTGATGGTGGGGGTGGGGGCAATGCAAACCCTCAGCCCCATGAATGGCAGGAAATCAGGACTCGGGGAGTTAAGGGGTGTCTCTGTCCTGCTGAAGGGAGCAGACCTGGAGAGCAGAAAGAGCACTAGTGGCATAGTAGGAAAGCCAGTGACTTCTACCTGTGAAGGTGGCTGAAGTTTCTGGCAGACATTAGAGTTCCGGATCCTTACATCTCCTTTGGGGATCTTTTTCCTAGGAATAAAATAAGGACACCACACAGAGAGTGACATTGGAATCCCAGGGAAAAGGGATGATCTCAGCCAGGCTATGTACCAGGAACCCAATTTTTGTCCCAAGAGCCACAATTACCCAGATGAGGTTTTCTTCCCCATTTGCTTTCAGGTTATTTACTCACAGTATTCATTTGTTTGCTTTGCCGGGTCTCCACTCTCTGCAGTTGTTCACTGGTTTTAGTAACAATCTTTCAGTTTTTGATTCTCTTTCCTCTTCTTACAGTGTAGCATCTGCTTAGCAATTTTTTTTAAATAAAAATAAATTTAAACCAAAATCCTGATCTTACATTGAAGAGGAAGGTTTCTGAGAATTTGGCTGCAGAACTTTAGTGTCTGCATATTTCAGTCACTATTAATTATTCAGGTGCAGGTCTGATGCAATCTGCACACTCAAGAATGCCCATATGATGCACGGGGGACCCTTAGAATACCTGTCAAAAAGAGAAGAAGAGAGTAGATTAAAAGGTGGGGAAATCAACCAATGCATCAGCACGTCTCTGCATCATTGAAGCACCAGGCATGGGGGCAAAACAGGCTAAAAATCCCCATGGTTCTTTCCCACTAGATAGACATCCAAAAAGAAAAAGGCTTTCAGACAATTATTTCCTTACACTCTGACGGGGTGAAATTCAGCCCTGTGCAGCCAGCCAGGGCAAGGTCTGTGCATCACAGCGGGGTTAAGTGGCACTTCACTGACCAGGCGCTGGGAGACTTCGGTGGCACAGTTTTCCTCCTGCATTGGAACAGCCGGCTGGAATCCTGTGAGGTATAGAGCAGAGAGAGGTTAGGGCCACAACGTTCACCTCAGAGGCTGAGCTTCTACAGACTTTTGGGATGTTCCCATCTGAGGAGGAGGATTTTGGCCAGCCCCAGCTCAGAGCTTTCAGTCACTTCAACCAGTGATTCTCTGGCACAGTTGATCTAAAGCAGCTGAACTTTTCAGGCCTTGCCCCCATCTCCGACCCCCCTTCCACCTCGCATTGCCCTCTAACAGCCCTCTCCCTTCTCTCGATCCCTGCCAAGCCCAAATACAGAGCCTAGCCCACGATCCTCCTCTCTTAGACCCTCTCCTCACACAACCCTCCCCTACCTTTGAGAGGCTGATCCCTGTGCCCTTTACACAGCTCCTGGAGACATCATGGCTCCTCAGGACAACTGGACAGTGGGTGGTTCCAACCTCTGTGTGGGGTGCGTGGTTTTCCGTCTAAGCATCACTGAGAGCCAGCACGTCTCGATTTCACAGTATGAGTGAAGTCTAGGAAGCGCTGCACTTCTTGAGGACTTCCAACTTCGCCCCATTTATCAATGGCTTCCACCTTATTTGGATCAATCGTAACATCTTCTGGGGAGAGGATGTACCCCCAAAACTCTGTGGAGAGTTGGCTGGAGGTTCCGCTTTCCCCATTCTGTGTTGAGACCATGCTGCCGAAACCTCTCCAGGTTCGGATGTGCTGCGTGTGCTGCTCTGGGTTCTCCAAAAAGAGACGTATTTCACCCGAATAGATGACACTGTCCCCAAATACATCACTGATGACGTGTTTCAAGGTCAGGGGACCCTTCGTTAGCTCAACTAGCATATCAGACCGTTAAAATGTCCATCGTCTGTTTTGAAATCTGTCTTCAATTTGTCTCTTGCCCAAACGAGGGTTAGATTGGAAATCCTTGCAGATGAAGTTTGATGAAACCCTTTGCAGATTTCCTGTGAGCCAACAATAGTGGGATTCGCAGCAGAGGGTCATGGTTTCAAATGATCACTTTGTTCAGGAGCTGATTGTCTAAAGAGAGGCGTAGCAGAGTCCCACATTTCTTCTTCCCCAAAAGGGCCTGCTCTTAGGACCGGTTTTCATGACTGCACGCAGGGAGATCCACTAATTCTGGTCCCAACAATGCATAAATACAGGGAAAAGCAGCTTTCAACCAAGGTGGTAGGTCAATAGGGCAGTCATAGTCCCGGTCCAGAGGTAATGAGTCCACATTTCTTTCCACGTTATCCATGTAATCCTGGTATTTATCAGGAATGCCACCATCAATCAAACCCTAACCCCTCCCCTTGACCCTCCCAAGCCCTACCCGTTGACCCCTTAGTCTCTCCCACCTGTCATCGGAAGTCCCGCCCCATGGGGGGGTTTAACTCCTGGGTCAAGGTGGCCACATGACTGGAAGCAAGGTGTGTCATGTGACCCCTCTAAGAACTCCTCCCACCACTCTCTACCAATCAGGATGGGTTTCATCCCCGAAGGACCACCCTGAGAGGAGATTTGACCAGTCAGGGTGAGTTCTGAGGTGGGGTGACCCATCCAGAAGTGGGTCGTGTGACCCCTCTAAGAACTCCTCCGACCGCCATCTACCAATTAGGATGGGTTTGACCCGATAGGACTGCCCTAAGAGGAGATTTTGACCAATCAGGGAGAATTCCGGGGCAGGGTGACCCGTCCGGAAGTGGGCCGTAGGACCCCACTAAGAACTCCTCCCAAGGCCCTCTGCCAATCAGAGTGCAGCACCATTACCCCTTAAGTCCCAGCGCCGGACAGATGAGGACATCTCTTACCAAGGACACACGGTTTAGAAATCGTGGGAAGGCTGCTGAGAGGAAACCTGGACTCCTTCACCATCCCCGTGAGAACTTCAGACTGTCTTCATCCCAAAGGTCTTTGACTATCCGCGGAGAAAGCTCTACATCAGCGACAGTGCCGAGGAGGAGGAGGAGGGAGTGACCGAGGGGAGCCCTTCGGCCCAGCCATTGATGGATAAACCGGAACCAGAACCCCAAACCCAACTGCTTGTGAGACACCCCAATGAGCATGGTGACCTCTCTTTGTCCACCCACTTAGAGGTGGAATGCGATTGAGGCTTGGGGGAGTCACCGGTGGACAAGGTGAATGGTAAAGACGTCACACAGGTAAATGAATGATTAAGAAGCAATCACTTCTTAACGGGTAAGGAACCAGGAGTTGTGTAAATCTAAAAACAAACACTGTGGCGCTTACACTGTTTCTGTTCTGAAAATCTCTCAACAGCTCGACAATGCCTTTCTAGACTGCCTGGAAGCCCTGGACAGCGTTGCATCAAGCAGGGAAGATGAACTGGGCCCACCTCGGTTTTGCTCAATGCCGATACAAATTGTTGAAGAGGACTCTGAGGATGATGGCCATGAGGGGTTTCGGAGGAGACTTGGCATAGAACTAACTGAGCCAGTGCCACGTCGTGAGCATAAAAAAGTCACGCAGACTATTGTATGCGTTGCTGTTTATGCTGCCCTAAAGCACTGCCTGAGGGAAAAGCTTTGTGAAGATTGCGAGGGCCGTGTCATAGATGCGCCAGGCCAACAGCCCCACGACTGAGTGTCTTGGACTTCAGTGGATATAAACCACAAGCTCTGGGGCTATGTGCTGAGCTGGGTTTGGAAAGCTGATTAAACACCGTGATTGCCAGAGGTTCTGCTGTGCAATGTCTGTGCCTAAGCCAAGAACATTTAGTGCAAGGGGGGACCTTGTTCAATGCTGTGCAGTTGAGTGGAGTCCCTGACTGTGTTTTAAAGAAAATAACCTGCTTACAGCTGGAGTGGAAAAATTGGAGGCACCTTCTGGTTCATTTTCTTTAAAACACAGTCAGGGTCTCCACTCACTCACTTGCACAGCATTTCTCCAGTTATGGCAATCATGTGAACAAGGACCCACAAATTGTGGGTTTTTTGCTATAAAACCTGTTGAAAAATCTCTATTCAGGGGTAAGCCAGTTCGCTGGTCCCCGCCCTCGGCATGCTCGTAATAAAGGGGCCTCGTGTGATTCTGATCCAAACACAACGCGGGGTCATTTATCCACGACACGGCGTGATATTGGCCGTCTAGTCTGCACAAAAAGTTACAGATTCCTGCTTAAGGAAAAGACTATTTGTAAGGAATCTAAAAGGATTCAGCTAGAGAATGGTGAGGGGACAAACATGCGATAGAAAACTTGGTAGCTGTAAATTTTAAAATAAACCCTATTGAAAAGGGCTTTGTGACTATCTGTGTTTCTGTTCAAAGGCCTTTGGCCCTTAAATGAGCTAAAAGTGTTAATGAAGCATCTTGGCTTGGTTTCAAGGAGCTGTATGTCTTTTAAATAAAAAATCAATTGTTTGTGAGAAGCTAGCGCTTGTGGATTTTGAATGTAAAAATGACCCATTTACAGCAAAAAGCTGAAATGTATGTTGTGGGTGGGGGGAAAATCCTAAGAAATGTGCTTACAGTAAAACAAGCAGGCTGATCAGACCTGTGTTTGAGTACAATACAGTTGACTTATCCTGTTGAACTGAGTGGGTTTAACCCCCCCTCCCTCACTGAATAGCCAGGGTGACTGCGATTACTTACCCTTGTTGCCATAGGGTTAAATTTGATGGGGGTGGGTGGGGGTGGATGGTGAGTTCTGATTAATATGAAATGAAATAAAACCTCAGGAATTCGCAGATGCTATTGGACAGTTTCAATATAACTGCTGGAGTTGGCAGAACTCAATTAGACAGTTTCAATATGACCCCAGGAGTTGGTGGAACACTATTGGACAGATTAAATATGGCCCTGGAGTTGGTTGAATGCTCTGGGTCATTCTTTCTAGAAAACACCCCCACCCCAAACTTTAAGCATGAAAGAAATGTGTTTAAAAAAAAAAACCCAAGCCCCAAGACATTCATTGATATCTGCAAAGGGCCCCCCGCTTGGAAATGGGGACTGTTCAATACTCTAAGAAGGCCCCGCAGAAACATTTAATTTAACTTACAGAAAAAAGGAAAAAAGAAAAAAAAGCCCTGTTGTGCAGACAGCTTGGTTCCCCCACCCCAGATCACCACAGGGGGTGCTGCGGGAGGGGTGCCTAAAGTCTTTAAGGATCTATTAGTTCAGAGCCGTGGGGATTGAATTAACCTGCTAGCTACTATGCTGAAGTCTGTTTGAACAATGGGCTAAGATGGTATAAAAACGTCAGGTCTGTTGGAGACTGTCCTTTTCAACAGAAACGTTCTTGGAAGGCTGCTGGACGGCAGACAGAGGTACGGCTGGCTGGCTTGAACTCTGAAACTATACATTGTATAATGCCACTCTTTGTCCAGGCTGTCTTAGGAAAATCATGGTGCCTATCTTCATTGCAGCGTGATCTGCTTAGCATGGACCCAGAACGTTAAGCTGCAGTTCACCACCAGGCCAAGGTAAAAACCATTTTAACTATAGTTGTGCTTAATACTGTTTTAAAAATCTTTAAGTATTGCACAGTTTGTATAGGGATTTGGTGGTAATAGTAACTAACATTTTTGCTTGTTCTTTAACCTGAAGGCCCAAACACAAATGGGGGAACGGGACAAGCATGTGCCTGCAACACTTGATCCCTTAGTGAAAGGTAATTTTTTTGCAACTGACTTTTAAATGCATGGGGGGGTGGGGGTTATTGAAAAGTATATGGAGGCAAACTTGGTTTAGTGTGTTTCTAAAGCTGCTAATTTGTGTGTGAGAGGGGTCTGGGCAAGGCATAGGTGTAGGGTTTTAAAAGTACTTGGTTTGTTTCAAACCAACAGGGATTTTTCCTGTGCAAAATGTGGTTTAAAATGGATTTTAAAAGCAGTTTGGTTTTTATTCTGCAAAATGAGATGTATTTTAAAAAAATGTTTGAGGTTTTTGTTGTTGTTTGTTTGTTTGTTGTTTTTTGGTTTATGTTTTAAGTGGTAGAAATAAACTCAAAACCGGTGTTTCTCGTTCAGCCTGAACTGGATGATTTGTTTTAAAGCTGTGACTTTTTAAAGAGAAAAACACCCTAATGAATATTTAGTTTTTAAGTTTACAAGACGGTTTCATGTGTTTTATAATAATGCTGTTTGCTCCACAGTACGGTGAAAACATGAAAGATCCGTAGAGCAGAGGGAAAACAAGCTCAGAAGAAAAGGGAACGAGACAGCTGAAAGGGAAAATTCACCAGCATCAGTGACTGATGGATGGAAGAAGCCCAGTAAATATATTTTGCTTATTGGTTGGGTTGTTCTGTGAGATTTTGTATTTGAAGTGAATACATAGGTGTGGGTGAGAAAGATGGTAAAGTTCAGTTTTGTAAAATGGTTCCCCCCACCCCCCATAGGCATGGGCAACTTTTCTGACAACGCTTAGTCCGCACTACCAGGACACCTCCTCCAGAACCGCCAAAGAACCAGGAATCTGCTTTGAGACTTTTAACAACGCAAAACAGCACAAGAGTGCAGATGAAGCATCCAGGCAGTCCAAATCTCATATACGGCAAACCCAAGGGCAAAACAAGACTCTGGTAAACAACAACCACAACTCCAGTTCCTCAGCGGCCACTGCCACAGCAAACCCTGAGAAAACACCCACATTCACAAACCCGGAGCATGCGTTCGAGGGACTCTGAACGTGCGCAGAACCATACACATTCACAAACCCGGAGCATGCGCTCTAGGGGTTGTGAATAAAACACCAAGGACTGACAAACCATTCTCCCAAAACCATAAGCTCATCACCGCTCCCCTATATTCTAGTTTTTGGGAACAGTTTGAGGGTTCATTCAGAAAACTGATGGACGCTGTGTCCCCAGAGGGCGGGGGGGGGGGGGCTAAAAACCGGCATTCTAAAGAGAGTTGGGAAAAATCTGATGCTTCGCTCAGAACACTGGTGACCTCTGTATCCTCAGGGGGCCTAACGACCGACCACAACTCACTTACTGGATGCTGAAATGAGTCTGTTCTTCAAAGAACCGACTGAGCCGAATACTAAAAGGCTAAACCTTACAGCGCCGAGCTTTAAAGGTGCCTAATGTACGTGAAGCCGAGCGATGCAGAGAAAGTGAAAATCAGTCTGTTTCTACCAGAACAGGGACAGAATGTAACTGCAACCCCCCAGAAACACCAAAGAGCTCAGAGTCTGTTGCTCAGCAGGTGCTGGATAACATGAAGAAGTGTTCTAAGAAAAATGCATTCGTACTGCTAAAGAAGCTGGGCCAGGCTACAAATCTCTCTTCATGGAACGATAAAGGGGCTTTTGTGTACAAAGGCTCTGTGGTTAATGGTTCTAACATGCTCGACTTAGTCCGTGCCGTGACCCAGACATGCTCAGTTCCTAGCAGACATGGACCTTAAAGATGGGATGTGTTTATGAATGTCATGGCGGAACGGAACGTACCACCTTCTGTCATGGGCACTGCGGCCAGGAGAGCTCTATGGAACGACTCACGACCTCGACCGTCACTTAATCCAGAGGTGAAAGTAAGCTGGTACGGGCCAGTACGGAGTAGCAGCCAGAGCCAGTACGCCGTGCCGGACCGCACCGGCTTCCTCGGCGGGGATTTAAAGGGCTCAGAGCTCTGGCAGCTGTAGAGAGTCCAGAGCCCTTTAAATTCCCCTTGCAGCTCCAGCAGCTGGGTTGGGGCTGGGATTTAAAGGGCTCACAGCAGGGGGGAAAGTAACTTCCAGGACTTACCAGTACTGCCAGTATCCTGAGGGGGCGTGGCCTCAACCGGAAGAGATTTAAAGATCCTGGGGCATTGGCTGTGGCTGGGAGCCCAAGGGTCTTTAAATTAACCCTGGGCTCAGGGTCAAATTAAAAGGCCCAGGGCTCAGGCCGCCGCGGAGCCCCGAGCCCTTTAGATTCCCCCCGCAGCTCCGGCAGCCGGATTCAGGTGTGGATTTAAAGGGCCCAGAGCTCCCACGGCTGCGGGGAGCACCGAGCCCTTTAAATCTGGCCCCAGCCCGGCTGCCAGAGCTGCGGGGGGAAATTAAAGGGCTCTGGGCTCCCTGCAGCCGCCAAAGCTCTGAGCCGTTCAAATCCTGCTCAGGAAGCCAGTGCGGTCCGGCACGGCATATTGGCTCTTCCTGGTACGCCGTACTGGTCCGTAATGGCTTATCTTCATCTCTGCTTCAGAGAACCCACGGCTGCGGGGAGCCCAGAGCCCTTTAATTTCCCCCTGCAGATCTGGCAGTCGGGCTGGGGCCAGGATTTAAAGGGCTCAGAGATCCCGCGCCTGCGGGAATCCCAGAGACCTTTAAATACCCCCTGCAGCTCTGGAAGCCAGGCTGGGGCTGCGAATTAAAGGGCTCAGAGCTCCCATGGCTACAGGGAGCCCAGAGCCTTTTAAATTCCCCTGCAGCTCTGGCAGCCGGGTTCGGGTGTGGATTTAAAGGTCCTGGAGCTCCCACGGCTGCAGGGAGCCAGAGGGTTGCCGGACTGGGGCTGGGATTTGAAGGGCCCAGAGCTCCTGCCGCTGCAGGGAGCACCGAGCTTTTTAATTCGCAGCCCCAGCCCGGCTGCCGGAGCTGCGGTGGGAGGGGAGGAGGGATTTAAAGGGCTCTGGGCTCCCCACAGCCGCCGGAGCTCTGAGCCTGTTAAATGCCCACGGAGGAAGCCGGTGCGGTCCGGCTCAGTGTACTGGCTCTTGCCGCTATGCTGTACTGGCCCATACCAGCTTACTTTCATCTCTGGCTCAGAACTCCTATGGCTGCAGGGAGCCCAGAGCCCTTTAAATTCCCCCCGCAGCTCCAGGAGCTGGGCTGGGGCCGGGAATTAAAGGGCTCAGAGCTCCGGCAGTTGCTGGGAACCCAGAGTCCATTAAATCCCCCCTGCCCCCGCAGCTCCAGCAGCTGGGCTGGGGCCGGGATTTAATGGGCTCAGCGCTCCCCGTGGCTGCATAGATCCCAGAGCCCTTTAATTCCCCTCCATGCAGCTCCAGCAGCTGGGTTGGGGCTGGGATTTAAAGGGCTCACAGCAAGGGGGAAAGTAACTTCCAGGACTTACCGGTACTGCCGGTATCCTGAGGGGGCGTGGCCTCAACCGGAAGAGGCGGGGCCTCTCACGATTTAAAGGTCCTGGGGCATCGGCTATGGCTGGGAGCCCCAGGGTCTTTAAATTAACCCTGGGCTCAGGGGCAAATTAAAGGGCCAAGGGCTCAGGCCGCCGCGGAGCCCCAAGCCCATTAGATTCCCCCCGCAGCCGGATTTGGGTGTGGATTTGAAGGGCCCGGAGCTCCCATGGCTGCGGGGAGCACTGAGCCCTTTAAATCTGGCCCCAGCCCGACTGCCAGAGCTGTGGGGGAACATTAAAGGGCTCTGGGCTCCCTGCAGCCGCCAAAGCTCTGAGACGTTCAAATCCCTGCTCAGGAAGCCGGTGCGGTCCGGCACGGCATATTGGCTCTTCCTGGTACGCCGTACTGGTCCGTAATGGCTTATTTTCATCTCTGCTTCAGAGATTCCACGGCTGCGGGGAGCCCAGAGCCCTTTAATTTTCCCCCGCAGCTCCGGCAGTCGGGCTGGAGCCAGGATTTAAAGGGCTCGGAGATCCCGCAGCTGCCAGAATCCCAGAGACCTTTAAATACACCCTGGAGCTCCGGAAGCCAGGCTGGGGCTGTGAATTAAAGGGCTCAGAGCTCCCGTGGCTACAGGGAGCCCAGAGCCCTTTAAATTCCCCCGCAGCTCTGGCAGCTGGGTTCGGGTGTGGATTTAAAGGGCCCGGATCTCCCATGGCTGCGGGGAGCGAGAGGATTGCCGGGCTGGGGCCGGGATTTGAAGGGCCCAGAGCTCCTGCCGCTGCAGGGAGCACCGAGATTTTTAATTCCCAGCCCGGCTGCCGGAGCTGCGGTGGGAGGGGAGGAGGGATTTAAAGGGCTCTGGGCTCCCTGCAGCCACCGGCGCTCTGAGCCCTTTAACTCCCCGCTGAGGAAGCCGGTGCGGTCCGGCACAGCGTACTGGCTCTTACCGCTATGCTGTACTGGCCCGTACCGGCTTACTTTCATCTCTGGCTCAGAACTCCTACGGCTGCGGGGAGCCCAGAGCCCTTTAAATTCCCCCCGCAGCTCCAGGAGCTGGGCTGGGGCCGGGAATTAAAGGGCTCAGAGCTCCGGTGGTTGCTGGGAACCCAGAGCTCATTAATTCTCTCCCCCACACACACAGTTCCAGCAGCTGGTTGGGGCCGGGATTTAATGGGCTCAGCGCTCCCTGTGGCTGCGTAGATCCCAGAGCCCTTTCATTCCCCTCCACGCAGCTCCAGCACCCAGGCTGGGGCAGGGAATTAAAGGGCTGAGAGCTCTCCGGAGCGGCAGGAGCTCCGGGCCCTTTAAATCCTGGCTCCAGCCGGGGAAGGCTCAGGATCCCCACAGCCATGGGAGCTCCGCGCCCTTTAAATCCACGCTCGAACCCGGCTGCCAGAGCTGCGGGGGGAATTTAAAGGCCCTGGGGCTCCCAGCCACAGCCGATGCTGCAGGACCTTTCAATCTTGAGAGGCCCCGCCCCTTCCGGTTGAGGCCACACCCCCTCAGGACTCCGGCAGTACCGGGAAGTCCTGGAAGTTACTTTCACCCTTGACTAAATCATTCCTTTACCTGTGTTCACCTTGTGCACCGGTGACTCCCCCAAGCCGCAGTCGCATTCCACCTCTAAGGGGGTGAACAAAGAGAGGCCACCATGCTCATCGGGGTGTCTCACAAGCAGTTGGGTTTTGGGTTCGGGTTCCGGCGTATCTATCAACGGCTGGGCCAAAGGGCTCCCCTCGGTCGCTCCCTCCTCCTCCTCGGCACTGTCGCTGATGTAGCGCTTTATCCGCGGATGGTCAAAGAGCCTCGGGGCGAAGACAGAGTCCGAAGTTCTCACGGGGGTGGTGAAGGACTCCAGGTTTCCTCTCCGCAGCCTTCCCACAATTTCTAAACCGTGGGTCCTTGGTGAGAGATGGCCTCGTCCTTCCAGCGCTGGGATTTATGAGGTGATGGTGCTGCACTCTGATTGGCAGAAGGCCCTGGGAGGAGTTCTTAGTGGGGTCATACGGCCCACTCCCGGACTGGTCACCCTGCCCCAGAACTCACCCTGATTGGTCAGAATCCCCTCTTGGGGTGGTCCTGTCAGGACAAAACCGATCCTAATTGGTCGAGGGCAGTGAGAGGAGTTCTTAGAGGGGTCACAAGACACACGTCGGGATAGGTCACCCTCCTACCCCAGAGCTCGACCTGATTGGTCAAATCTCCTCTTGGGGTGGTCCTTCCAGGAGGAAACCCATCCTGATTGGTAGAGGGTGGTGGGAGGAGTTCTTAGAGGGATCACATGACACACCTGGCTTCCAGTCATGTGGCCGCCTTGACCACGAAGTAATACCCCCATGGGGCAGGTCTTCCGGTGACAGGTGGGAGGGACTAAGGGGTCATGGGGCAGGGTTAGGGTTTGATTTATGGTGGGGCCCTTTAAGGGTCCGGTGTGGGGGCTCGGCCATCTCAGGTGCGGCCGGGAGCCAGGCCGCATCACTCCACGGCGTAAATCCGCAAGTCAGTCTCTGGAGGTCCACGGGCTCAGACCCTCAAGCAGGGGCTGAGCAGAAACAAACAGAGTCAGCAGATTAGGCCCCAAGCCCTCAGTCAGGGCGGGGCAACCAACCGCAGGTCTCGGCTCAGACCCTCAGGCAGGGGCTGAGCAAACAGAGTCAGTGGTTTAAGCCCCAGGCCCTCAATCAGGGCCGGGCAGCAAACAGCAGTTCTAGCCGAGACCCTCAGGCAGGGGCTGAGCACACAGAGTCAGTAATTTAAGCCCCAGGCACTCAGTCAGGACGGGGCAGGAAACAACAGTTCTAGCTCAGACCCTCAGGCAGGGGCTGAGCACACAGCAATAGTTCAGCACTCACGTCCATGACAGGAGCTGAGTGACAGCAATAGTTCAGGGCTCAGGTCCTTGGCAGGAGCTGAGTGACAGCAATAGTTCAGGGCTCAGGTCCTTGGCGGGAGCTGAGCGACAGCAATAGTTCAGGGCTCAGGTCCTTGGGGGGAGCTGAGCGACAGCAATAGTTTAGGGCTCAGTTCCTTGGCGGGAGCTGAGCACACAGCAATAGTTCAGGGCTCAGGTCCTTGGCGGGAGCTGAGCACACAGCAATAGTTCAGGGCTCAGGTCCTTGGCGGGAGCTGAGCGACAGCAATAGTTCAGGGCTCAGGTCCTTGGCGGGAGCTGAGCACACAGCAATAGTTCAGGGCTCAGGTCCTTGGCGGGAGCTGAGCGACAGCAATAGTTCAGGGCTCAGGTCCTTGGCGGGAGCTGAGCACACAGCAATAGTTCAGGGCTCAGGGCCTTGGCGGGAGCTGAGCGACAGCAATAGTTCAGGGCTCAGGTCCTTGGCGGGAGCTGAGAGACAGCAATAGTTCAGGGCTCAGGTCCTTGGCGGGAGCTGAGGGACAGCAATAGTTCAGGGCTCAGGTCCTTGGCGGGAGCTGAGCACACAGCAATAGTTCAGGGCTCAGGTCCTTGGCGGGAGCTGAGCACACAGCAATAGTTCAGGGCTCAGGTCCTTGGCGGGAGCTGAGCACACAGCAATAGTTCAGGGCTCAGGTCCTTGGCGGGAGCTGAGCGACAGCAATAGTTCAGGGCTCAGGTCCTTGGCGGGAGCTGAGCACACAGCAATAGTTCAGGGCTCAGGTCCTTGGCGGGAGCTGAGCGACAGCAATAGTTCAGGGCTCAGGTCCTTGGCGGGAGCTGAGCGACAGCAATAGTTCAGGGCTCAGGTCCTTGGCGGGAGCTGAGCGACAGCAATAGTTCAGGGCTCAGGTCCTTGGCGGGAGCTGAGCACACAGCAATAGTTCAGGGCTCAGGTCCTTGGCAATTGCTGAGCGACAGCAATAGTTCAGGGCTCAGGTCCTTGGCGGGAGCTGAGCACACAGCAATAGTTCAGGGCTCAGGTCCTTGGCGGGAGCTGAGCACACAGCAATAGTTCAGGGCTCAGGTCCTTGGCGGGAGCTGAGCGACAGCAATAGTTCAGGGCTCAGGTCCTTGGCGGGAGCTGAGCACACAGCAATAGTTCAGGGGTCAGGTCCTTGGCGGGAGCTGAGCGACAGCAATAGTTCAGGGCTCAGGTCCTTGGCGGGAGCTGAGCACACAGCAATAGTTCAGGGCTCAGGTCCTTGGCGGGAGCTGAGCGACAGCAATAGTTCAGGGCTCAGGTCCTTGGCGGGAGCTGAGAGACAGCAATAGTTCAGGGCTCAGGTCCTTGGCGGGAGCTCAGGGACAGCAATAGTTCTGGGCTCAGGTCCTTGGCGGGAGCTGAGCAACAGCAATAGTTCAGGGCGCAGGTCCTTGGCGGGAGCTGAGTACACAGCAATAGTTCAGGGCTCAGGTCCTTGGCGGGAGCTGAGCACACAGCAATAGTTCAGGGCTCAGGTCCTTGGCGGGAGCTGAGCGACAGCAATAGTTCAGGGCTCAGGTCCTTGGCGGGAGCTGAGCACACAGCAATAGTTCAGGGCTCAGGTTCTTGGCGGGAGCTGAGCGACAGCAATAGTTCAGGGCTCAGGTCCTTGGCGGGAGCTGAGCGACAGCAATAGTTCAGGGCTCAGGTCCTTGGCGGGAGCTGAGCGACAGCAATAGTTCAGGGCTCAGGTCCTTGGCGGGAGCTGAGCACACAGCAATAGTTCAGGGCTCAGGTCCTTGGCGGGAGCTGAGCACACAGCAATAGTTCAGGGCTCAGGTCCTTGGCGGGAGCTGAGCACACAGCAATAGTTCAGGGCTCAGGTCCTTGGCGGGAGCTGAGCGACAGCAATAGTTCAGGGCTCAGGTCCTTGGCGGGAGCTGAGCGACAGCAATAGTTCAGGGCTCAGGTCCTTGGCGGGAGCTGAGCACACAGCAATAGTTCAGGGCTCAGGTCCTTGGCGGGAGCTGAGCACACAGCAATAGTTCAGGGCTCAGGTCCTTGGCTGGAGCTGAGCACACAGCAATAGTTCAGGGCTCAGGTCCTTGGTGGGAGCTGAGCACACAGCAATAGTTCAGGGCTCAGGTCCTTGGCGGGAGCTGAGCGTCAGCAATAGTTCAGGGCTCAGGTCCTTGGCGGGAGCTGAGCACACAGCAATAGTTCAGGGCTCAGGTCCTTGGCGGGAGCTGAGCACACAGCAATAGTTCAGGGCTCAGGTCCTTGGCGGGAGCTGAGCACACAGCAATAGTTCAGGGCTCAGGTCCTTGGCGGGAGCTGAGCGACAGCAATAGTTCAGGGCTCAGGTGCTTGGCGGGAGCTGAGCACACAGCAATAGTTCAGGGGTCAGGTCCTTGGCGGGAGCTGAGCACACAGCAATAGTTCAGGGCTCAGGTCCTTGGCTGGAGCTGAGCGACAGCAATAGTTCAGGGCTCAGGTCCTTGGCGGGAGCTGAGCACACAGCAATAGTTCAGGGCTCAGGTCCTTGGCGGGAGCTGAGCAAAAGCAATAGTTCAGGGCTCAGGTCCTTGGCGGGAGCTGAGCACACAGCAATAGTTCAGGGCTCAGGTGCTTGGCGGGAGCTGAGCGACAGCAATAGTTCAGGGCTCAGGTCCTTGGCGGGAGCTGAGCACACAGCAATAGTTCAGGGCTCAGGTCCTTGGCGGGAGCTGAGTGACAGCAATAGTTCAGGGCTCAGGTCCTTGGCGGGAGCTGAGCACACATCAATAGTTCAGGGCTCAGGTTGTTGGCGGGAGCTGAGCACACAGCAATAGTTCAGGGCTCAGGTCCTTGGCGGGAGCTGAGCACACAGCAATAGTTCAGGCTAAGGGCCTTGGCGGGAGCTGAGCGACAGCAATAGTTCAGGGCTCAGGGCCTTGATAGGAGCTGAGAGACAGCAATAGTTCAGGGCTCAGGTCCTTGGCGGGAGCTCAGGGACAGCAATAGTTCAGGGCGCAGGTCCTTGGCGGGAGCTGAGTAGACAGCAATAGTTCAGGGCTCAGGTCCTTGGCGGTAGCTGAGCACACAGCAATAGTTCAGGGTTCAGGTCCTTGGCTGGAGCTGAGCGACAGCAATAGTTCAGGGCTCAGGTCCTTGGCGGGAGCTGAGCACACAGCAATAGTTCAGGGCTCAGGTGCTTGGCGGGAGCTGAGCGACAGCAATAGTTCAGGGCTCAGGTCCTTGGCGGGAGCTGAGCGACAGCAATAGTTCAGGGCTCAGGTCCTTGGCGGGAGCTGAGCGGCAGCAATAGTTCAGGGCTCAGGTCCTTGGCGGGAGCTGAGCACACAGCAATAGTTCAGGGCTCAGGTCCTTGGCGGGAGCTGAGCACACAGCAATAGTTCAGGACTCAGGTCCTTGGCGGAAGCTGACCACACAGCAATAGTTCAGGGCTCAGGTGCTTGGCGGGAGCTGAGCGACAGCAATAGTTCAGAGCTCCGGTGCTTGGCGGGAGCTGAGTGACAGCAATAGTTCAGGGCTCAGGTCCTTGGCGGGAGCTGAGCGACAGCAATAGTTCAGGGCTCAGGTCCTTGGCGGGAGCTGAGCGACAGCAATAGTTCAGGGCTCAGGTCCTTGGCGGGAGCTGAGTGACAGCAATAGTTCAGGGCTCAGGTCCTTGGCGGGAGCTGAGCGACAGCAATAGTTCAGGGCTCAGGTCCTTGGCGGGAGCTGAGCACACAGCAATAGTTCAGGGCTCAGGGCCTTGGCGGGAGCTGAGCACACAGCAATAGTTCAGGGCTCAGGTCCTTGGCGGGAGCTGAGCGACAGCAATAGTTCAGGGCTCAGGTCCTTGGCGGGAGCTGAGCACACAGCAATAGTTCAGGGCTCAGGTCCTTGGCGGGAGCTGAGCACACAGCAATAGTTCAGGGCTCAGGGCCTTGGCGGGAGCTGAGCACACAGCAATAGTTCAGGGCTCAGGTCCTTGGCGGGAGCTGAGTGACAGCAATAGTTCAGGGCTCAGGTCCTTGGCGGGAGCTGAGCGACAGCAATAGTTCAGGGCTCAGGTCCTTGGCGGGAGCTGAGCGACAGCAATAGTTCAGGGCTCAGGTCCTTGGCGGGAGCTGAGCACACAGCAATAGTTCAGGGCTCAGGTCCTTGGCTGGAGCTGAGCACACAGCAATAGTTCAGGGCTCAGGTCCTTGGCGGGAGCTGAGCGACAGCAATAGTTCAGGGCTCAGGTCCTTGGCGGGAGCTGAGCGACACCAATAGTTCAGGGCTCAGGTCCTTGGCGGGAGCTGAGCACACAGCAATAGTTCAGGGCTCAGGTCCTTGGCGGGAGCTGAGCACACAGCAATAGTTCAGGGCTCAGGTCCTTGGCGGGAGCTGAGCACACAGCAATAGTTCAGGGCTCAGGTCCTTGGCGGGAGCTGAGCGTCAGCAATAGTTCAGGGCTCAGGTCCTTGGCGGGAGCTGAGCGACAGCAATAGTTCAGGGCTCAGGTCCTTGGCGGGAGCTGAGCACACAGCAATAGTTCAGGGCTCAGGTCCTTGGCGGGAGCTGAGCACACAGCAATAGTTCAGGGCTCAGGTCCTTGGCGGGAGCTGAGCGACAGCAATAGTTCAGGGCTCAGGTGCTTGGCGGGAGCTGAGCACACAGCAATAGTTCAGGGGTCAGGTCCTTGGCGGGAGCTGACCACACAGCAATAGTTCAGGGCTCAGGTGCTTGGCGGGAGCTGAGCGACAGCAATAGTTCAGGGGTCAGGTCCTTGACGGGAGCTGAGCACACAGCAATAGTTCAGGGGTCAGGTCCTTGGCGGGAGCTGAGCACACAGCAATAGTTCAGGGCTCAGGTCCTTGGCGGGAGCTGAGCGACAGCAATAGTTCAGGGCTCAGGTCCTTGGCGGGAGCTGAGCACACAGCAATAGTTCAGGGCTCAGGTCCTTGGCGGGAGCTGAGCACACAGCAATAGTTCAGGGCTCAGGTCCTTGGCGGGAGCTGAGCACACAGCAATAGTTCAGGGCTCAGGGCCTTGGCGGGAGCTGAGCGACAGCAATAGTTCAGGGCTCAGGGCCTTGATAGGAGCTGAGAGACAGCAATAGTTCAGGGCTCAGGTCCTTGGCGGGAGCTCAGGGACAGCAATAGTTCAGGGCTCAGGTCCTTGGCGGGAGCTGAGCACACAGCAATAGTTCAGGGCTCAGGTCCTTGGCGGGAGCTGAGCACACAGCAATAGTTCAGGGCTCAGGTCCTTGGCTGGAGCTGAGCGACAGCAATAGTTCAGGGCTCAGGTCCTTGGCGGGAGCTGAGCGACAGCAATAGTTCAGGGCTCAGGTCCTTGGCGGGAGCTGAGCACACAGCAATAGTTCAGGGCTCAGGTCCTTGGCGGGAGCTGAGTGACAGCAATAGTTCAGGGCTCAGGTCCTTGGCGGGAGCTGAGCGACAGCAATAGTTCAGGGCTCAGGTCCTTGGCGGGAGCTGAGCGACAGCAATAGTTCAGGGCTCAGGTCCTTGGCGGGAGCTGAGCACACAGCAATAGTTCAGGGCTCAGGTCCTTGGCGGGAGCTGAGCACACAGCAATAGTTCAGGGCTCAGGTCATTGGCGGGAGCTGAGCACACAGCAATAGTTCAGGGCTCAGGTCCTTGGCGGGAGCTGAGCACACAGCAATAGTTCAGGGCTCAGGTCCTTGGCGGGAGCTGAGCGACAGCAATAGTTCAGGGCTCAGGTCCTTGGCGGGAGCTGAGCGACAGCAATAGTTCAGGGCTCAGGTCCTTGGCGGGAGCTGAGCACACAGCAATAGTTCAGGGCTCAGGTCCTTGGCAGGAGCTGAGCACACAGCAATAGTTCAGGGCTCAGGTCCTTGGCGGGAGCTGAGCGCACAGCAATAGTTCAGGGCTCAGTTCCTTGGTGGGAGCTGAGCGACAGCAATAGTTCAGGGCTCAGGTCCTTGGCGGGAGCTGAGCACACAGCAATAGTTCAGGGCTCAGGTCCTTGGCGGGAGCTGAGCGACAGCAATAGTTCAGGGCTCAGGTCCTTGGCGTGAGCTGAGCACACAGCAATAGTTCAGGGCTCAGGTCCTTGGCGGGAGCTGAGCCACAGCAATAGTTCAGGGCTCAGGTCCTTGGCGGGAGCTGAGCACACAGCAATAGTTCAGGGCTCAGGTCCTTGGTGGGAGCTGAGCGACAGCAATAGTTCAGGGCTCAGGTCCTTGGCGGGAGCTGAGCACACAGCAATAGTTCAGGGCTCAGGTCCTTGGCGGGAGCTGAGCACACAGCAATAGTTCAGGGCTCAGGTCCTTGGCGGGAGCTGAGCGACAGCAATAGTTCAGGGCTCAGGTCCTTGGCGGGAGCTGAGCGACAGCAATAGTTCAGGGCTCAGGTCCTTGGCGGGAGCTGAGCGACAGCAATAGTTCAGTGCTCAGGTCCTTGGCGGGAGCTGAGCGACAGCAATAGTTCAGGGCTCAGGTCCTTGGGGGGAGCTGAGCGACAGCAATAGTTCAGGGCTCAGGTCCTTGGCGGGAGCTGAGCACACAGCAATAGTTCAGGGCTCAGGTCCTTGGCGGGAGCTGAGCACACAGCAATAGTTCAGGGCTCAGGTCCTTGGCGGGAGCTGAGCGACAGCAATAGTTCAGGGCTCAGGTCCTTGGCGGGAGCTGAGCACACAGCAATAGTTCAGGGCTCAGGTCCTTGGCGGGAGCTGAGCGACAGCAATAGTTCAGGGCTCAGGTCCTTGGCGGGAGCTGAGCACACAGCAATAGTTCAGGGCTCAGGTCCTTGGCGGGAGCTGAGCACACAGCAATAGTTCAGGGCTCAGGTCCTTGGCGGGAGCTGAGCACACAGCAATAGTTCAGGGCTCAGGTCCTTGGCGGGAGCTGAGCGCACAGCAATAGTTCAGGGCTCAGGTCCTTGGCGGGAGCTGAGCACACAGCAATAGTTCAGGGCTCAGGTCCTTGGCGGGAGCTGAGCACACAGCAATAGTTCAGGGCTCAGGTCCTTGGCGGGAGCTGAGCGACAGCAATAGTTCAGGGCTCAGGTCCTTGGCGCGAGCTGAGCACACAGCAATAGTTCAGGGCTCAGGTCCTTGGCGGGAGCTGAGCACACAGCAATAGTTCAGGGCTCAGGTGCTTGGCGGGAGCTGAGCGACAGCAATAGTTCAGGGCTCAGGTCCTTGGCGGGAGCTGAGCGACAGCAATAGTTCAGGGCTCAGGTCCTTGGCGGGAGCTGAGCGACAGCAATAGTTCAGGGCTCAGGTCCTTGGCGGGAGCTGAGCACACAGCAATAGTTCAGGGCTCAGGTCCTTGGCGGGAGCTGAGCGACAGCAATAGTTCAGGGCTCAGGTCCTTGGCGGGAGCTGAGCACCAGCAATAGTTCAGGGCTCAGGTCCTTGGCGGGAGCTGAGCGACAGCAATAGTTCAGGGCTCAGGTCCTTGGCGGGAGCTGAGCGACAGCAATAGTTCAGGGCTCAGGTCCTTGGCGGGAGCTGAGCGACAGCAATAGTTCAGGGCTCAGGTCCTTGGCGGGAGCTGAGCGACAGCAATAGTTCAGGGCTCAGGTCCTTGGCGGGAGCTGAGCACACAGCAATAGTTCAGGGCTCAGGTCCTTGGCGGGAGCTGAGCACACAGCAATAGTTCAGGGCTCAGGTCCTTGGCGGGAGCTGAGCAACAGCAATAGTTCAGGGCTCAGGTCCTTGGCGGGAGCTGAGCACACAGCAATAGTTCAGGGCTCAGGTCCTTGGCGGGAGCTGAGCGACAGCAATAGTTCAGGGCTCAGGTCCTTGGCGGGAGCTGAGCGACAGCAATAGTTCAGGGCTCAGGTCCTTGGCGGGAGCTGAGCGACAGCAATAGTTCAGGGCTCAGGTCCTTGGCGGGAGCTGAGCACACAGCAATAGTTCAGGGCTCAGGTCCTTGGCGGGAGCTGAGCACACAGCAATAGTTCAGGGCTCAGGTCCTTGGCGGGAGCTGAGCGACAGCAATAGTTCAGGGCTCAGGTCCTTGGCGGGAGCTGAGCACACAGCAATAGTTCAGGGCTCAGGTCCTTGGCGGGAGCTGAGCACACAGCAATAGTTCAGGGCTCAGGTCCTTGGCGGGAGCTGAGCTACAGCAATAGTTCAGGGCTCAGGTCCTTGGCGGGAGCTGAGCACACAGCAATAGTTCAGGGCTCAGGTCCTTGGCGGGAGCTGAGCACAAAGCAATAGTTCAGGGCTCAGGTCCTTGGCGGAAGCTGATCACACAGCAATCGTTCAGGGCTCAGGTGCTTGGCGGGAGCTTTTTCGAGAGCAATAGTTCAGGGCTCAGGTCCTTGGTGGGAGCTGCACGAAAGCAATAGTTCAGGGCTCAGGTCCTTGGCGGGAGCTGAGCGACAGCAATAGTTCAGGGCTCAGGTCCTTGGCGGGAGCTGAGCACACAGCAATAGTTCAGGGCTCAGGTCCTTGGCGGGAGCTGAGCACACAGCAATAGTTCAGGGCTCAGGTCCTTGGCGGGAGCTGAGCGACAGCAATAGTTCAGGGCTCAGGTCCTTGGCGGGAGCTGAGCGACAGCAATAGTTCAGGGCTCAGGTCCTTGGCGGGAGCTGAGCACACAGCAATAGTTCAGGGCTCAGGTCCTTGGCGGGAGCTGAGCACACAGCAATAGTTCAGGGCTCAGGTCCTTGGCGGGAGCTGAGCACACAGCAATAGTTCAGGGCTCAGGTCCTTGGCGGGAGCTGAGCGACAGCAATAGTTCAGGGCTCAGGTCCTTGGCGGGAGCTGAGCACACAGCAATAGTTCAGGGCTCAGGTCCTTGGCGGGAGCTGAGCGACAGCAATAGTTCAGGGCTCAGGTCTTTGGCGGGAGCTGAGCACACAGCAATAGTTCAGGGCTCAGGTCCTTGGCGGGAGCTGAGCACACAGCAATAGTTCAGGGGTCAGGTCCTTGGCTGGAGCTGAGCACACAGCAATTGTTCAGGGCTCAGGTCCTTGGCGGGAGCTGAGCACACAGCAATAGTTCAGGTCTCAGGTCCTTGGCGGGAGCTGAGCACACAGCAATAGTTCAGGGCTCAGGTCCTTGGCGGGAGCTGAGCGACAGCAATAGTTCAGGGCTCAGGTCCTTGGCGGGAGCTGAGCGACAGCAATAGTTCAGGGCTCAGGTCCTTGGCGGGAGCTGAGCGACAGCAATAGTTCAGGGCTCAGGTCCTTGGCGGGAGCTGAGCGACAGCAATAGTTCAGGGCTCAGGTCCTTGGCGGGAGCTGAGCACACAGCAATAGTTCAGGGCTCAGGTCCTTGGCGGGAGCTGAGCACACAGCAATAGTTCAGGGCTCAGGTCCTTGGCGGGAGCTGAGCACAGAGCAATAGTTCAGGGCTCAGGTCCTTGGCGGGAGCTGAGCACACAGCAATAGTTCAGGGCTCAGGTCCTTGGCGGGAGCTGAGCACACAGCAATAGTTCAGGGCTCAGGTCCTTGGCGGGAGCTGAGCACACAGCAATAGTTCAGGGCTCAGGTCCTTGGCGGGAGCTGAGCACACAGCAATAGTTCAGGGCTCAGGTCCTTGGCGGGAGCTGAGCACACAGCAATAGTTCAGGGCTCAGGTCCTTGGCGGGAGCTGAGCACACAGCAATAGTTCAGGGCTCAGGTCCTTGGCGGGAGCTGAGCACACAGCAATAGTTCAGGGCTCAGGTCCTTGGCGGGAGCTGAGCACACAGCAATAGTTCAGGGCTCAGGTCCTTGGCGGGAGCTGAGCGACAGCAATAGTTCAGGGCTCAGGTCCTTGGCGGGAGCTGAGCGACAGCAATAGTTCAGGGCTCAGGTCCTTGGCGGGAGCTGAGCGACAGCAATAGTTCAGGGCTCAGGTCCTTGGCGGGAGCTGAGCACACAGCAATAGTTCAGGGCTCAGGTCCTTGGCGGGAGCTGAGCACACAGCAATAGTTCAGGGCTGAGGTCCTTGGCGGGAGCTGAGCACACAGCAATAGTTCAGGGCTCAGGTCGTTGGCGGGAGCTGAGCACACAGCAATAGTTCATGGCTCAGGTCCTTGGCGGGAGCGGCGCACACAGCAATAGTTCAGGGCTCAGGTCCTTGGCGGGAGCTGAGCACACAGCAATAGTTCAGGGCTCAGGTCCTTGGCGGGAGCTGAGCACACAGCAATAGTTCAGGGCTCAGGTCCTTGGCGGGAGCTGAGCACACAGCAATAGTTCAGGGCTCAGGTCCTTGGCGGGAGCTGAGCACACAGCAATAGTTCAGGGCTCAGGTCCTTGGCGGGAGCTGAGCGACAGCAATAGTTCAGGGCTCAGGTCCTTGGCGGGAGCTGAGCACACAGCAATAGTTCAGGGCTCAGGTCCTTGGCGGGAGCTGAGCACACAGCAATAGTTCAGGGTCAGGTCCTTGGCGGGAGCTGAGCACACAGCAATAGTTCAGGGCTCAGGTCCTTGGCGGGAGCTGAGCGACAGCAATAGTTCAGGGCTCAGGTCCTTGGCGGGAGCTGAGCACACAGCAATAGTTCAGGGCTCAGGTCCTTGGCGGGAGCTGAGCGACAGCAATAGTTCAGGGCTCAGGTCCTTGGCGGGAGCTGAGCACACAGCAATAGTTCAGGGCTCAGGTCCTTGGCGGGAGCTGAGCACACAGCAATAGTTCAGGGCTCAGGTCCTTGGCGGGAGCTGAGCACACAGCAATAGTTCAGGGCTCAGGTCCTTGGCGGGAGCTGAGCACACAGCAATAGTTCAGGGCTCAGGTCCTTGGCGGGAGCTGAGCGACAGCAATAGTTCAGGGCTCAGGTCCTTGGCGGGAGCTGAGCACACAGCAATAGTTCAGGGCTCAGGTCCTTGGCGGGAGCTGAGCACACAGCAATAGTTCAGGGCTCAGGTCCTTGGCGGGAGCTGAGCACACAGCAATAGTTCAGGGCTCAGGTCCTTGGCGGGAGCTGAGCACACAGCAATAGTTCAGGGCTCAGGTCCTTGGCGGGAGCTGAGCGACAGCAATAGTTCAGGGCTCAGGTCCTTGGCGGGAGCTGAGCGACAGCAATAGTTCAGGGCTCAGGTCCTTGGCGGGAGCTGAGCGACAGCAATAGTTCAGGGCTCAGGTCCTTGGCGGGAGCTGAGCACACAGCAATAGTTCAGGGCTCAGGTCCTTGGCGGGAGCTGAGCACACAGCAATAGTTCAGGGCTCAGGTCCTTGGCGGGAGCTGAGCACACAGCAATAGTTCAGGGCTCAGGTCCTTGGCGGGAGCTGAGCACACAGCAATAGTTCAGGGCTCAGGTCCTTGGCGGGAGCTGAGCGACAGCAATAGTTCAGGGCTCAGGTCCTTGGCGGGAGCTGAGCACACAGCAATAGTTCAGGGCTCAGGTCCTTGGCGGGAGCTGAGCGACAGCAATAGTTCAGGGCTCAGGTCCTTGGCGGGAGCTGAGCACACAGCAATAGTTCAGGGCTCAGGTCCTTGGCGGGAGCTGAGCAACAGCAATAGTTCAGGGCTCAGGTCCTTGGCGGGAGCTGAGCGACAGCAATAGTTCAGGGCTCAGGTCCTTGGCTGGAGCTGAGCACACAGCAATAGTTCAGGGCTCAGGTCCTTGGCGGGAGCTGAGCGACAGCAATAGTTCAGGGCTCAGGTCCTTGGCGGGAGCTGAGCACACAGCAATAGTTCAGGGCTCAGGTCCTTGGCGGGAGCTGAGCACACAGCAATAGTTCAGGGCTCAGGTCCTTGGCGGGAGCTGAGCGACAGCAATAGTTCAGGGCTCAGGTCCTTGGCGGGAGCTGAGCGACAGCAAT